>NW_024080444.1:6798651-7368714 GCF_014754425.2 Oryx dammah | reverse complement strand
GACTCTTAGCAACCCCATGGACTGCAGCCCACCAGGCTCCTCCATCCATGGGATTTTCCAGGCAAGAGTACTGGAGTGGGGTGCCATTGCCTTCTCTGAAAGAATGCACATCCTTCCCTAAATTTCCTTACTATTCAAACTAAAATTTTTTTGTCATTGTGCCATAGTTTTCATTATTCCTGCTACTCATATAAAGGTTAAATGCCAAAAAAACATGTGTCTAGATTAAAGACTTTTTTTCCAACAAACTATTATATAGTCAGGATTTCAAGATTTCAGCAACTCATGGCTCTCTTAGAAATCAGATTTCATGGTAGCTTATTCTGTTCACCTATGATATAATTCATTATTGCCATCTTAAGTTATATTCATCAGAAAATGCATGAGATAATAAAAGCCTACGGTTTTATGCCAATAAGTTTGGGTGATTTATTCCACAGAAAAAAAAGAACTAATATAAAGCAAATAAAGGAATAAGCAGTCAAAAAATACAGCACAGTGTGAAAAGTACCATAATGGAACAATGGGAAAAAAGACATAGGAAATCAACTCTGTTAACAAGAATCAGGGAGGTGGCGTTTAGATTGGATAGGGATTTAGAAAAAAAAAAAAAGGAACTATTCCAAGTGTGGAAATTGGAAAAGGCTTTCTAGGTAGAAAAATCACATGCAAAAAGGTATGGAAATCTGAGGAAATAGCATGATTCAAAAAGTGACAAGTTCTGTGTACTCCTTGCTTAAATGCAGGTGGTCTATCAGGAAGGTTTGGAAAAGTATCCCACATTTCATGCATCTTTGTAAATGACTAAGCATGTGAAAGATGTGAAATTCTCAAATTGATTACTTGGTTTTAGGAATACATTTTCTCTCAACCATATACACTTGACATATGGCTAAATTAATTGATTTTGCCAAGATTATCCAATTAATGAATACTGGAACTTGGATCCCTACCTAGGCACTGGTCCCTGTCTTATTCTGCCTCTCTGTTACACGGAGATTTCAGTAGAGAACACCTGTTCTATGCCTCCATAAGAACTCAAACTTTCCATGTTGAAATAATACATTTTATACTATTTCCCAAATACGTTTCATGAAATACTAATCCTAGAGATATCTGGTTGGGAAATGGTCAAATAAGTCTGGAAACTCTGGTCACCAAAATATTTTCTTGGAGATGCACAAGTGATGCTCATTTCTTTAAAGTTTTCAAAACTCTGAGAAAAATGAAGCCTATTTAATTATTTTGAAAGAGTATTATTACACATTTCATTCTGTTGAGTTATTTTCAACTGGTTTCAACTTTATTGGGGGTTATTATGCTTCTAATTGCTCTTAACATCTCACTGAATGACTCACTGAGAAGTGTTAATCAAGGATGAAATAACTGAATCTTTTACTCATTAAAAATTGGCTTAACCATTACAGACATTATTCTACAAAGAAAAACATCCACACTAAGAATGCATTCTAGCTCTGAAAAATCTCATATTTATCATGCAGGTGAATAAAAATGATAGAACTCTTTCACCAGCAGATAGAATTTTCTTATTCTTCTTTTGCTAATGGAGATTCTCTTTATTTCTTCACTTTCTTCTTATTTCTAGGTCCTGTGACAAACCTTATCCTGTCATTATTCCTTAACCTCATCTCCACTTTTGGCCCTTCCCAAATATTGCTCCTGACTTAATCACCACATCTCAATTTCCTGCTGATATTCAGAGGATTGAACACAAAGGTAGAAAGTATAGTCATAGGACCTTCAGATGAAATAAAAATCAAAATGAACCTAGGCATATTTTAGTTTAATCGTTACTCAGTTGGTCGCTGTCAGCTTCTGATGACCAGCCCAGGCATTCTTCATCTTCAAGACTCTTATCTCTTTTGTAAAACTTCTTGAACCATCACTGCACTGTAAGTTTGTTAGACTTCCTGGGCCAAATGGGTTTTTGATGTTGTGTGTTATCTCTGCTACTTTATGACCCATTTTGAAGTCAAATAAAAAAGCTGCTTGAGTTTGCTTTTAATAAGTGTTGCATTCAATATGCCAGCCAATTTGGAAAATTCAGTAGTGGCCACAGGACTGGAAAAGGTCAGTTTTCATTTCAATTCAGAAGAAGGGCAATGCCAAAGAATGTTCAAACTACCAGACAATTACATTCATTTTGCATGCTAGTAAGGTTACGCTCAAAATCCTTCAAACTAGGTTTCAGCAGTACATGAATCAAAAACTTGCACATGTAGTAGCTGGGTTTAGAAAAGGCAGACGAACCAGAGATTAAATTGCCAACATTTGTTGGATCATAGAAAAGGAAAGGGGATTCCATAAAAACATCTACTTCTGCTTTATTGATTATGCTAAAGCATTTTACTGTGTCAATTCCAAAAAACTGTAGAAAATTCTTAAAGAGATGAGAATACCAGACCACCATACCTGTCTCCTGAGAAACATGGATGCGGGTCAAGAAGCAAAAAAATAGAAACTTACATGGAACAATTGACTGGTCAAAATTGTGAAAATAGTACAACAAGGCTGTATATTGTCACCTTGCTTATTTAACTTATGTGCAGAGTACATCATGCAAAATGCTAGGCTGGATGAATCATAAGCTGGAATCAAAATCGCCGTGAAAAATATCAACAAGCTCAGATACACAGATGATAGCACTCTAATGTCAGAAAGTAAAGAGGAACTAAGGGGTCCCTTAATGAGGGTGAAAGAGGAGCATGAAAAAGCTGGCTTAACATACAACATTCATAAAACTAAGAATATGGCATCTGGTCCCATCACTTCATGACAAATAGAAAAAGTAGAAACACTGACAGATTTTATTTTCTTGGGCTCCCAAATCACTGCAGACAGTGACTGCAGCCATGAAATTAAAAGATGCTTGCTCTTTTGGAAGGAAAGCTATGACAACCTAGACAGTGTATTAAAAAGCAGTAACATCATTTTACTGACAAAGGTCCATATAATCAAAGCTATGGTTTTTCCAGTAGTCATGCTATGAATGTGAAAACTGGATCATAAAGAATGCTGAGCACTAAAGAATTCATGCTTTAGAATTGTGGTGCTGGAGAAGACTCTTGAGAGTCTCTTGGACAGTGAGAAGATCAAACCGGTCAATCCTAAAGGAGATCAACCTGAATATTCGCTGGAAGGACTGATGCTAAGCTGAAGCTCCAATACTTTGTCCACCTGATAGGAAGAGCCAGTTCATTTGAAAAGACCCTTATGCTGGGAAGATTGAGGGCAAGAGGAGAAAAGCACAGCAGGGGATGAGATGTTTAAACAGCATCGTCAACTCGATGGAGATGAGTCTGAGCAAACTCCAGGAAATAGTGAAGGACAGAGGAGCCTGGGATACTGCTGCCCATGGGGTAGCAAAGAGGTGGACACAACTTCACAACTGAACAACAGCAAACCAATCTTCATGGACTAAATGTCTCACAAACTGCATACCCTCCAAACCTCACCTAGCTTAGACAAAACATCACAAGACTCTTTTAGATCTCCTCTATAGATGACACTTTTGACAAATGGATCACTATAGTAATGGCTGCTTAAGATATTTTTTAGAAGTAGAGAGCTAGAGTTGCATAGTTTAAACTAGTCAGTACCACAGACCACGCAACTAGACCTGTGTGAATTTTTAATAGATGACATTTTTGTCTTCAGAGGACCAAAAGCTCCACCCTCAGATCATGTCAATCATTTTCCACACATGTCCCATGAAGAAGCATATATCCAATAAGCCTGGACAGAATATAGATTACTCCACCTTTCTCCTTGCCTCCAATCATCTTTCCCCACACTCAGACCCTCCTGCTTCTTTACCCCACAGGTGCCCCAAGTCCTCACCTTTGGGGAGACAAATTTGAAACTAATTCCTCCATCTCCTCATTGGCTACCTCATGAATAAACCCTTTCTCTGCTGCACACCTTGATATCTCAACATTCAGCTTGCTGTGCATCAAACAAGCAGATTTGATTCAGTAACAACATGCCTAGGGTCATGCATATAATACAAATTTGAGCTTGTTTTAAAATAGTCATTTTCTGACTGCTAATTCAGTACCCAAGTGGTCTATACTATGATAAGCAACAGAGACAAGGAAGGGGGATAAAATAGCATTCTGCCTCCTGAGCAGGACCGTGCAGTTCACCTAAGCCAATGGCAACTCCTTTGTTAGGACTCTTACTGCCAACATTCTCACAACATCAAGAGTCTCACAACTAAAGCCCCTGCTTCTACCATGACACAGGCATGCAAGAATAAGAGTGCAGGGTCATCAATTCATAAATGGCTTTCTTACCCCACTGTAGAGCTAAATTAAAGCCCTTCTATATCCTCTTGGGTAAAATTCCTTGTATAGTTACATAACCTGCACTACTTATATGTTAGGAGGGAAAAGGGGAAAATGAGAAAGAGGGGTATGAAAGCCAAATACAGAAGGGAGGGGAAAGCCTGGTCTTTTATATTTTCTCTAGCCTGAATTCATTATAATTAGCGATCACAAAATCTCTCTTAATGCCTCCATTTTTCTCTGAGCTTGGTGAGCATCTATATGAGTGTTACTTTGATTTCTTGATCTGGTAAACTGCTTATCTCCGTTACATTTATTTATTTTTAAGGTTTTATCTTTTTCTTTTTGTCTTTGTCTTTTTAATGTTTTGTCATGATTGCTGCAGGTTCATTGGAAGACAAGGTTAGACCCTCAGACTGCTGGCTGTGAGGTCCTTCATGACCATGGTGGGCACACTGGTGGTCAAGGCTACCTCCTGGCTTTCCTATGGCTCGATCACAAATACTGTGGTGTGCTGGTAGACAGGCTAGCCCCCATCCTGTCTATCTGTAAGGCCTGGCTGCAGCTTTTGGGAGCACTCTAGTGGGTGGTTCTTTTCCCCAGAGACAGAGCTACTTTAGAGAGGCATCCACACAAGCTGGGGGTCCTGCTAAGGTGGGCTGTGTGGGGGTCTGCTTTGGAGATTGCACAGTGTTAGGTAAGGTGTAGAGTGAAAGAAATGTCACCTGCCAGCACTGGCCCAGTTAGGTTGAAAGAGAGTGAAAAAAAGGGCTGGCCACCAGTGCTTCTGCCCCCAGAGGAAGTTCTTCCAGATCACTGCCCCTCTGGTGCATACCCTGAAGTTAATGAATCTCCTTCTTGCATAACCCAGTGGCTTTCTAATCTGTAACTTTGCACTGAGACTTAGAGGGAGGGAGGGAGTTTGTGTGTGAGCCCTTCAAGAGCAGAGTCTTAAGAAGGCTTCCCCCAGTAGCCCTCTGGATTTCCCAAACGTTAAGTCCCACTGGTTTTCAAAGACAGGTGGTCTGGTGGCTTATTTTCCTGATGCATGCACCCTGGGCTAGAGAGCCCAGTGTAAGGCTTGGCTGCCTTGCTTCTCAACAGGGCTTCTGTGATTTTAGAAGCCTCCCAGAGGAGGATTTTGACATCTTCCAACAATTCTGACTTTCCTGTGTCTCTGCCCTTTTTACCTGTCTGGACATGTGTTTTTCTTTATATTTGTAAAAGATCTGTTTTGTGAGTCTTCAGGTAATTCTTAGAGACAGTTGTTCTATATGGAGCTTCAGTTTTGCTGTGTCTGTCGAGGCAAGGTCAGTATCTTTCTATTTTGCCATCTTAATACAAAACCTGAGTGTCAGTATTTTTTGATTCAAAGTGCCCCCTGACCTGCAATTTAGCTCCTCATATTTCTTGGTCCTTAACACCACCCCTCAAACTAAATACTTTTGAACTGATAAATGAAAATAATACCGTTCAAGTATCAGGATTCGAGCAGTGTGGATATGCAGGTCAAATGCCTACCCTGAGAGTACTGTTATCTAATAATGCTGTGGTAGGGTTTTAGAGTATTAGTGCCTATATCTCTACATATTAAGTAATAGTATAATTATTACCACACTTCTAGAATTCTATAACAGGTGGCATTCCCTGAGTGCTCACATTCCAGGCACAAGGGTGAGCAGCACTCTCATTATCTATGAGACCCGTGACAATGCCATACATTAGGGACCACCACATGAAGCCCTTTTACAGCAAAGGGAGACTAAGCCCTGAAAAGAACAACATACTGTACATAAGGCCACTCACTCCCCTTTAGTAAACATCTACATTTGGACTTGGGCTGAAGTCCATGCACTCATGTCTTCTTGGACCTTCTTGAGAAGCATTAAGATAGTCTAAGCTTTCTTGAGCCAGATTTGGATTCTGCTAATTCTTTAGTATCTACAGTATCCCCTTTAGGAGCTTTTTTATCATAGGCTAATTCTCCTATTCTAACCTCCATGTCTCTCAGTTTCTTTTTCTCATATTCTTATCTTTAACCCTGTGTGTTTCATT
Organism: Oryx dammah; assembly: GCF_014754425.2. Taxonomy (NCBI): domain Eukaryota; kingdom Metazoa; phylum Chordata; class Mammalia; order Artiodactyla; family Bovidae; genus Oryx; species Oryx dammah. The sequence continues at coordinate 7,362,352 of NW_024080444.1, read as the reverse complement.
CTGAGTAATTTTCCAAAATTTATCTTCTAATTTATTGATTTTCTATTTAATTTTCTTTATCTATGATTTAACCCTCATTTCTAAAATCCAAACTGTTATGAATCAGCATTTTGACAATTTCTGTAAACTTAGAAACTCATTTCTCTATACTTCCATTAATATTGGAAAATACAAAAGAATATGTGCTACTATTCACAATAGAAAAAATAGTTATAAAATATCTGGTCATTAATTGAATACAGAATGGTTACAGACTTTATGGAACAAATTATAAACTATTGAATGACATTAAAGAAAACCTGAATAGAGAAATATATGATATTAATTAACCAAATTAACATTGTTAATATCTCCTAAATTGCCCCTAAATTATTTATTTTACTCTTTTGGTTTAATTCTTTGATAATATTTAAAATGCACTCTGAGTTCAAGCACATGAGTTACAGATGAATTTTTAAAACCCTGAAGCTTGTTAACGGACTGCTTTTATTTCCTGTCGTATGCATGTGGGATATACAAATTGATAACAAAGAAAACTCACAGAGGTACGAACGAGCACAAGTACAAAGGGACTTTCTAGCTAAGTCTTTGTAACATAATAATTTGAGAAGGTAATAATGAACTTTTAATTTGAGACTGAATAATGACAGGGGAGAATACAGTTGACACATTTAGTAAGTCATTAAGTTTTGGTGGAAAACTTACACTCCAGCCTGTTACTTTCTTTAGAATGAAAATATGCAAAAATAATAAACTCTTCCTCTGTGGATATTACTCACCAATCACCACTCATTCATTCACTCCTGTCTGCTGCTCAGGCCAGTTTTAATGATTAGGCACATCATAGAGAATAAATGTTCTAGTCAGGCACACTGACAATGTGAAGGGAGTCATTTTGTGCTGTGTGAGAAATATCTAGCAGCATCTGTGGCATTGTAGAGGAAAGAGTGATGAACATAGGAGGAAGCAGGCAGATGTCAAAACAATCAAACAACCAAAAAGCTCTCGCCTACAAAGAACGTCGACTGTTCCTTTTAATGTTCTTTCTTCCCTTATCCTCAGGCTGAATCTTACCAGACATGCCTAGTATTCTATAACTACAGCAGAACTGTTCATCCTTCTGTTTTCATTCACTGACTGATAAGTTAGCAATATATATATATATATAAATTCCCTTTGTACTAAAATTTAATGAATAGTTCCCAAGTGGAAAAGTGTTTTTTCCTTCCTCACAAAATGTGAACTAGCTTGCCACATTTTATCAGCCTGTCTTCTAAATAGGAACTGTGGTAAAGATACATTGGCTAGTGAGGTTACAGATTTTGTGTGTGTGTGTTTCATAATATATTTGGTTGTTCAGTTCAGTTTAGTCACTCAGTCGTGTCCAACTCTTTGTGACCCCATGAATTGCAGCACACCAGGCCTCCTTGTCCATCACCAACTCCCGGAATTCATTCAAACTCATGTCCGTCGAGTCAGTGATGCCATCCAGCCATCTCATCCTATGTTGTCCACTTCTCTTTCTGCCCCTAATCCCTCCCAGCATCAGAGTCTTTTCCAATGAGTCAACTGTTTGCATGAGGTGGCCAAAGTACTGGAGTTTCAGCTTTAGCACCATTCCTTCCAAAGAACACCCAGGGCTGATCTCCTTTAGAATAGACTGGTTGGATCTCCTTGCAGTCCAAGGGACTCTCAAGAGTCTTCTCCAACACCACAGTTCAAAAGCATCAATACTTCAGTGCTCAGCTGTCTTCACAGTCCAACTCTCACATCCAACATGACTACTGGAAAAACCATAGCCTTGACTAGATGGACATTTGTTGGCAAAGTAATGTCTCTGCTTTTCAATATGCTATCTAGGTTGGTCATAACTTTTCTTCCAAGGAGTAAACATCTTTTAATTTCATGGCTGCAATCACCATCTGCAGTGATTTTGGAGCCCAAAAAATTAAGTCTGACACTTTCCACTGTTTCCCCATCTATTTGCCATGAAGTGATGGGACTGGATGCCATGATCTTCGTTTTCTGAATGTTGAGCTTTAAGCCAACTTTTTCACTCTCCTCTTTCACTTTCATCAAGAGGCTTTTTAGTTCCTCTTCACTTTCTGCCATAAGGGTGGTATCATCTGCATATCTGAGGTTATTGATATTTCTCCCAGCAATCTTGATTCCAGCTTATGCTTCTTCCAGCCCAGTTAGGGTGACTTTTTTTCTTAGTTCGTGGTATAGCTAAAGCTATCTAACAATTATTTAAAAAATCTAAATATTTTAACTGATTAATAGCCCAAAATTATGACAGAAAAAATACAATGCTGGAAAATAAAACAATGAAAACCAATCCAGAAAACAAGCAAAGAAAAATCAAGAGTCAACTGACCCAGGGTCAACACACTGAAGGATAAAAGATTCAATTTTGTATATACATATGATGCAGAATTTAATAATTTACAACCCACTCCAGTACTCTTGCCTGGAGAATCCCATGGACGGAGGAGCCTGGTGGGCTGTAGTCCACTGGGTCTCTAGGAGTCGACACGACTGAGTGACTTCACTTTCACTTTTCACTTTCATGCATTGGAGAAGGAAATGGCAACCCACTCCAGTGTTCTTGCCTGGAGAATCCCAGGGATGGGGGAGCCTGGTAGGCTGCCATCTGCGGGGTCGCACAGAGTCAGACACGACTGAAGTGACTTAGCAGTAGCAGCAGCTATAATAATGCGTGACTTACAATTACTTATGTTAAACATTTTCTTTTCCTTATGAAGCTGTAAAAAATCAATTCACCCTTTAAAGAAAATTCCTGTCCAAGTTAACACCTAACATCGTTGGTTGATAATCCTCTGGGGAATGGTGCCCTTGTTGAGGTTGAAATAACAGAGGTAGAGATATTCAGATGAAAAATTCAATGCCAGGCTCTTAGCTCAAAATCCAGACCCTTATTCTAAATATAAGGTATCTAGTCATCATAAATCCATTCATTTGTTCTGGAAATAATGAGGGACTACTTTGTGTTAGGAACAGTTCTAGATGCACTGGGAATTAAATAGACAAAGATCACTGTCCTGGTGGAAGATACAGGATAGCATGTAGAACAGACAATAAACAATAAATATAAGGCACGAGTAAAGTATACAGTATGGTGATAGGTGCTAAGAAAAACAAACAGTGGAGGGTAAAAGAGATTAGGGATCTTTGGTTTGAGAAGGAAGGTTGCAGGGAATAAATAATTAGAGGATCGCTAGTCATCATAAGTCTGTGTATTCTGTATTTCATACACATTAAAGTGGCCTTAACTGAATGAAGATTAGACGATTACTGTGCGTGCACATGTGAATCTCCTCTGGGGAGATGATCTACTGTTTTCATCAGACTCTAGAAGTGATCATGTTCCAAAGTCTTGTTAACTACTATCCTTTCATGTAAATTACAACTGATACAAATCAGAAAATACAAGTGATTAGAAAGTTGTTTGATTATTGCCATATATTGTATTTTTAAACTGAAAATTGTATAGCTATCATTAGTTGGATTAACAGTATTTTGTTTTAATATCTAAAGGTTCATTTTTTTTTACTGGGAGACATGTGTGTACTTGCGTGCTAAGTCGATTCAGTCATGTCCGACTCCTCACGACCCTGTGGACTGCAGCCCGTTGGGGTCCTCTGTCCATGGGATTCTTCAGGCAAGAATACTGGAGTGGGTTGCCACGCCCTTCTCCAGGGGCTCTTCCTGACCCAGGGATGGAACCCACGTCTCATTATGTTTCCTGCATTGGCAGGCGGGTTCTTTACCACTAGTGCCAACTAGGAAGCCCATAAAAGTGTGTTATTTGAGAGTTGGTCCCCAGTTTATCAGTCATTATCAGTAACAGTAAAAACTATACTGCTTGATGAATGTATTTATCAGCATCTCAATGAAAAATCCTCAATTATAGGTAGAAGGTATTGATCAAACAACAGAAATGCATCTAGTCAGTTCAATACTATTTCAGTGACAACACATAAAAATATAAAATCCATTTAACAAATTTAAATGCACTTCCTTTAGTTTACTATGTATGATAGAAACAACTTTGAAAATCAAATTCCACTTGTCAATGTCAATTATGATATAGTTTAAGTAAAAGCATATATCAGATTTTATGAAAGGGATGCTGGGCCTTTGTAATCTAAATGATTTATGTATAAAAATAGATTAATAGAATTTTAGTACTCACTGTAATAATGTAATGTATTTCTTTTGGAATTAATGCTTTCGTTATAGAAAGATATTATAAAAGTCACTATAAAAATCATTTTAACTTTATAAAACTATAATGATTTATTATGTTCCATGAAGTGTTCTTTGAACTGGAGATTCTTCCCTGATTCTGTCATAAGCACCAGTATTGTTACTCTTTACACCGTACTGTTACTCTTTGATCGTTCATCAAAACATATTTTCTTTTAATAGTTTGTGTAGACATTTAAAGCATATTTGTATGACTGGCAAATTTTCAAGAGGATATGTTAGACAAGATCAAAAAAGAGCCATTTCTATGGCAAATACATTTACATTTCTAGTCTTTAATCATATGTTCTGTTCTTTAGCTTACTAAAATGAACATACCCCAAACACTTGATGGCCAGGAAATAGATATAATTCACAGAATAATATATATTACAAAAGAAACTAAAAGAACAAAAATAAATATATGAGGTGAGGTATATTAGAATTGCTTTCTTATAAACTTCACTATCTTGCTTAAACAAGAAACTAACCATGCTATTATTTAAGTAAAATCTAATATGCCAGAGCTTTTTTTTCAACTGTGAAATATACACTCAAAAATTCAGATTTTTTTCTTTTAAATCTGTTTGAATGGAACTTGCACAGCATTCTATTTTTATCTAGCCAAACATTTCCTTCCCATTTGCCCATTATTTTCACATAATTTATACACTGGAACTATACCGTAACATCATTCCAAGCCTTTATGGCAATTCCACATTAGACAATTTGTTACAATGCTTCTCACATTGAAATAAAGTAAAATTTAGAAAATGATTGTTAAAGGCCTATTATATCCAAAGCACTGTGCTACAACTGAAAAAAAATTAAAACTTATGTGATTACATTTAAAACATTTTTCGTACATCTGTTCAATCCCTGACCTATATTTTCTATGCCATTGGCAGATATGAACTCTCCATGTTACAAAACGAGCTAGGAAAAAAGCCTTGCAAAGATTTACAGCATCTTCTCCTCCTTATATTACCAATACATTTTTAGTACATTCTTTTTTCATTTGTATATGTGTGTGTGTGTATGTGAATGCATTATGAAAAACCTGGTTCTCTATAACAAATATTCTCTATCCTATATAGTTTACTAATGATTTAGATTGGATCATATGCAGGCAGTAAGGAACAACTGCAGATGTACAATCATGTACCTGATATGATTAAATTTGTATTTCTGACCATCAGTATAGAAAACAGAAAGTAAGGAGTTCAAACTAGCGTCAGAGAGAACAATTAGGAAGTTAAGGCAAAACTACAAGGGCAGGAATTATATATATATGAAGATCATTTCTAAATTTCAAAGTCTTTATAAATGTTAGTTATTATTGTTAGTTGGATTAATGCTTCTGGTAATTAAACCTCCTTGGATTAGGTACAAGGATGAGTTGCATTAGCCAATTTTCTCATCATAACAGGCTTGTCATAATGAGACTCCTTTATGTTATAAGTAAAGGCCAGAGTGCAAAACTAAGCTGCTGGCTGACTGTTTTGCACTACAATGGCCCAGCTGTCTATTTAAATAACTCTTATGATAAAATGAAATCTGTTATTATGTTAACGTCCCTTGGTGCTGCAGAAAACTATCTAAAACTATTCCACAAGGAGTCACTTTTAAGAGCAGGCTTTCCAGATCAACCAGAATGAATTTTTCTAGATGTAACCTAATTTAAATGGCACATAAATCTCCAATTTGCCATTTGCTACGTAGATAATCATAAGCATTCTAATAAGAAAATGTAGGTGTCATTACACTCAGTCAAATTTACTATTAAGTGACTAGCTAATAGACTTGGAAAATTTTACATCCTTTATCAATAGAGATGTCATTAAAAACAGACCCTGGAGCTATTTTCTGAATTTCATTCTAAAATCAAAGTAGATTATCAATATCTGGTTCTGTCTCATTATAATTAGTTTGGTTTTCAGTAGAAGAGCAATGACTTTAAAGCTTATTGTATGTTAGAATTTAAATCTGATTTTTTAAATGACACACAGCTTTCAGGTATTTCCTCCCCCCGTCTATGCCCATCCATTACTGCATTGTCGTCTCATATGGCTATTATAGAAATCTCCCACCATTTTGAGAAGTTATGTCTGGGAAATCTTAGAAAACCAGCTATGAATCAAGATGTTAAGCAAAAAAGTTGCTGATCATAAAAATTTCAGGAAAAAAGCCCTAATGCCCCTGAATTTTAGCCTGCAAATAGTGGCCTCTATTACACACTTATAATATCTACCACCTGGGGGGTAACACAAGCCACGAAAAAGGTTGTCTGACATCAAAATTACAACTGAAGTTCCTACTAAAACACTAGATTGAGGCAGACAAATTTCTTAAGGCCCAAAACAATAACTGATCATGAAGCACATAGATTATGTCTGAGTATACACCACACACAAGCCTGCAGGCTATACTTTAGAAAAGAGTGGTCTTCGTCAATGATTAAGGTAGGTAGAGCTATGTGGAAAGATCATTTTGGTGGGGAAATTGGACTCCTCGGCACTGCTATAAAAATGATGTGCTTCTGCCACACTAGAGAGCAACACTGAATTCAGGGGAATTTATCCTCAGATGAAAACTTCCCAAAGCAGAGCACATGACTGATACCACCATACAGACTGAATGTAATGATTTATTTAATTATGTACATTAAAGCCTTTTGAAGGTAAAGATTAAAAGGGCAACAATATACTTGTCGTGATATGGAGCATAAGTTGAAAAAATCAAAAGTAATTCTATCACACTGAAATCTATGGGGAATGCTGGGCATTTCTGTTTTTACTGATAGGTCTTTAACCTGATAATAAGCTCTTTGTAGAGAAAATCCTCAGAGAAGGCAACGGCACCCCACTCCAGTACTCTTGCCTGGAAAATCCCATGGATGGAGGAGCCTAGTAGGCTGCAGTCCATGGGGTCGCAAAGAGTCAGACACGACTGAGCAACTTCACTTTCACTGTTCACTTTCGTGCATTGGAGAAGGAAATGGCAACCCACTCCAGTGTTCTTGCCTGGAGAATCCCAGGGACGGCAGAGCCTGGTGGGCTGCCATCTATGGAGTTGCAGAGTTGGACACGACTGAAGTGACTTAGCAGCACCAGCAGAGAAAATCCTACACATACACACACACAAACACACATATTTAAGCCACGTGATGCACTAGACACTGTTGTTCCCATGCTCAGTTGCATTCGACTCTTTGTGGCTCTATGGACTGTAACATGCCAGGCTCCTGTGTCCATGGATTTTCCCAGACAAGAATACTGGAGTAGGCTGCCATTTCTTTCTCCAGCATATCTTTCCGACCCAGGGATTGAACCCAGTCTCCTGAACCTCCTGCCAGTCTTTTATGACTGAGTCACCTGGGCACTATGCTACATGAATTTAGCTAAGTTCATCCTCAAAACAAGCTTAAGAAACAGAAATCATCAGTACCTTTATTATATAAATGAGAAAACTAGCTCAAGGTCACACAGCTATGGTGAACTGAGATTTAATTGCCTAAAGTTTGATAACACTGTCAGGCTTCCTTAAGAAACCTGTTAAAGAGGAAAGTACAGTCTCAATATGGTGTTAGTTGAGCTAAAGCCCATGACATTAAACCTAGATTTCATACCTGACCTAACCGCAGTTTTGACCTTCCCCAAGAATCTAATCTCAATTGACCATTCTGAAATTTCTGGTCAGGAACAATGATTTAATCTCCCTGTGGGTCCTCTCCAACCCTCAAAGGAAAAATAGGCAAGCTTCATGATAGACCCTCACCCTTCTCCCAAAAGAAGACGACCTGGTCTAAAACAAATTTTCTTTGTCTTTTCCTAATAACTTCTTTTCTTCACCTTCCTCCTATAAAAACTCTCCATTTTATACAATTCTTCTATTTATTAGATGTGATGTTCCCTATTCATGAACTGTTGAATAAAGCCTATTAGATTCTCAGATTTACTTGGATGAATTTTGGTATTTCATTTTGTTGTTGTTGTTAGTTTCAATCTGTTAGGTAGTTAGAATAGGAAAAAGGAGTTCAAAATAGCGGTGGCTAAAAGACAAAGAAGGGAGAAGCCTGCAAAAATGGAACAGAGAAAGGTCTGAGGACTGGCGTGAGAACCTTACGTGACACAAACAGCCTTTCTGGCTAGCCCAATTTACATAGGGCAGGCTCAGGGGAAAGAGAAAAACCGTATAATAAAAGGAGCCAAGATTAAGCCCCTCTCTTCTTTTGGGTCGGCTCACCCTCATACATTGAGGATGTATTTTCCTTTGCTTGCCAAATAAAACTGAGCTGTAACCAAGCTATAACACTGGTTCTCCGTTTCAGATTTTTGCTGTAGAGAGACAGAACCATAGAAATTACACACTTCTTTGATCTATCCGGTGCTATTTCTCGGATTTAACCTACCTGAAACAACCTCAGACCGGCCCCCGCGAGGCAGAGGCCAAGCACAGCGGAAGCCCAACTCAGTGAAAGCTCACATGGTGGAAGCTGAACAAGAAGAAAACCCAGCACAAGGGATGTGACAAGAAGCCCAGTATTCTGGAAACTGGGACAGCAAAAACAAACTTGGCAGAAAGTTCATGTGGCTCGGTCTCAGATTCCAGAAGACCTCTGGTTAAGGTAGGAGGTCCTCATCCCAACGGCTGGAAGGACACGTTGCTAACAAAATCCTAATTCCTTTACAATCTTCTTTGTGCCAAGGATTAGGCCAATGAAAACTGTGAGCACAGGTCAGGTATTCAGCAGATTTTCTGCCAGGTTATAAAGGGGACTCCTTGGCACATTTTCCCCACTGCTTTTTCCTCCTGTCCTTCAGCTCCTTTATCTATGCCACTCATACAAAGATTTGGGCAGGGCATCATCTTTCCATTTCTGAAAGCTGTATTTGAAACTTTTTACCTAAGATTGGGACTCAAACCCACATAGCAGAGACACTGGGCTTTGCTTAGTCACTCAGTTGTATCCGAGTGGGACTTGAGTCTAGTCAAAACCCATGGTGCCTTGGTTTCAGGACCTAATGAAGCTCAGGTTCTTGATGTTTCATTGCAAAAAATTCAGTGAGAGACACAGTGAAAGGTAAGAGGCAGATTTGTTCAGATTCAGAGAGAAGCACACTCCAAGAGTGGGGGCCATCACAGAGGATGAGTATGGTGGCCATGGAATGTGGTGTGGTTAGTTTTTTATGCGCTGGGTGATTTCACATGCTAATGAGTGGGAGGATCATTCCAGCAATTGGGGAACCACCCACTCCTTGGCCTTTGGATAGTGCCTTGGAACTGTCCTGGTGCCTCTGGGTGTATCATTTAGCTTGCAGATTGAGAATCAAGATTTAGTTGAAATTGACTTGTCTGTCATCTTAGACCCATTTGATTTTAATTGGTTTATATTATGCCCTTGGGCTATGTCATTCTTTCAAAAGTTGTGCCCTACCCGCTTCACTTCTGTTTCATGCTCTTTTCCTGAGCCCTGTCCAGGACCACAGTGTTGCCTCTACAATCTTCTGGAGGGACAACCAGAAAATAGCTGGCCCTTGGGAGGGAAATACTGTATAATATTAGCCCTGCAGGCTGTTTGGGCCCAAACCCTTACCACCCTTCTCCTAAAGTTACAAGCATACCCCCAGATCAAATCTCCACTCCACTTTTATGAGCATCTGGTCTGTTGCCTCTTACCAATTTGTTCTTAGGCCACTTACTACCTCCTACAACCAGGACCCTGCCCCCTTGTAGGCAATGTTGCTCCACCCCACTTAAAATAAAATAATATTAATGCCACTTACAGGACCAGATAACCCACTCCTTTGTAATTAGTTCTATTATTACCTAAAGTGGGTCTATGACAATGAGATGTTGGAAAAACCCTAAGCTGCTCTTATGGAGGACTAGGGGAGGAAATAAAAAACTTACATTCCCTCAGAGAAATAAGAGGATAAGGCTTATGGCTGTTTCACGAGGTTCCCAGTCTCAGGGCACAGGATTCGATTTCTTTAAATAATGTGATCTATTCCCATCCGAGGTGGACAAACCGGCAATGAGGTAAGATTACAACCCCTTAATCCTACCCAGCAATAATCATGTAATCATGCTGGAGACCTTGGGGATGCCCAGCTCCAGTCTGGGGGTCCCAGGAAGTTGACCTGCCTTGATCTTCCTAAGGATCTGGTCCTTGGGAGGTTGTCAGGCCTCAACTTGCCCAGGGATCTGCCAGTCCAGGGATCGCAGGAGGTCGACATGCCTCAACTGCCCAGGGACCCAATTCTTGCATGCTTTGACCTGCCCAGGGATTCAGTCTCCAGGAGGTTGTCATGCCTCAATCTGCCTGGGGATCTGTACCCTGACCCAGGGACACCTGGCTCTCAGGTTTCAATAGTGCTGGGTAGGATAAGCTTCAGAAATACACACCCCTAAGGAAGTCTACCCATGGAAATACTAGGAGGCCTATTAGTTGTGGGATTGTGCTTGGTGTCAGCAATAACTCAGGGGACCAACAAGAAACCCACTGCCTTTCTGGAAAGTCTAAAAGAGGCTCTCCAAAAGTTTATCAATCTGGACTTAGACTCTTACGAGGGACAGGTGATTTTAAAGGAAAAATTTCTGTCCCAATGTGCATCAGACATCAGGATAAAGTTACAACAGCTAGTGCAGCAGGACCCTTCTGGCTCTTTAGATGAGATGGTCCAGACAGCCACCAATGCCTTTTATAACAAAGAACAGGAGAGGAAGGCCAAGGCCCAGGAAAGGGAGAAAAGAAGAGAGACAAGGCATGCCCAGATGCTTCCCTCCAGGGAAGCCCTATGGCAAACCCCAATTCCTTAAAGGACAAGGCGTGAGGCAAATGCCTAATCTATAGATGGGCAGGACATAGGGCCCAAAAGAGTCCAAACCATGACAAGTTTCCTAAAAATGGCTTGCTACAAATGCCATCAGTTGGGAGACTGGGTGTCACTCTGTCCCTGGCACCCAAGAGCCTCAAGGTCAAGCACCACGATGGTTCAATAGGACTGAAGCAGCCTGCTCCAGTCAGCCCGCCTATCACAGATAACCATCACAGGGTTAGAGCCAAAGGTGCAACTGGATGTGGCAGGTAGGTCCGAGAATTTCTTGGTTGACACAGGGGCTACCTATTCTGTCCTGACCTCCTATTCTGGAGCCTTCTTCTCCCAAACCTGTACCATTTTGGGTGCTACAGAAAACACAATTATAAAAAGATTCACCCAGGCAATTCTTTGTTGCTGGGACAGATAAATATTTTCCCACCAGTTTCTGGTGGTCCCTGAGTGCCGTACTCCCTTATTGGGAAGAGAGATACCCTCATAGCTCAGTCGATAAAGAATCTGCCTGCAGTGCAGGAGACCCGGGCTCAATCCATGGGTTGGGAAGATCTCCTGGAGAAGGAAATGACAACCCACTCCAGTATCCTTGCCTGGAAAATCCCATAGACAGAGGAGCTTGGTGGGCAGCAGTCCATGGAGTTGTGAAGAGCTGGGCACAACTGAGCAACTAACACAAGGCATTCTCACTAAACTTGAGACCACCCTTGTGATGGGAAGCTTTTCAGCCCCTAGAGCCCTACAGCCTCTGGTTACTACTGAGGAACCCATTACACCGTCTCCAATAGGGAGGGATGAAAAACTATAGGAGGACAAAATTAACCCCCAGGTATGGGACCAGGGGACTCCTGGTCAAGCCCACCAAGCTGAAGCAGTCATCATTGTCCTCCGAGATCCCACTCAATTTCCAAACCAGAAACAATACCGCTTCAGAAAAGAAGCTCAGGAAGGATTACAGCCTCTAATGAATAAATTCCTTGCCTGTGGGCTATCGGACCCCACCAATTTGACTAATTCAACAGTGTCACACCCCGATCCTCCCTGTAAAGAAAAAGGATGGGACCTGGTGAATGGTTCAAGATCTCCAGATCATAAATGAAGCTGTACTCCCCCTCCATCCCACAGTACCCAATCCCTATGTAATCTTGGAAGAAATCCTTCCCAGTGCCAAATGGTTTATAGTCCTGGATCTCAAGGATTCATTCTTTTGCATACGACTGGCTAAAGAATCTCAATATGTTTTTGCCTTTGAGTGGGAAACTCCAGAAGAAAAACACCAACAGATGACTTGGACAGTATTACCTCAGGGGTTCAGAGATAGCCCCCACCTGTTTGGACAGGCTCTTAGCCAGTATCTCCTAGATCTGGACCTGGGACCTAATGGGAAAATATTACAGTATGTAGATGACTTACTAATCTGCTCTCCAGATGAGAAAAATGCCCAACAACATGCAATTCAGGTTCTAAACTTTTTGGCAGAGAGAGAATATAAAGTCTCCCATGCTAAGGCACAGATGGTTGAGACAAAGGTCATTCACTGGGAGTTCAGATTACACACGGGTCCAGGAGGCTGTGCTCTGATGGAGAACAAGGAATCCTCCAGTTGCCCTCCCCCACGACTTGAAAACAATTGCGAGCTTTCCTGGGACTAACTGGGTATTGTAGAATCCGGATACCCAAATATGGTCTAATTGCCCCTCCCTTATATGAAAGCTTGAAGGGATGGGATGATTCAATCCCACAAATATGGGGAAATCCTCAAAAGAAGGCAGAAGCTACACTAAAAGAAGGCTTAACTCAAGCACCTAACTTGAGGTTGCCAGACCCTGAAAAAGCACTCCAACTTTATGTCCATGAAAAAGAAGGAATAGCCTTGGGAGTGTTAACTCAAAGGTTGGGACCTGAGCCCCAGTCTGTAGCTTACTTACCCAAGAGGATCGACCCAACTACCTGAGGCTGGCCCGCCTGCCTTCAAAATCTTGCAGCTATTGCAGTCCTCATACAAGATGCTTTAAATTTTCTTTTGTGGGCAAACTATTTTTACCAGCAACCAAGTGAAACAACTCCCGAAAGGAAGAGGCCATTTATGGATGTTTGATCAAAGGATCCTCAGATATCAAGTAATGCTGATGGAAAATCCAGGCCTGACCATATCCCATTTTGAGGTTCTTAACCCAGCTAACCACCTGCCTACCCCAAGGGCTCTCTCCCCTTTCATTCTTGGCTAGAAACTTCGAACCACTGCACAGAACCCCAAGAAGGATTGTCAGAAGATCTGACCAATCCTGTGGAAATCTAGTACACTGATGGAAGCAACTTTGTCCTAGATGGAAAAAGAAGAGCCGGATATGCAGTAGTCTCCAATTTTGAGATCAATAGAAGCTAAACCTCTGCCACCAGGTACTACAGCCCAATTAGCTGATCTCATAGCCCTATTCGAGCTTTAGAGCTGGTTTGGAAAGAAAGAGGCCACTTGACCACCCGAGGGCCCCCAATCAAATATGGTGACCAAATCCTTAGGCTCCTGGAGGTAGTCCATTAGCCCACTGAGGTTTCAGTCTTCCATTGTAAAGGACACAAAAAAGCGAGAACAGAAGGGACATGAGGGAACCAAGCAGCTGATCAGGCAGCTAAGAGAGCAGCATTACAGAACAATGACCGAATAGGGGTTACCACCTTAGTTCCACAGACTAATTTGCTAGAAACTCCTTCATATACTGAAGGTGAGACTCTTAATTCTTAGAGTGAGGGCTTTCAAGAAGATCATATGGAATCGTTCCAAAATGAGGGATTCTTTTTCTTCCCAGGAGCCTCCAATGGAAATTGGTTAACTCCTTATATGACACCACTCATTTAGGGGAGTAGGCCCTCCAAAGATTACTAGAAAGTTCCTTCAGAGGAACAGGCCTCCACACAACCATATGGCAAGTGGTCTCCCTTGTCCCTCTTGCCAATTAAACAACCCTGAAGGAGCTCAAAGACCCCAGCTGTCCAATGACATGGGATATATCTAGGAGAGGACTGGCAGATGGACTTCACCCAGATGCCAGTTTCTCAAACGTAAAAATACGTACTAGTCATGATAGATACATTCACAGGATGGATTAAGGTTTTTCCCACCAGGATGGAGAAGGCTGAGGAGGTGTATAAAAAAAAAAAAACTGCTTCATGAAATCATTCTGAGATTTGGCCTTTCCAGGTCACTACAAAGTGACAGTGGGACATCATTTACTTCTAAGGTCACTCAAGGGCATTACTTGAGTATCACTAAAGCATTGGGCATTACTTATTATCTCCATTGTGCCAGGAGGCCTTGGTCTTCAGGAAAAGTATAAAGAGCCAATCAATTTTTAAAATAAGCAATAAAACAGATAATCCAGGACACCTCCCTGGGATGGAAGGAGGCTTTACCAATAGCTCTCCTCCACACTCATATTGCCCCTAAGGAACAGTCCTTATGAGATGCTATATGGGAGACCTTTTGTTTATGTCAATGACCTCTTTTTAGATGCAGAGGCTCAGACCCTCCAGTCTTTCACCATGGTCATTGGGCAATTCCAGCAAGATACTGTTGTGGGGTGTCAACCAGGACACAAAAGATTCTAAAGAGCCACCACTATATGCTCCAGGGACTCAAGTCCTAATTAAACTCTGGAAAGATGGGTCCCCAAAGGCTTAACTCCAACCCACATGCAAGGGCCCCTAGCCTGTAATACTTTCTACCCTCACAGTGGTCAAGATACCAGGACATGACTCCTGGATTCACTACTCACGAGTCAAGCCATGGAAGAAAACAGAAGAGGACACTCAATATACCTGTGAGCCCATACGAGATCCAGATATCTATTTAGGACTACAAATGAGTGCCATTCTAATGAATACCCCCAAAATTAAGTTTCTGGGGATAAGACTTCTCAGGATAGCTCTAAAGAGCCAACACAACACAGCTTGGCAGGGGTTGTGTTCCAAAACAGACAGGAGATAGATCTCCTGCTCTTTGAATAAGGAGGGACTTGAGCCATTTTGAACGAGTCATATTGTTTCTGGGAAAATACCTCCAGCTGCCGGGAGCCAGCACGGGAGATCCCACCCATGACAAGGTCATGCGGAGAGGCCTGATGGACAAGGCGAGTCAGGTCTCAAGGGGTCCTCTGTCTGAGCAACTACCCTGAAACCAAAATCTGTCTGTTTACTGTCTGCTATACTATACTCTTCTGACATTACCACCTTTTCTCTAGAAAGAGTTAATTCAGAGCTCCAGTTAACAGTCTCCTGCATATAAAAAGAAGGTCTCGGCTTAAACCCCTTTGATGGCTTTCTGACTTATCTGACCGGTCTCCCCGGACTTTTACAATTTGTGGATTGTTTACAGCCCCCAACCCTGAGAGGCACGAAGCTTAAAACATCTTAAAGATATAGAGCCTTTTAGAGCTAAGAATTAGTTTGGTGAAGGGTTCCATTGTTGAGTTAGTGTTTGCTGCCAGGCCTCCATATCCATTACCTTTTAGGCACCTGGGAGGATATTAATCAATGTAAATGGGATGCAGAAATAGGAATATAGTAGTTTTGATGTTAGCAATACTAGACTTTTGAGTTAATTTTCTCTTTGTTATAAATCACTGTACTCCTTTTTCATTGTTATAAATTGTTGCGTCCTTGCTGTGTAAGAATGTAACTTTATTTAGTGCTTTCTGAGAGTGGCACCAGACTTTGGGAGTTCAGTTCAGTTCAGTCACTCAGTCATGTCCAACTCTTTGCGACCCCATGAATCTCAGCACACCAGGCCTCCCTGTCCATTACCAGCTCCCGGAGTTCACTCAGACTCATGTCCATCGAGTCCATGATGCCATCCAGCCATCTCATCCTCGGTCGTCCCCTTCTCCTCCTGCCCCCAATCCCTCCCAGCATCAGAGTCTTTTCCAGTGAGTCAACTCTTCGCATGAGGTGGCCAAAATACTGGAGTTTCAGCTTCAGCATCATTCCTTCCAAAGAAATCCCAGGGTTGATCTCCTTCAGAATGGACTGGTTGGATCTCCTTGCAGTCCAAGGGACTCTCAAGAGTCTTCTCCAACACTACAGTTCAAACCCATCAATTCTTCGGTGCTCAGCCTTCTTCACAGTCCAACTCTCACATCCATACATGACCACAGGAAAAACCATAGCCTTGACTAGACGGACCTTAGTCGGCAAAGTAATGTCTCTGCTTTTGAATATGCTATCTAGGTTGGTCATAACTTTTCTTCCAAGGAGTAAACGTCTTTTAATTTCATGGCTGTAGTCACCATCTGCAGTGATTTTGGAGCCCCCAAAATTAAGTCTGACACTGTTTCTACTGTTTCCCCATCTATTTCCCATGAAGTGATGGGACTGGATGCCATGATCTTCGTTTTCTGAATGTTGAGCTTTAAGCCAACTTTTTCACTCTCCTCTTTCACTTTAATCAACAGGCTTTTTAGTTCCTCTTCACTTTCTGCCATAAGGGTGGTATCATCTGCATATCTGAGGTTATTGATATTTCTCCCGGCAATCTTGATTCCAGCTTGTGTTTCTTCCATTCCAGCGTTTCTCATGATGTACTCTGCATATAAGTTAAATAAGCAGGGTGACAATATACAGCCTTGACGTACTCCTTTTCCTATTTGGAACCAGTCTGTTGTTTCATGTCCAGACTTTTTGGGAAGAACAACACTATTACCCTTATCAGAAAAGGGCTGTAAAATGTTAATTGGCCTTCTGGCCGGAAGATGATGTAAATTACCTAAGACTTATGTATACAACTAGGTATGCAGAGAGAAAGCCTGGTCTCAATAAGAGTCAGGGCTGCTGATGCTGCATAATTTTCTATTATCCATTGATCTCTATGTAAAATCAAAAGTATATAAGGCCTTTCTGGACAACAGAGGATGGGCCAGTCACTGAAAAGACTGGTTTCCCCCATGTCTTCTTTACTCTATTTTCATGCTGAATTCCCACCTGGAGCATGGAGGCTTTCCAAGTCTACTTATTTGCCCTGGCTTTTAAGATCCACACGAGAGGGAGCCTAAGGTGGGGTACCCTCTGCTATTCAAATGGGTGCTGGTGGCCTAATGTAGACGGTGCAAGTTCCTTGTCATGGAACTTTATTAGTTCTCCACGTAAACCAAGTTATTCAGCCTCTTTTCTCCACTAAATTTCCCACTACACTATTCTTTACTAATCTTTCTTTTATATTTCTAAATAAGTAAGTTTTTCCTTACCTATGCCGTCCCCACTTCGAATTACCCTGGATCCACTGGGGCAGGACCCCAGCATCCAGCTAAGGTGAAAAAGTCTCACAGTCCTCAAGAAAAACATTCAGGTCCTATGGGATCTCAAAAAATCAGCTGGAGAGTCCTCAGGAGGGCTACAATCTCTCTTTAGGGGATCCTCTTCCTGGCGAGGGGAAATTTGGAGTTGGCTAATGCCCCTACTAACCCTGTTATCACCATATTGATGCTGTTTATGATTGCTCTATGTAGTAACCATTGTCTAACCCGTTTTGTCTCTGCCCAGGTAAACAAGCTACAACATGCAGTGCCAGGTCAATGCTATGCTAAGTCACTTCAGTCGTGTCCGACTCTGTGCGACTCCATAGACGGCAGCCCACTAGGCTCCTCCATCCCTGGGATTCTCTAGGCAAGAACACCAGAGTGGGTTGCCATTTTCTTCTCCAGTGCATGAAAGTGAAAAGCCAAAGTGAAGTCGCTCAGTCGTGTCCAACTCTTAGTGACCCCATGGACTGCCTCCATCCATGGGATTTTCCAGGCAAGAGCACTGGAGTGGGGTGCCATTGCCTTCTCCATAAGGATATATAAAACTATATAAAACTACATCTAACCATGGAAAATATCACTCACCCTTAGATGCACACTGAGGCTTGAGACTAGCAAGAGGGAGAGGCCCAATGCCCCTTGCCACCCTAGCACAGCAGGAAGTAGTCAGAGAGACCTTGATGTCCCTACTCCCAAAGAACTGGGCCTCCAATCTCTTGAGGGGGGAACGTTAGGTAGTTAGAATAGGAAAAAGGAGTCCAAATTAGCCGTGGCTAAAAGGAAAAGAAGGGAGAAGCCCGCAAAAATGGAACAAACCAATTAAAATAAATAAATTTAAATTTAAAAAAAAGAAAGAAAGGTCTGAGGACTGGAGTGAGAACCTCAGGTGAAACAAACAACCCTCCTGGCTAGCCCAATTTACATAGGGCAGGCACAGGAGAAGGAGAAAAACCATATAAAAAGAGGAGCCAAGACTGAGCCCCTCTCTTCTTTTGGGTCAGCCTGCCCTCATGTCTCCTTTTCTTGCCAAATAAAACTGAGCTGTAACCAACCTGTAAAACTGATCTGCTCTTTTAAATTTTTTCTGCGGTGAGACAGAACTGTGAAATTACACAGTCTCCTGACAAATCCATCTAAAGAGACTGGAAACGATATACACTTAAAACACTTGGGAAGAGAACGTATAATCCTGGAAGTTGTGTCAAACTCCTGTACCTAAATACATAGATTGCTAATTAGAGAAATTTCATTGGTGAGTGTTCTGAGGACTTTTTCCTGGTAGATTCCAAAGGTTTGCCTCAGAAGTGATGCAAGAGTGACCAAGAAAAGGAACTGAATTTGCACCCCAGAATATACACCTTTGACTTAGCATTATTTTAGGCTTATATTTTTAAGAACCAGTTACATAGGAGAAACTGATAACCAAGTAGAATTACCCTTTTGTAAGAGACACTTATATTTATAAGGAAATCTCCATCTTTAAGAGTATCTCCTTCTCTGTACCAGGGAGAGGAAGATAGCTCTTTATCTCCAGAAACTGTCATCAAAGGAGAAAGCAAAGACTTAAATCCGCATAACAAACATACCCTACTTTACTGTATCATGCCTGATAACATCACATAAGATAACCCCATATGTTTTCTTTTGTCTTTAGCTGGAGATGGTTTTTAAGGTGGTGGCTTGGGCACTTCTGTGGAGTTGTTCAGTTTTCATGGCTATTTCCCAAGAATACAGGATATTATTAAAATTTTTTTCTTCTATTAATTAATTATTATTATTATTTTTATTACAGCAGTTTCTCAGTCAAGAACATGGAAAAGTAGAGGGAAAATTGTTTTCTCCCCAGACAGTGGCAGAGGAGCAGCCACTGACAAAGCAAGATGACAAAAAACACCCAGTCAGTGTTGCTCCCTGAAATGTAAGTCAAAAACAGGGTCAAACACCCTTTCCTGCAGCAGAAATATTCCCTACACTATGCTCTATAGACTGTGATTGAAACAGGGTTAATGTATACTCCCAGTACACATATACACTCCCACTCTTGAAGACAGAGAGGGAGATTTCAGGGTTTTAAGTCACCAGTTACATCCTACAGATTCCTTATTTGTAGAGAAGGTAGTCTGGCAGAGTGGAAAGAGCTTGTACTTTGAAGAGCAATAGACCTAGATTAAATATGGGTTAAAATCAGAATCCATTGTCTACCAGGTAAAACATGTAACTATAATGAGACTGAAAGAAGTTAAGATCACTGCCTTCAGGATCAGACTGATCAGGTTCATAATCCAGCTCTGACCCTTACTTCTGTATTTTCATGTCTGAAGAAGAGATGCAGTGATCGTAGCTGCCCCATAGATTGCTATAAAGATTAGTCAAGTTTTGAGGTACAGAACATATTTCCCTACATGAGCTTACTAAGCATTAGTTACTATTGTTGTCATTACTGGTATTATTACATAAAACTAAATAATTACTTTTAACATTTTTTTTAATAAATTAAGTCATGAAAGCAATTTTAAAGCACCTAGAGCATAGTCTTTAATCTTTGCAACATGTCCTTTTCATTAAACAATCATCTAAAATATAGTAGTAAAGTTTTTGAATCAAGGCTTTCCAGTTGGGAAAAGCCTTTCTTTTCTTAAAGAAAAGCTTTTTCCTTTCTTAAAGCAAGATGGGTCCTCAAGTCTAGCATTCTCCATCTAAATACCTCCTTCCCTCATAATGTGGTCAGTGGTCCTTTGCCAAGGGCATCCCTGCTTGAAGGCTAATACTGTGCACTTTAACCTACAAGAGTGTTCCATGAATAGAATCTAGAGATGTAGAAAAACAAAACTCCACCTCTGATACTTGAGGAGTCTGAGATGAGCAAAAAATGCTTCAAACTGTTAATAACATGGAATTCTTCCAACTTCTGTTGTTATGCTTTGCATCTACTCAGAATTTCATCCCTGTCCTCTGGTGACAGTTGTGGCACATAAGTTGACCCTACTTAACTTGCTGTATGATTCCTTGTTCAGTACTTTGTTAACAATTTTAAATTTATTAGAGTCGACAGTTTGCCTAAATATATTATTCTATACATTATTTTCTAAGAATTGTCCTCTTCTGTGGCTTGCCACCTTGCATTTACAGTCTCTAGGACTTGGTTTATTCTTAGTTTGGAATAAAATAGCTTCCCTTTGTTCTGGTTCTTTATTTCCCCTGTGCTATCAGAGATGCTATGACATTGTAACTACACCTAGCATTTCAAATTTAAAATAATGTGTTTAATTTTTGTGAAAGGTCAGAGCATAGATCCAAGAGTATATACTGTGTAAGAAGCAAGGAAAGTGGATGTGAGATTTGTGCACATATACTCGATTTCCAGATATTCTCATAGTGTTTATCCATGGCATTTATAAACTTACACTGATTTATTATCAAATGAAAGTCTCAAACACCCAGTAATTTTAAAAGCAAACATATATTAGAAATAATAAACTTAAAATAGAATTGGCTAATTGAACATCAATAAATCAGACAACAGTGTTTCTACACACATATGTATGGAAATTATGAATCTTCCTTTAAAATTTTTATCTGCATGACCTTAAAATACAAAAACAAATAAGAAGAATATAGCTTTGTCAAGAACATCATAATAAGCAACAGTGTATAAGTTCATAAGCTTGAATTCTTCCTACTGAAAACCAAATCTAGTTCACTGGCATGCTGTGTTAAGTCAACTCAGCATTTTTTTAATTGGAAATTTTACATTTAATAACTAGATTTTTAATTTTTTAAAAGTCAGAAGATTTATGCTACTATTCCTGATTGGCAAACAAGGCTGAAAGTGAATACTGCTGTTCCTTTACAGCATATAATTTGCAAATGCCTCTTGGCCCTCTTCTTTCCCAGCTTTCACTCATTTATGTCAGTCATCATCTACTCTGTCTGTATTTATGCTTGAGACCACGGACAGAGAGATGCCAAGAGAAGATGCCAAAACCTGAGAGTCTGCAGTGTATAAACCTAGTAGACAGAGGTTAGGAATCCTTCAAGAGGTTTTATAATACAGGTTATTTCAATATAATAATAGCCACAATGCAAATGAGAATAATTACCCACTTAGCACTTGAACAACTATGACATTATGCAGCCATTAAACATGATGTTTTTTAAAAATGTCATATGCAAATATAAAAATGATTTGGTTAAATGACAAAATTACAGATAGGTCACACAGTTGCAGGTAAATGAGTACTGAGTATATTACAGACATCATTGGAACTAGATGTCCACTATCAAGACACCACTCTCATCAATGAATGGATAATCAGTTAGAATTGTACTGCTAAATTGGGCCAATTCTAACACCAAAACTTATATCTACATATTAATTTCAACTAATTATATTTTCATTGAGATTTTTAAGGAATAAACTAGTGAGACTACTATGCTCCTTTGAATAGAGAAAAGTAAAAATATATATATATATATTGTGTAAATATTAGCTGAAGTTTAAGGTCTGGAGGGTCTAAAGATCATGCTTATCTTTGAGGTTAATGAGTCTAGCACTAGTTGGAGAAGGCAATGGCAACCCACTCCAGTACTCTTGCCTGGAAAATCCCATGGACGGAGGAGCCTGGTAGGCTGCAGTCCATGGGGTCACTAAGAGCCGGACGCGACTGAGCGGCTTCACTTTCACTTTTCACTTTCATACATTGGAGAAGGAAATGGCAACCCACTCCAGGGTTCTTGCGTGGAGAATCCCAGGGATGGGGGAGCCTGGTGGGCTGCCATCTCTGGGATCGCACAGAGTCGGACACAACTGAAGCAACTTAGCAGCAGCAGCACTAGTTAAGTAATGGTTTTACTAGCACGATTATTTTTCGGATTTTTTTTTTGCATTTTTAAGTAATTGCATTTTTGTTACCATAAAAGTAATTCATTATTAATATAGATGACTAGAGGGCTTCCCAGGTGGCTCAGTGGGTAAAGAATCCACCTGCAATGCAAGAGATATAGCATATGAGGGCTTGATTCCTGGGTCAGGAAGATCCCCTGGAGGAGGGCATGGCAACCCACACCAATAT
Organism: Oryx dammah; assembly: GCF_014754425.2. NCBI lineage: Eukaryota > Metazoa > Chordata > Mammalia > Artiodactyla > Bovidae > Oryx > Oryx dammah. Next base: position 7,339,885 of record NW_024080444.1, on the reverse strand, counting down.
TCTTGCTGGGAGAATCCCATGAACAGAGGAGCCTTGAGGACTACAGATCCCAGGGTTGCAAAGAGTTGGACACAACTGAAGTGACTGAGCATGCACACATAGATGATTAGAGGATAAAGGTACAAACTAGAAAATACAAATCATTTATAATGTGATTATGAAAATTTTACTAGTAAAAGTTTTGAATCTTTAGTTTCTAGTCCTGTTCCTGCTAAAACATATGCTATATGAGGATCAGGGGCTCCTGTTTTACTCACTAATATTCAGATACCTAGACAGTACTTGCAAAAACAAGCAAAATGGAGGCATTCAATAGTTACTGAGTGAACATATAATTTCACAATTAAGTTTCATTGTACTTTAAATTTTGTGTCTGTTAATTCGTTTAATATCATATTGGAATCAAGCTGGAATCAAGATTGCTGGGGAGAAATATCAATAACCTCAGATATACAGATGACACCACCCTTATGGCAGAAAGGAAAGAACTAAAGAGCCTCTTGAAAGTGAAAGAGGAGAGTGAAAAAGTTGGCTTAAGACTCAACATTCAGAAGACTAAGATCATGGCATCTGGTCCCATCACTTCATGGCAAATAGATGGGGAAACAGTGGAAACAGTGTCAGACTTTATTTTGGGGGGCTCCAAAATCACTGCAGATGGTGACTGCAGCCATGAAATTAACAGATGCTTACTCCTTGGAAGAAAAGTTATGACCAATCTAGTCAGCATATTAGAAAGCAGGGACATTACTTTGCCAACAAAGGTCCATCTAGTCAAGGGTATGATTTTTCCAGTGGTCACACATACGTGTGAGAGTTGGACCATAAAGAGGGCTGAGCACTGAAGAATTGATGCTTTTTAATTGTGGTGTTGGAGAAGACTCTTGAGAGTCCCTTAGACTGCAAGGAGATCCAACCAGTCCATCCTAAAGGATATTAGTCCTGAATATTCATTGGAAGGACTGATGTTCTTTAAGCTGAAATTCCAAAACTTTGGCCACCTGATGCGAAGAACTGACTCATTTGAAAAGACCCTGATGCCAGGAAAGATTGAAGGTGGAGGAGAAGGGGATGACAGAGGATGAGATGGTTGGATGGCATCACTGACTCAACATGAGTTTGAGTAAACTCCGGGAATTAGTGATGGACAGGGAGGCCTGGCATGCTGCAGTCCATGGGGTCACAGAGTCAGACACGACAGAGAGATTGAACTGACTGACTGATTGAATGTCATATTTTAAGAATTTTCCTATCTTTAACTGTTCTAACAGGGTAACTTTTAAAATGGCTACTTGATGGGTTACAATTTCTGCTACCAAAAGCTTAGATCGTCTTCAAATGATTGCTTTCCTTCAAAATGTTTTAGTAAACATCATTACACACAGACTTGATTTGTATATGATTGTTTAATTGTGACGTATAAAGGACAAAAGGAGAAAATGTAGGTCAAAAGAGACTGTTTAAGACTTCTGCTCTATCTACCATACATATATTTCTACCAGCAATAAACTGACTTAAGTTGATCTCTTCACATTTTATAGAAAAAAAGGTATTTGTTTTGGTTTGTCTTTACTTGATTACTGACATTACTGAGTATTTTTGTATGTTAATATAGCAGTATCTTTAGTTGCAAATGTTGCTACTCTAAAAATTTAATAGAAAATTCAATATATATACTGAAAATATCAATATATATATATCAATATTTGGCTATGGTCTTCCATGGTAGCTCAGACTGTAAAGAATTTGCCTGCAATGTGGGAGACCTGGGTTTGATCCCTGGGTGAGGAAGACTCCCTGGAAAAGGGAATGGCTAGCCCCTCCAGTATCTTGCCTAGAGAATTCCATTGACAGAGGAACCTGGAGGTTTTGAGTCTATGGGGTTGCAAAGAGTCAGACACAACTGAGCAACTAGCACTTTCACACACATATATTAAAAAAGGAACACATAGCATCTTTTGCTATACAATTATATTAATTATATTATATTGTCAGCATGTCTCAGAATATACACACACATGTATATTCATATATATGTATAAAATGTGTGTTAATTGTACATTCACTAACACATATGAATATTGTCTGATAACACAGACATATTCAATTGATGTAAAATTATTTGAAGAATAAAATTATTAATATTGGTATATAGATTTGAAGTATAGATGGTATCTCTTGGTCTATTTACATATATATTCATGCCTCATTCAGATATCATTTATGACACTATGCTCATTCTCTCTCACACACACACATATACATACACATTTTGAGATGGATGGCATTATTTGCTTTAGTAATTCTGTATAAGTAACACGACAAATATTAAATACCTTCACAAATACTTAGCAGTGTCACCTATTTTGATAGCAGCACTGAAAAAACTAATACATGTGTTGTGCATGCATATGCAGTCATTTCAGCTGTGTCTGATTCTTCGTGACGCTATAGACTGTCACCTGACTGCTCTGTCCATGGGATCCTCCAGGCAAGAATAATGGAGTGGTTTGCCATGACCTCCTCCAGGGGATCTTCCTGACCCAAGTATCAAATCCGCATCTCTTATGTCTCCTTGCATTGGCTGTCAAGTTCTTTACCATTAGGGCCACCTGGGAAGTCCAATATATCTGTTTTAATATATTTTAACCCTTCAGTTTTAGCAAGCATAATTTATCTATGCTATATTGGTAAATTTTGTTTTTAATGAGGATAAATATGCAAATATTTATCAGTATGTAATAATTCAGATACCTATTTATTTAAGGTTCCTTTTTCCTTTTTTTCGTTTGGAGAAAAATTTTTAATTATACCTAAATGCAGGTGGGAAAATCAGTATTAAAGTTCCTGAAATGAAGCTGGAAAGGTGGCCTTGACTGAGTGCTCAGATGGAAATAGCATAGTCTGTAAGTATCCTCATTGTTCATAGAAGCCCTCTGCTCTGCCACTCCAGGACACAGATCTTGTTGCTGCTGGTCATCTTTGAAAATGAGACTCATGTAACCAGACCAGAGGCAGATGTGTCTGTCTGTGACTGCAATAGGATCCATCTGCAGTTTGCACCTGTTGTTTTGCTGAAACCAGAGTGAAGGTGTGAATATAAAACTCAAAGAGCAATTCAACAGCAAAATTAACGAAGTGGTTTTTCTTCTCGAGAATTTTTTTTTTTTCCCTTTTCTCCATCAGGTCAAGATGCTGATGGAATAATAACCCACAGTCAGCTTCAACCAATTATTCTAAGTCAGTAATTATCATAATTTTTTCACTATAATACAAAAATAAGTTGATAAGATAAAAACAAATCTGAAAGCCAAAAAAAATAAATAAATAACCCAGAGAGATAAATTATTATTTAAGGGTAAACTCTGCTTGGACTAGTTTGATTCTTGTTGAAATAAGAAATATTTTGCTGTTAACGGAAAACTGCTGTGTGATTACATATTTAGTGTTTCATTTTTTTCACAAAACATATTTGGTTTAAATATACTTCTAAAAATAATATTGAGATATTTTGGGGAGTCTTTCAATAGCTGATTATAACTTAAAAATCAGATCTGTAGAAGAGTAATTCTCAAACTTTTCTGTGTATATTAACAATTGTTTGTATTGTGGACATGAACATTCAGATAAAATAGGTTTGGGCTGGGGATTGAGATCAGACTTTCTAACAGACTCTCAAATGGTACTGATGTTGCTGGTTCAAGCAGTCTACTTTGACCAGCCAAACTGTAGATTATAGGTATGAGATTTCATATGTGGAATAATTCTGAAAAATATAAACAAGAACCATATAACAAATATAAACAATTTAAGTATTAAACTATTATAGGTTTCTTGTAGGCTATAGGTTTTCTGTAGTCTTTATCAATTTAAAAAACATTCCCCTCTATTCCTCCTTTATTGAGTTTTTATCACACATGGGTGTTAGATTTGTTAAGTTTTTGCTGCATCTCCTGGTATCATCATGTATTTTCCTTGTGGCTCAGCTGGTAAAGTATCTGCCTGCAATGTGGGAGACCTGGGTTTGATCCCTGGGTTGGGAAGATCCCGTGGAGAAGGGAAAGGCTACCCACTCCAGTACTCTGGCCTGGACAATTCCAGGGACTGTTCAGTCCATGGGGCCACAGAGAGTCAGACATGACTGAGTGACTTTCACTTTCACTTTTCTCTTTTAGTCCATTGATGTGTTGGATTATATTTATTGATTTTCAAATGTAGGCTGAGACTTGCATACTTGGGATAAATCCCACTCGGTTGTAGTGCTTGTTCTTCAGTCACACAGTTGTATCTGGCTCTATGCGATCCAATGGACTGCAGCAAAGCCGGGCTTCCCTGTCCTTCACCATCTCCTGGAGCTTGCTCAAACTCATGTCCGTTGAATAGGTGATGCCATTCAACCATGCTGTCCTCTATCATCTCCTTCTCTTTCTGCTTTTAATCTTTCCCAGCATCAGGGTCTTTTCCAGTGAGTCTGCTCTTCACATCAGTGGCCAAAGTATTGGAGTTTAAGCTTCAGCATCAGTTCCTCCAAAGAATATTCAGGATTGATTTTCTTTAGGACTGACTGGTATGATCTCCTTGCTGTCCAAGACTCTAAGAGTCTTCTCCAACAACACAGTTCAAAAGCATCAATATTTTGGTGCTCAGCCTTCTTTATGGTCAAACTCTCACATCCAAACATGACTGAAAAAATCATAGCTTTGACTATACAGACTTTTGTCAGCAAAGTAATGTCTTTGCTTTTTAATAATCTGTCTATGTTTGTCATAGCCTTTCTTCTAAAGAGCAAGGGGCTTTTAATTTCATGGCTGCAGTTGCCATCTGCAGTGATTTTGGAGCCCCCCAAAATAAACTCTCACACTGTTTTCATTGTTTCCCCATCTATTTGTCATGAAGTGATGAAACTGGATTTCATGATCTTCAATTTTTGATTCTTGAGTTTTAAGCCAGTTTTTCACTCTTCTCTTTCACCATTGTCAAGAGGCTCTTTAGTTCCTCTTCACTTTCTGCCATAAGGGTGGTGTCATCTGCATACCTGAGGTGATTGATGCCTCTCCTGGCAATCTTGATATGTGCTTCATCCAGCCCAGCATTTAGCATGATGTACTCTGCATAGAAGTTAAACAAGCAGAGTTACAATATACAGCCTTGACGTACTCCTTTCCCAATTTGGAACCACTACATTGTTCCATGTCCGGTTCTAACTGTTGCTTCTTGACCTGCATAGGTTTTCGCAGGAGGCAGATATGGTGGTCTGCTATTCCCATCTCTAAGAATTTTCCAGAGTTTGTTGTGATCAACACAAAGGCTTTAGCATAGTCAGTGAAGCAGTAGATTTTTGAGGTTGTGGTACATAATTCTTTTTATATCTTTTTGGTTTCAATATGCTAATATTTTTGAGAATATTTGCTTCTATGTTCATAGAGATACTGTTGTGTGTGTGTTTTCTTGTATTTTGTTTGTCTTGCTTTGGTGTTAGGTATACTGTATTGATAGAAAAAAATTAGGAAGGCCATTTATTTCTGATGCATCCTTCCCTTTACTGTGAGGTACTTTATGTTGAAAGCAGGAACTTCCAAATTTTTCTCTCGATTTTTTTTTTTTAAGCTCAGGAACTACAAATCATATTTTTCACTTATCTCTATTTTTTCTAATTAATTTAGCAATAATACTCAAATTTGGAAAACTCAGCAGTGGCCACAGGCCTGGAAAAGATCAGTTTTCATTCCAATCCCAAAGAAAGGCAATGGCAAAGAATGCTCAAACTACCACACAATTGCACTCATCTCTCATGCTACTAAAGTAATGCTTAAAATTCTCCAAGCCAGGCTTCAACAATACGTGAAATGTGAACTTCCAGATGTTCAAGCTGCTTTTAGAAAAGACAGAGGAACCAGAGATCAAATTGCCACATCTGCTGGATCACTGAGAAAAGCAAGAGAGTTCCAGAAAAACATCTATTTCTGCTTTATCGACTATGCCAAAGCCTTTGACTGTATGATCACAATAAACTGTGGAAAATTCTGAAAGAGATGAGCATATCAGACCACCTGACCTGCCTCTTGAGCAACCTGTATGCAAGTCAGGAAGCAACAGTTAGAACTGGACATGGAACAACAGACTGGTTCCAAATAGGAAAAAGAGTACGTCAAGGCTGTATATTGTCACCCTGCTTATTTAATTTCTATGCAGAGTACATCATGAGAAATGCTGGGATGGAAGAAGCACAAGCTGGAACCAAGATTGCTGGGAGAAATATCAATAACCTCAGACATGCAGATGACACCACCCTTATGGCAGAAAGTGAAGAGGAACTAAAAAGCCTGTTGATGAAAGTGAAAGAGGAGAGTGAAAAAGTTGGCTTAAAGCTCACCATTTAGAAAACTAAGATCATGGCATCCAGCCCGATCACTTCATGGCAAATAGATGGGGAAACAATGGCTGATTTTATTTTTCTGGGCTCCAAAATCACTGCAGATAGTGATTGCAGCCATGAAATTAAAAGACGCTTACTCCTTGGAAGGAAAGTTATGACCAACCTAGACAGCATATTAAAAAGCAGAGACATTGCCAAGAAAGGTCCGTCTAGTCAAGGCTATTATTTTTCCAGTGGTCATGTATGGATGTGAGAGTTGGAGTATACAGAAAGCTGAAAGCCGAAGAATTGATGCTTTTGAACTGTGGTGCTGGAGAAGACTCTTGAGAGTCCCTTGGACTGCAAGGAGATCCAATCAGTCCATCATAAAGGGAATCAGTCCTGGCTGTTCATTGGAAGGACTGATGTTGAAGCTGAAACTCCAAAACATTTGCCACCTGATGCAAAGAGCTGATTCATTGGAAAAGACCCTGATGCTGGGAAAGATTGAGGGCAGGAAGAGAAGGGGACAACAGAGGATGGGATGGTTGGATGGCATCACTGACTTGATGGACATGGGTTTGGGTGAACTCTGGGAGTTGGTGATGGACAGGGAGGCCTGGCATGCTGTAGTACATGGGGTCGCAAAGAGTTGGACACGACTGAGCGACTGAACTGAACTGAACTCAAATCTTAAAACTATTAGAATTCCACTATTATCTTTTTCTGTCCAACCACATTGTTCTTTTAAAATGTTCTATGCTAAGTGTGGTTCACTGACTAGTAACATAGGTACACAATGAGAGCTTGTTAGAATCTCAAGTCTCACTCCAGACCAAGGAAACTACACCCTGTATTTTAGGAAAATCATCAGGTGTGTATGAAAGTTTGAGAAGCAGTGCTGTCAACTCCAACACTGATTATTATGAAATATAAACCTCTGCTTGACCTAGAGTTAGAACTATGGCTATAATAAATAGGAGGTTTGGAGAAGGATGACTATCCAAATCCTAGCCCTCTGCTTCTGAGATGGCTCTCTTGAATGGGTAACAACAACTCTCACTTTCCTCATCTGTGAAATTGCAGTAATAATACCATGTTGTTGTAATAAAAAGATTGTGATGAAAATATATAGTACTCAGCACAGTATGGCACGTTATAATCAGTTGATAAAACATTGCTATTATTTTCAGAGAAAAAGAAATTAGAGGAATGATAGGTTGTATTGTCTGAGATTCAAAGTGGTTAGGTATAGACCTTTGTGAATCAAAGCTGACCTGATAACCATTTTGATTTATTCTAATACCACATAACTGTGCCATGATATAGTAATTTTCAGCAGTTCAATTAATTTTATACTTTCAAGGATTCTTAGTTTTCCCCTGGTATCATGCTCAGCATAGTAATTTTTCTTTTATTATTTTCTCTGAGAAACATTTTTAGGTAATGGAGAAAAAAAAAATGAGCCTTCTTTTACTATATATCAAAGCAGTATAAAAGACTGTTTAAAATATATTTCTTTGCAAAACATATTAAATGGGTCCGTATTTACATAATATTTTAAAAAGTCATTACAGCCTATTGTGCAAATTTTAAACTGACATTGGATAGGTAAATTATGTTAAGGCAGTTTTCAAAAACTGGATTTTTTATTCAATAGACCATAGCATCTCTTTGATGTGCTATTCTGTAATTCATTAAATTATTTTCCAGCATATGCAGAGCTATCATGATGCTAATGGATATTCATATTTAAATTATGAACTAAAGCTATCTTGCACCTATATAAGTCAATTTTTCATATAAAAAACTTGGGACTGAAAGAGCTATAGAGCAGAACGTAGTATTTGAACACATTTTTACAGTGTTGTGATTTCTAGATCATCTCTGTATTTATTAAGCATGTCTGCTGTGCCAGTTATCAATTTATTGCCTCTCAGTTCTAAATGTACTCTTCAAAGTGATAAACAACAGAATTTGTTTAAGCATTTCTCCTTTAAAGTGAATACAATGTTAAACTTTCTCAGTAGAGGGCAATGAGGGGATATTGCAGGAGGTGGAGGCTTTCTGCGGTTTGCCCCACAAGCAAGGAGGGTCAGCAGTGTGGGAATGAGGACATCTGCTTAGGAACTACCCAGCAGCGATGAGCCCAGGATGTGGTGTTTGACCTTGTAGCCTGGCCTATCAATTTCTGCAGACAGCTTGGACCCTTCTGACAAGCCCTGAGTAGCCTGCATGTTACCATCTGTGTCCCAAAGGGTCACACACCAAGTAGTCAATCCTTCTTCAAAGAGCAAGCTCTTAGAACCTTTTGTTCATATTAGCATCTGGGCTCCCACTGTATGCCTAACCATCAGCTACCAATCATCTGCTCCTTCTATGCATTGTGGAAGGTAGCCTGTTATTTGCACAGCAGCTCCAGACCAGTTTCAGAATGGCCAAACCAGCAATCACCTCTGTCATCCAGAGTCCAAACTACATCTTCTCCTGGAAGGACTTGGAAGTCTTATCCTTCCTGAGGTACTCTCTCTCCACCTTAGAAAATTTCTTTATATCTTATAGCTGCTTTCATCAATAACTCTTTGTATTAAACAAGCCCTCCTTAACCTACTGTATGGTTGCTGTCTCCTGACTGGACCTAGACCACTAACGTGGCTTTCTCTGCTAAGTTTCTTCAGTCGTGTCCGACTCTGTGCGACCCCATAGACGGCAGCCCACAAGGCTCTGCCATCCCCGGGATTCTCCAGGCAAGAACACTGCAGTGGGCTGCCATTTCCTTCTCCAATGCATGAAAGTGAAAAGTGAAAGTGAAGTCACTGAGTCGCGTCCAGCTCTCAGCGACCCTGTGGACTGCAGCCTTCCAGGCTCCTCCGTCCATGGGATTTTCCAGGCAAGAGAACTAGAGTGAGGTGCCATTGCCTTCTCCGTGGCTTTCTCTAATTAGAAGTAAAAATTGTTCTAGAGCTCATTTTGTTATAATAAGGGGTACTACTTAATGTGAACTATCTATGGGCCAGGCTTTTTACAACACTGTCTCAGTTAATCCTCTCCTTCTCTCTCTCTCTTTCTCTCTCTCTCTCTCTCTCTTTCTCTCTCTCTCTCTCTCTCTCACACACACGCACACAACATATGAAGTGGGTACTTTGTTGTATAAATGAAGGAACTAAGATTTACACTTAAAGTAGCTTATTCAGGATCAAGACTGACTAGAACTTTAAAATCAGTCTTCTCTTAGTACTATGACTGTGTCTACAATACCAACTCTATAACTAACAATATTTCCTTATCAGTTTAGTTCAGTTGCTCAGTGGTGTCCGACTCTTTGCGACCCCATGAATCGCAGCACGCCAGGCCTCCCTGTCCATCACCAACTCCTGGAGTTCACTCAGACTCACATCCATTGAGTCAGTGATGCCATCCAGCCATCTCATCCTCTGTCGTCCCCTTCTCCTCCTGCTCCCAATCCCTCCCAGCATCAGAGTCTTTTCCAATGAGTCAACTCTTTGCATGAGGTGGCCAAATACTGGAGTTTCCGCTTTAGCATCATTCCTTCCAAAGAAATCCCAGGGCTGATCTCCTTCAGAATGGACTGGTTGGATCTCCTTGCAGTCCAAGGGACTCTCAAGAGTCTTCTCCAACACCACAGTTCAAACGCATCAATTCTTTGGCACTCAGCCTTCTTCACAATCCAACTCTCACATCCATACATGATCACAGGAAAAACCATAGCCTTGACTAGACGGACCTTATACAGCTTCAATGTCCAAGAGTACTTCACCTTTCTTTGGGAAATGGCCAATAAACATTTTTTATACAGCTTTATTACCCAGATAGAAATAATCAGAATGGATAAATTGCTCACAATGGATAAATGGAAAAGAGAGACTTCTTATAACTTGTTTGTCTAAAAATTAATTCAGATCCCTTGCATTAATTACAAACATACTACTGGAGATATAGTCATGAGAAGATGGTGAACTGCCAGAAGAGGTTTAGTGAGAAAGGCATATTGGAATGTAGGTAATTAGAATAAAGTGAGTAAAAGTATCACAAATAACATATACACAGCTTTGAAAATAAAAAGGAGAGTCTTGGGCATAGAGTGAAAACAAACAGGTAGGGAAAGGTCAGTAAAGGTCAAATCCTAAAAACTCAGTAGATACTTAGTGTACGGAGGAATCTAATAATCTAAGAGGCCTGTGAAAATGTAAATAGACACAAGAAAACATAACATCTTGGAGACAAGATATGTATTTCTGAAAAACCAGAACACAACTTGTGAGGGGTAGGATAGGGTAGAACTAGTGGTAAGATATTTTAATGTAGAGAGCACCTCCTAAGCCTTGTTAGAATGCTTAGTTTTGTTTTGTTTTGTTTAACTTTGAAAAGAGTTTCACCACTTAGACTATCTTAGAAGTAAGATTCTCTCTTCAGGTTGGCGATTAGGTTGGAAAAGGGCAAGACTGGAAACAACAAAAAAAATCCTTACTGAAAAAAAAAAGCCATTATCCTTTCTCCTTTGTGAGGGGCACTGCCCTATGCCTTTAATATGTATCCTTTTTATCATTACACCAAACTGAAGTTGAGATTTAGCAAAATTAGGGAATTACCAAAACAGAGATGTTTTGGACTCCATATCTGTAGAGTTAGAAAACTGAAGTAGTGGCACTGTTTTATATGAGCTGCATTAAAAATTAACTTTGCCAAGTAACCTAGGTAAGAACGTGAGTAAGGTAATAGCAGGAACTTCAGAAGACGCAACAGGTAGAGGATATATTAAGAAAGGGAAGACAAATAAACTTGATGTGCAGAGGGTAGGATAAAAAAGAAAAATATCTCAATATTTGGAAACTGCACTGCCAATGAGGAAATAAATGGGAAGAAGCAGCAAAAGGAGGTGAGATAATCTCTCTTTTGAATATGTTTCATGTGGGATGAACACTGGATATTCAAATGTTAACATCAAGTAGGTATTGACTCTATACTTCTGAAACTTGGGAGAGTAGTTTAGGTGGGAAATAGATTTTGAAGTCATAATTTCCTACATTGTACTAGAAGGCATAGCTATAAATGGAACCACTTAAGAAGAACATAGAAAAAGACAAGTCAAGAAAGTTGCGTAAACCCTAGGCAACACTGCCCTTAAAGGCACAAACAGAGGAAAGGAAATCTCTAAAAGGAACTGAGAGTATATAAAATAACTTTTTCCAAAGGATAGAAAAAAGTAAGAGAAATACTATTCTAAAGGAAAAAAGAAAAGACTGTGAGAAGTGAAATCCTACTAGAAAGATGATAGAAAATGTGTGTTCAACTTTAGCAACACAGAGGTCACTGGGGAAAGGTTGGAGTAAATTTCCCGTTATAGAAAGGTGAATGAACAAGTAGTGACAAGGTGTAAACTTTGAGCAAAGCAACACTTGCAAAATTCTTGACTATGAAAAGAAAGGTGACAGCTGTAAAGATATGTAGGACCAAGAAAGTGGTTTGGGTTGTTTGCTATAAGATGAAAAAGGCTTCAGAATGTTGAAATTGAGACATTTTGAGAACTACATGTAAATATATAGGAGTAAGGAAACATATGATAAAGCAAAATCTTCAAGACAAAAGGTACAGGCAGGTTTCAAATAGCACTAGTTAAAGTCAAAGAACTCTTAGTCTTGAGGATTATTCACATCAACTTTGACATTTACTGATTTTGATACTGATCAAACTCAACATAGTTGAGTTTCATGATTCCAGTATGATCAGTATACTGTCTACTGAGCATACTGTCTATGGAGGTAGACAATATTTGTTTTTAATATGTAGGGTTAGTTTCATTAACTATATATGGTTTTCCTTGGCTTTAAAGTCCTTCTGGTAGAATATTCTAGTTGTTTGTGAGCCATAAATAAACTCAACTTTTGAAATTTCTGATTTCCTACTCACTGTGGTGTTCTCTAGTTATTCTAGGCAGCAGAAGTGCTGAATATACTAAGTTTATACTATCACAGTAAAAATATCAAACTTGCAAAGAAAGGATATACATATTTCAGAACATAAATGATGTGGATAACTATACTCAATTACACTATAAGCTATTTGAAAGAAAGACCTATGTCAAATCACTATTAACGAACCTATTTTTTCACAATGGATGTATAGTTAATTAAGATAGTTTGATAACCAAACTCATCCTTAGCTAGTGTGTGGAGAGGTTTGGCTTCTATAACATCCTTTATATAAGAGCTGTATCTATCATAACTGATTTCTTCCAATTTTAAACTAAACAAAATATTAAGCCCTCTCCCATGGTAGAGTGCTCCAACTATCACATTACTCCTCTATCTTTTTATAGTCCTTATTCTCCTTCAGCCAACTCCTTCCCATTCCGTTTTCAAATTTGACCTTTCAACATAAATCTGCATGCTCTGACCTAACTTACACTGGGATAACTCTTTTTCACAATTTTGACAAAATTAAAGTGGTTTCCTGGCTTTAGGAAAAAAATATGTATGTTAGCTCTTCCTTTTCTTGTAATTTTTGAGATCCAAGTGGTGACATAGTTCTTTACTGTTAGCTACCTCAGCAGCTAGCTTTGCCAAGTAAGGTTGCTAGCTCTTCTAAATGCAAATTAAAATAGGAAAAAAAAAGGAGCAAAGCATTAGCAGGCAGCGAAAGGCAGCAAAAGGATATGGTACCCAGCCAACAAGGTAATAGCCTTTATTGCAATCCAGTGGCCCAGAGATGGAGACTTATCATGACAACATTGTTAAACTTAAGTGCCCCTCGTGTTGGTGTTACTGGAGGGCAGGGGTTGAGATGGAGGGGGAGATAAAGAACCTCTCACTAAACTGGTTATCAACGTCCATCCTTCATTAACAATAACAGGGACTCTTAAAATCCATGAGGGTAGTTGCTGCCCAGACTGTAAGAATAGGCAGGAGGAGGTGTGTAATGCTCATTTCTTCTAACCATGAACACATTTGGCAACAGGAAGGAATCTGCAGTGCTCTCCTCATTCCCAAAAAACAATATGCCTATATATTATTGAACAGTGGAGATTAGCAGAACATCTCATCTATTTTTAGAGTTTTACTTCATGTTTATAAAAACATTCCCATTTTTCTCTCCCTGAAAAGTGCCTCTTGAACTGAAACTGCCAGTGACTTCCCACATCCCTCATCCTATTTCATTACAGAAACACTCATAAAGACACAATTTTCTCCTATTAATAAATATGTTTGATGTTACATAGAAGTTCTGTGTAATACAGGCAGAACAATAGAGTCAGACTCTGGGATAAATTATTATGAAAACTTGAAGCAGTGAGCCTGCCTCTGGATGCTTTCTTGCGGATGTAATGTGGATGTGCAGTATGAAAGCAGGCTGAGCAATAAAGACTGTGAGTAATAATCATAAATCCCAAAGAGGCATCACCCTCTCTTAAGAAAATTTTTAACTCCTTCAAAAAGATGACTGTAAGGTTCAATCTGCTTTTAGGAGCATTAAATATGTTTAAAGTACATTTAAAATTTGAAGTTGAGCATGCCTGGACCTGAGTGGCCCACTGATGCAAGAGACTCAGTTGGCAGTCCCATGATTGTGATGGTGCTGTGAAAACACTGCTCGTGTTGCTGCTGGTGTTTCAAATGGGCCCTAATCATTTCCTTTATTTAGGTTTTGTTTTATTTTTATAATATATTCCTAGGAAAAGTTTCTAAAATCTTCTAGCCATAAAATGTCTCAAAACATGGAATCTGTATGGAAAGTATTCAAAGACAAAGAATGATTTAATGCAACTTATTTATAGGATAGGGAACAAACAAAAAGAACTATTTTTTTTTCCTTTTTTCGAAAATAGATCCTTGGGTCTGCTCTATTCAACTGTTTTTATCTGCTTAGCACTCATTGAAAACAAAATTCAGAGTACTGACTGCCAAGATAAACAGCTTTATTGCATGTTTCATATTTTTTTTTCACACAAAGATACATATACGTCAAGTAGAAATTTCATAACTAGACACATTGTGTGGAAAATGTTAAGCTGGATATGTCTCCACTAGTACTGTCTACATGAGCTCGTAGGTTAACATACACACGATTAACATTACTTCCTTTTGCTTCTTATCAATTTGTGTCATTTACATACTGCACAAATAAAACACTAGTATATCTAGTATATCTCAAAGGAAAAAAAAGAAGTACCATCATATTTGTCAACCAAAACTCCTAGCAATTTATCACTTAAATTTCCAACAATCTTGTTCTTTCCACGAATCTTATCAAGTTCAATGAGTATTTCCAAATCCACTGTCATGTAAAGTTTGGATGTTACTGGGATCCCAGAAAAAAAGTTCATGCTGCCCATTCTAAGTATTAGTAAAATATATTTATAGTGTTCAAATAGCAAGGATACAGCGAGGCAATTTTTAAGAATCACTGGACAACAGTATACATTTGACGAGCTTGTTGAGGGATGCATTCTCCCTAGGCGTCCAAGAACAGGGGTCTGTATTACTTCCAGCAGCTCCGCCAATGATGGAACTGCTGCTGCTGCTGCTGCTGAGTCGCTTCAGTCGTGTCCGACTCTGTGCCACCCCATAGACGGCAGCCCACCAGGCTCCCCGTCCCTGGGATTCTCCAGGCAAGAACACTGGAGTGGGTTGCCATTTCCTTCTCCAATGCATGAAAGTGAAAAGTGAAGGTGAAGTCGTTCAGTCATGTCTGACTCGTGGGTTGCCATGATACTTCAAATGAAAAGATTCTAAAAGCCCAGGTAGAAAGTCACTGGCATATAGTCCCAAGTCTTAAAGATTTCATGCCACAGAGATAAGTGACATATGCCTTCTTTTATAGAAAATCAGAGAGATCCAGTCAATAGAGTGAATAGGACTAAGAGACCTAAATATCTCTACAAAGGGGAAAAGCTTTATAAATACTATCACTTGCATAAACATTTCCTTTTGCAATTTACTAACTTACTTTCATATAACACATCTAATATAACGTTATGCAATGGGCAAAACATTTTTCTATTCTTTAATTGTTGTCACTTCTCTGTGCACTTACTGCTCTAACAAGACCTGAATATTATTATGAAAAAATTTTTTCCCAATGTACTGAGCAGACGTCATGCTCTTTGGAGGCATGGAGTATATACCAAGTTTCTTTTCATAACTGTAACACACACACACACACACACACACACACACACTGCTATAATACTTAGTACATGACAGCTACAAATTGAACACTGAAACAGTGAATCCCCAGGTGAATGAATGAGTACCTCACGTTGCCCTGTTTCTATTAGCACTTTTGGTGATCCATTCAATTCATTTCTTACTAAATACCTAATACTGTGCTACACTACAGGGTATAAATGATACAGCTATCAATTAAAGACTTACTCCAGTGTGGTCCAATGACCCACCTGCTGCCATCTGGATGCTTGTTAAAACTTCAAATTCCTGGGCCCCATCCCAGATTTCCCAAATTAGAATCTCATGCATACTGAAAGTCTGAAGAGCACTGCATAATAAGCTAACAATCTTTTTGTGAAAATAAGTTAAAGGATTAAAAAAAAATAATATTCAAGGAGCAGTGTTTCTTACATGAGTATTTTCTCTGTGCAATTTCTCTTAGGTATAGATTGATTAAGACTGAAATTGGGGGGAATAGGGGAAATGGCAAACTAAGAACAATATTTAAGTGAAAGTTCAAAGTCAAGGTGAAGGGTGAACTAGTTTAATGGGTATGGAACTTTATAACAAACATCACCTCAAGGAAACTATCCTCCTGAAAAACACTGATATTACAGCAAATTAGATGGGGATCAACCAAGGATACAGGGTAATAGGCCAAATGGCAATTTATGTCTTTAATCATGGCAATGGAGAAAATGAAAATATTCACCCCCAGTAGTGGGAAAAACAAGTCTTAGTTAATTAAATTATATTTTATCATTGGCTTACAAGATGTTTTATTTTTAAAAACTGTATTATTTACCAATCTCTTCCTTTCTGCCAATTGACCATTTATATTACTTTATGCACACATGCTAAGTTGCTTCAGTCATATCCAACTCTTTGAGACCCTATGGATTGTAGCCCTCCAGGCTCCTCTGCCCATGGGATTCTCAGGCAAGAGTACTGGAGGGTCATTGCCATGCCCTCCTCCAGGGGATCTTCCTGCCCCAGGAACTGAACCTGTGTTTCTTACATCTCCCGCACTAGCAAGTGGGTTCTTTTACTACTAGCACCACTGGGAAGCCTACAACTCCATATCCCTAAATCACCAATATTTTTCATTACTGTGATTGTTTTGTAACTGTTAGAGTTCAGATTCCTGAGACCTAACACAGAGTTGAAAAGCCCAGTTTATTTACTGTGTCCAACACGTTTCAGTAGGATAGAGTCAGCACTAGCGAATACAATCAAACATGGGATCTTCTAGCTGTTTCAGAACTCTGATGGTGCTGTTTTAGGATCAGTTGCTACATATAAACTCGATAAACTAGTGGGGAAAAAATGAATTTTAGAGCTGGAATTTTTTACAGCTCTGTCGGTAACTAACAATGTAGCCTAAGGATACTTATGAAGTTTCCTCTCCTCTAAAATTTGGTCATCAAAATGTAAAACAATTATTTCAAGGAGAAAAGATAGTTATTTGTCTATTGTTTAATGAATAGTAGGGTCAAAAATAATCACTACTGTTAAACAGCTCTTAAATCCATAATAATGACTTGGAGGCCCAGAAAGGCAAATCAAATTTAAGTCACACAACTGATTAAGTGAAGTGTGTTTCTTGTCTTTACTTAATCTTTGCTGAGTGTTCTTTCCACTCTAAAACCTCTCCACCTAAATTCACAGATGGGTTGCAGTGGAGTAACAGACAGGACAGACAGGCTATGGAGGCCATGGAAGTGGACATGAAAGTTGCTTCACCTGTAGATTCTATTTGAAGAAGAGCAGAATAAAAAAAGGAGAAGGCAATGGCGGAAAAGTACTGGAGAACCCACTCCAGTACTCTTGCCTGGAAAATCCTGTGGAAGGAGGAGCCTGGTAGGCTGCAGTCCATGGGGTTGCTAAGAGTGGACACGACTGAGCGGTTTCACTTTCACTTTTCACTTTCCTGCATTGGAGAAGGAAATGGCAACCCACTCCAGTGTTCTTGCCTGGAGAATCCCAGGGACGGGGAGCCTGGTGGGCTGCCACCTATGGGGTTGCACAGAGTCGGACACGATTGAAGCGACTTAGCAGCAGCAGCTGCAGCAAAATAAAAATCAGTTAATCGTTAATCATAAGAGGACAGAATTAATTATAATGCTGCATTGCTGACTTGTTTGGAAAGACAGGACTATGACGGGAACTGATGAAAAGAAGACTTTTTTTTTTTTTTTTTCCCAGTTCTGCAAATTGTGTGGTTTTGCCTTTGTAACTCAATAGCAGCCATAGATGATAGGTAAATGAAGGAGCATGTCCATGTTCCAAAAGGACTATTTTCCAAACAGGCAGCAGTCCTGATAAGGCCAACCAGTTCATACGTAGCCCATCCATTTTTGCTTTAGACTAGAAAGTTCAAAATGAGAAAACATTCATGATGATTCTAGTGTCCCTCTCCCAAGTGAGTGAGACACCTGAATTTTTCATGAAGCAAAACCCCTTCTGTGTAACTCAAAAATCTGCATGTGTTAGTGTAGTGCTTCAGAGTGGGTAGTGTGCTGACAGCAAAGACTGTTTTTATAATGAAGCTTGCAAAGCAGACTAAAAGGTAAAGCTCTGCCTGATTTTATATCCCGCTGTTTCTCAGCACCCAGCACAGTGCCTAACAAGTCATAGGGTTTTACAAATTTCTAATAAAGGAAGCCATTCACGTGCATGCAGATTCAGACTTGAGAATCATGAGGAACCGCTCACTTCAAATGACTTCAAATATGAAGTCTGTATTTATACGTTAAGCTGAACTATTTGGTTAAAAGTTAAAAAACCAAAATGGAAAAAAGAGAGAAATGGAGAGGATGAAGAGATAGAGAGAGAGAGAGGGAAAAGGAGCAGGGGGAGAAAGAGAAGAAAGAAGAAGGGAAAAAAGGTAAATTTTCTTTAAAAATTCACATGGATTCATGTGTTTTTGAGACTCACTGATAAGAGCCACATTTTTATGATTCTCAAGTGTTTTGCATGTGATATATAATTTGCAATAATTCAGCTCTGTAAGGTAGGGACCATAATTTCTATCGTAGAGAAAAGATTTTCAGAGGTAAAAAAAAATGACTTAATAAAGATTAATTATCTAACAAGTGCCCATATAAATACAACTTCAAACATTCTTACTACAAATCCATTTGACTGTCCATGAAATTGATGTTGGGTGGAAGAAGACAGAGGAATCAATGGGAGAAACAAGTTGAAGGATATAAACTTGTCAGCATTAAGTATTTATTAATTTAATATAAATTTTAGGATAATTTGAGGACACTGTTAGATAGACTTAGAGCTTTCCATGATTCAAGAAATATTAAATTCTCTTTTATAGAAGCCATGCCAAAGCTTGTTGTACACTGTTGGGGGCCAGCATGAGGAACTCCGCCCATGGCAAAGGTCATGAGGAAGGAGGCTTGGCATACGCAAAGGCGTGATCAAGCCTCAGGAACCCCCCTGTTCCCGAGCATCTACCCCCAAAACCAGAGTTTGTTTTATGTTCTCCCCCATAACCATTTCTCTCGGAGAAGGAGTAAACGTGCAGCTCCAAGGCAATAAAAATTCCTGGGCGTGACAAGAGTGTTTCAGCTTACGACTCCTCTGAAGGTTATCTAGCCCGCCTGTATAGGTTCATCTGGCCACATGTGATTGTTTACAGCCTCCCAATCTGAAAGGCATGAGATGTTTTAGACTTACTAAAGGCAAATTCTTTGGGGAGTTAGAAATTATCAGTATAGTGGGTTGGTTAGGAATTATATTGGTGAAGGGTTTTTCATTTGTTGTGTCAATAATTGCTGCTAATTCCCTGCTCTGGGTGGGACAAGGATGTCTCAGGTCAAACCTCTCTGCTGACAGACTAGCTTGTGTGACAGGATTATCCATACTCCTGCCACATGATTGTTTACTACCTCTTAACCATAAACAGCACAGAGAGTTTTGGAGTATTTTGAGAGTCTTAATTAGCATAGGGCTTTTTCTTCTCATTGAGTCAATGATTGCCGCCAGGCTTCCATATCCTTAGGCACCTGGGAATATATTAATCAATGTATTTGGAACATAGAAAAGGAAATATAGTAGTTCTTGATGTAAGCAATACTAGACTTTCTGAGTTAATGAATTTTCTCTTTCGTAATAGATCACTGTGCTTTGTTATAAATCACTGTGTCCTTGTTATGTAAAAATGTAACTTTATCGCTATCTTAAGACTAAATAGATCTTAAAGGGGAGCATTGATGAAAGGATTTTCATTTGTTGGGCTGATGTTTGCTGCTAAATCTCCATATTCCCTGCCCGTATAATGAATATAACTAACATATAGGAGAAATAAGTATTAACCTTTAAGCATATAGGAGAGATAGGTATTAACATTTAAGATTAATCCTGTTAACCTTGGGTTAAATAAATTCCTTTCTTGATTGTAACTCACTACACCCTCACCCTATAGGAATGCAACTTTATCTGGAGGGTGGTGCCTGGTTTAAGGAAAACTCACCCTTGGAAGAAATAAGGTTTTTGGTTATCAGAAAGAAAGGATCATAGGATGTCAGCAGGTCTCACTCATGGCCAGAAGATGATGTAATATCCCTAAGACCCCTGCGTGACTCTGTATTCATCCCTATGTGTAACAAAAGGTATATAAGCAAACCCCAAAATAAAGAAATCAGATCAGTTTCCGGAAAGACTGATTCCACCATGTTGCTTCTTTCTTGCTCCCGTTTCTCTGGCTGAATTCAGCCTCTTTTCTCCACTAAATCTCCTACTACACTATCCGTTTCTAATATCTCTCTATATCTGTAATTAAATATGTATTTTTCCAAAGACGCCAACGCCGTCCCCACCTTCGAATTCCCTGGATCCACTGGGGCTGGACCCCAGCAGTACACTTTTAGTCAATTCCTCTGTCTGATTTGTATTCAATTTATTTGATATGTTATAACATTATTGGTTGCTATGATGAGAGAGCCAGAGATAAATGAAATCAGTTTGAATCAATTTGATAGGTCTTTTCCTCTAAAGACTAAGTACTGTTTTGCAATGGTAGAATTTCACAGCTTACACAGCTCTTCTCAGTAAGATGGGTCTGGAGGGCAAGGTCTCTGTTAATGAAGCAAGAGACAAAATCCATTTAACCAAATAACACATAAACTGCTCTGCATAGTTGCTAAATAACTGAACCTCTCCTATTTTTTTCAATTCAGACTATAGGGAACAGAGGGAGAGGGAGAGGTTTCTAAGAGAGATTACAGGGGAAAGAATATGTGGGAGAAGGGAGACACTGCAAAGTCCATTTTAAAACGTGATCAAAAGAGTGCATTAATTCATTCTAAAAAGTCAGAAAACAAACTTACTATGATATTATAAAGTAGGAATAGTAACATATTAGAAGATTACATTACCCTAACAGACAACAGCATAGACTGTCGCATAGCTTCTAACAGTGATTTCCCCAGCTAATTTCACCAGCTACCATGTTTCTCAATAGCTTCCCTAGTACTTAATTACTAGTAAGCCCCCATTACGTCATGTGAAAAAAGGGCATTCACCGACTTTATTTCTTTATTTTTCATCTTTATGGAGCTTCTCCTTGATTTCTTCAATAACCTCAAATTCTTTACCTGGCCTGTGTGATAACTTCTAAGTCTGTGGCCAAGCCTGACCAGTCACATCCTAGCTTTACTCCTGCAATATCTTACTTCATATGCAACAGGCAGCCCAAACTCAGCATTTCCAAAACTACCATCATCTCTCAGCTTTCACTTTTCAGTTCCTCACTTCTGTTGACTCTTCCCAATTTTTCTTCACATATTCTCAGATGAATTCTGATCCTCTCTCAAGATTGACATGTCTTTGCCTTTTCTGCATGCCATTCATTGGTCTTCAGGGTCTGAACACAGCTACCACAGGAAGTCCCTAAAACACAGTCTGAATCTTACTTCCCTTGGCAAAACAGGTTATTTTTTCAAAGATATTTTAGTTTAAAAGTTTTAAAAGCATAAAGTAAAAATTGCTGTCTTCATTAAGAGATATTGAATGAAACAAAAGTCCCCAATTCTAACTACTTCTTTAGCAATCTTCACTAGAGATAAGTTCTACTAATAATTTGGTTTCCAGATTTTCCTGGAATTATATAAGAGCTTTATGAGCTCTAAGAAATTTATATATACTTTAAATATTAAAACAATTGCATATTTATAAAATAAAATTGATTAAAATCATTGTATACTTACATTTCTATGGATATATTTAGAGATATATTTTACTATTAACATATCTGTAGGTGCACACATATTTATTTAATTTTATTAACTATATTTGTTTAACTCTTTTCAATTATATATCAGTAATTATAAATCTAGAGAGCATATTAAAAAGCAGAGACATTACTTTGCAAACAAAGGTCTATATAGTCAAAGCTATGGTTTTTCCATTAGTCATGTATGGATGTGAGAGTTTGACCACAAAGAAGGCTGAATGCAAAAGAATTGATGCTTTTGAAATGTGGTGTTGGAGAAGACTCTTGAGAGTCCCTTGGACTGCAAGGATACCAAACCAGTCAATCCTAAAGGAAGTCAGCCCTAAATATTCATTGGAAGGACTGATGCTGATACTGAAGCTCCAATACTTTTGGCCCCCTGATGCAAGGGGCTGACTCATTGGAAAAGACCATGATGCTGGGAAAGACTGGAGGCAGAAGGAGAAGGGACAACAGAGGATGAGATGGTTGGATGAGTCAGCATCACCGACTCAATGGACGTGAATTTGAGTAAACTCTGGGAGTTGGTGATAGACAGGGAGGCCTGTTGTGCTGCAGTCCATGGGGTCTCAGAGTTGGACATGACTGAGTGAATGAGCTGAACTGAATGTCTACACCTGGGTGATTAAAAGTACAAAATGCTTTACCTTTTTAAGTTTCAAGACCTACTAATCTTGAGGGATGGACAACTCCATTGATGTCTTGCATGATGTCTTGCATGAAATGACTCCAGTGAGGTACCACCACTCATGCCCTATATCTGTCCCCTTCCCTATGTCAACTGACAGAGTGTAAAGGAGGGAGGAAATGCTTTGAGGGGAAAGGAAGGGGATGATTCTCCTCCTAAATTGAAAGTGTTGGATGGATGATGCTTTGAAAGAATGACTCAAATCAATTTGGAGGGTACACAGGGAAAAGATAGCATCCCAGTTCTTAGTGGATGTCTTAGTAGGCAGTGTTCTTGCCTTGTCATGTAGTAAAAAAGCAGGGAATGTGAGAAAGAGTGAGACTTGACAAAGTGAGGGATACTCAAGAAGGTGGCAGTGAAGGCTGCTGCCTGATTTTGGTTTCTATTTTCTGAGGAGCAAGAAAAATTACTTTTTTGTGTGCCCCTGGAGCTGAGAGTTACTCCAAGAGGAGTCTGGGACTGGGATTGGAGGCTGTGGTCCTTCTGGGAGACCCAAGCATCAGGGGTGATACACCAGCAGGTCAGCCAGAAGCTGTGCTTATTCTTGCAGGTCTATTGTCACAGGTTACAAATTCTGAAGAGACTTGAATAGAGAGAGGTGAGCTCCTCTTTATATGGACTGGTTTGAGGTTGCCACTCAAAATTTGCTGGGCGTTCATTTTGGATAGCAAAAGAGAAGAATTCATCCTTACCACAGTCACCTAAAAAGATGTTTGCTCTTTTCCTGATTTTATTCACTTAACAGAGGAGAAGGCAGGGAAAGCATGATTTCTAAGATGCAGCCTAAGTTCCACCTCTCCCAAACCTTCCACTTTAAATCACTGAAGCTACAGCACTAGGCTGCAGAGAGGAAAGGAGAGGAGAACAAACAAGAAATAACCTGGAAATTTTAAAATGCACTGAGATTAGTCTCAAACACTCAAATAATAAACTTATATTAACCCAAAGCAGCTAGCAATGTATAAAATCAGAGCAAAATGCTTGCAAAAGCAAACAAGGAAGTCAGTACATAAAACCTGGGAGGAAGATAGTGACTGAAAAATCAAGCTACTTCCCTGTCATTCCAAATAGTAGAGATTTTTCAATAAAGTGATTTCACAATATTCACAGGTTCATTTTATTATACTTATTTGTTTATATGTCTACTGCTTCCAATCAGACTGTAGACATTTTAAAGTCAGGAATTAAACTTTATACAACTTTTTCTCCTTAGAAACTAAAATATATATAAAGTGCTCAATATGTATTTGTTGATTTAAAATAAAGAATTAAATGTGAATAATTAGAAAATAAGTCATTAAAGAGAGTGAAATACAATAGTAGAAATAGTATAATGTTTATAGATTAATTTTGTTTTATATGTGTTGAGTGAAGGGGCAGCTGACTATAAAGAAGCATATTTGACTCTGTCATGATTTTGAAACAACTAAAGATTAAGATTGTAATCACAGGGGCAGGAGGTTAATTCCTTGTCCTCTTACTTCTTAGCTGTGCGGTCTTTGAGAAGTTGTCTCATTCATTAAAAAAAATAAAAAGAGTAAGGTCTAGGCTATAATCCTTTATTATCCTCCAAGTAATAAAATTCTACAAATCCATGAAAATTAAAGGAGTGACCACAGTCATAAGCTGTAAAAACTATATCAAGGGTTCCATTTGGAATGCACTGACTGTATATTGACAAACGGCAAAATTTAATCTTTCAAATGTTACGTTTAACTCATATGGGATATTATAAGTAAGATGCAAATGTTTTTCTTGGTTCACTGGATTATTCGTTCAGCATTCCTTTTTTCCAAATAATTGTTTGTTTTCTAATTTTTAAAAAACATAGTCTGCATGATTCAGCAGGTTTCAGGATTATGTTAGGGAATAACTTGCAAATCAAGGAGATAAGACTTATCCTGATCCCAGCACAGTTGTAAACAAGCCAGGTATCCTGATCCCAGCACAGTTGTAAACAAGCCAGGTAACTTAAGCAAAGGAGTGAGTTTTCATCTGTGTGTTTGAAGTGCATTTCTGTCTTTTGTTGATGACACTAGACACAGCAAAGCATAAAAACAATCATCTAAAGTTAGCAGGGAGCATCATTTTACAATAGAAAAATAATCAGAGATTCATTTACACCAAACAAACAGCCAGATTCAACCATCTGCTGGGGCAGTTAAAGCAAACTTTTAATTATTGGAAGATGTAAATAATTGGGAAAGATAAATCATTATACCTCAATAACAGTACAATGATGACATATTAATCCTCTGCAAGAAGTTCATCAAAATGATATAACAACTAAAGTTTATAATGGAAATATAGTTTGTTTTAATAGTGAATTGAATTCCTTTCAACATGCCAAATCAATCATTTCAATACAAAAGATACTAGGAAGAAAATAATGTTATGATACTGAGTTAATGTTTTCCTCATTTTTTGTTTCAACCTTTTATTATTAGACCTCTCCAACCATTATGTGGGTTGTAAACCCCCACCTCAGACATTTCACCAGGAGGCTAAAAAGGATGCCTGATAAACTACACCAACAATGAGACATTTATATGGATAGAGATATAGATAAAGACATACATGTGGCTATGAGAGACTGGAAGTTTGTGAAAGAATTCCCAGGATATGTGATTTTGTGCAAGACATTGATGGATGAGAAGGAATTGTTAAGTTTAATGGAAAGAAAGCATTCTGTAGAGGAAATGTCAGAGCCAAGGAACAGAGGGAGTCCTTGGGAAACATGGCCAGCTGGGAAGGCATGGGAGAAAAGATGAAATCAGAAGGAAAGGTTATCATCAGTGGTTGAGGAAGTTCAATATAACATTTACTGAGGCATTTTAACTTTATTCTAAACATAGCAGTTGTGTGTGTATGCTCAGTTATGTCTGACTATTTGAGACCCCATGGACTGTAGCCAACCAGGCTCCCCTGTTCACGGGATTTTCCAGGAAAGAAACTGGAGTGGGTTGCCATTTCCCTCTCCAGGGGATCTTCCTGACCTGGGAATCAAAACCATGTTCCCTGTGTCTCCTGCTAAGTGGATTCTTTACCACTGAGCCACCTGGGAAATCCCTAAAGATAGTAAGAAGCCACCAAAGATCACAGGAAAATGTAGTTGTAAGGGAGGAAAAATGTCTTTCTACCTTCTGAGGGGCTGTGGGTGAATCTAAGAGTTAAAATGACATAAAACATATTAACAGGGATAAAAATTGCCCACATTTTATCTAATATTTGTGTGTCCATGTGAAGTCTTCAAAAGGAATATGAAGACCCCAAAAAGTTATTAGGCCCAAACAACTTTCTAAATATAGCAGAATAAATTATGGGACTGTGATCAGACAGAACAGCTTGGTTAGGGGGACAGTAAATTATGGGATGGTGACTAGAAAATATATGGGGGAAATAATACAAATGAGGATTATTTTAACGGGTTGTTTGTTCGTGTTTTGACTCCCAGTCTTAGCGATAAGAATGCCCTTTTCTTCCTGGTAGAAGAAATGCAACTTTCTCATGGAAAGTTTTATGACCAGCCTTTAATTAGAAAGGGGGAGGTCACAGAGCCCTTCCTGAGTCTGTAATTTCTTAGGTGCCTTCAGCTCAAAATATTCAGTATGCCAAAACAGTGTATTTCTGTATAGCATGCTCTGAATTCATTTAGAGTTCAAACTACTCCCAAGCATTATTTCAAAACAGCACCTATATTAATTCCTTTCATTGCCTTTGCATATAGAATAAAGAAATAAGGTTCAAAGAGATTAAGTTCATTATTACTTATTTACAGCTATTGAAAGTGAGGAGTATCTGCCCCATTCCCTGAAGCCAGTCTAGTTCATATGATCTCATCATCCACATTCTTAGAAGAAAGCAAATAAATAAAAACGGTTCCTGAAGGTTGTAGGTTGTCTTATGATAGTTACAGGGTAAAGCTCAATGAACTTAGAATAGGAAGAAATCTCTTTCACCAATCACAGAGACATTTTTAGCTAAGATAATCTAAAACTGCAATTTAGAAAATTTATTTTATCTAAGAATATTCTCAGAATTTGTGTTGTTTTTCCACTGCAAATCATTACCATAAATAGACTGTATGTACACACAACACTCCACATCCAAACAACCATGTACAAACACATACTAAGCCAGAACTGAAGTTTACAAGGTTAAGTTTTCCCTTAAATCTAACATCACTGAGGAAGAAAATATATTATCTGAATATGAAACCTTATGAAATAGAGTATAATCAGATCTTAATATTTTTATGTAACTTTTAATTATTTAAAGAATGCTCAGTATTAACAGTCAGCAATATGTTCATCTTGACAAAAGCATCTTAAATTATATGGGAAAAATGTAGATCACAAAAGATGATAGTCCCTATCAAATTTATATGTATCAAAACTCTGTTCACATACAGATGTATCAGAAACCCAGGCTGATTCTACTGAAAATCTCGTGACTATTCAAAATACTTGAAAACACCTATTATGATATCTGATAAATAATAGCTAATCAATAAAAGTATCTTTCCTTCATTTTATGATATAACCCATTGTCAAATTAAAGTGAATTTTCTCTACTTTTGCATATTGGAGGTCCATATGGGACACTGCCCCCATCTTTCCTTTCTTTCTTTCTTTCTTTTGCTATAATATGAAACCAATTTCCTATAATCTCCACTAGTGCAAAGATTACCTTCATCTGTTCAATGCTGTATCGTCAGCACCTAGACCCATGCTTGGTATGTAATCGCTCAATAAATAATTGTTGACCAAGTGATTAAACAGCCCCAGGTATGAAAGTTAATTGCTGCTTTTAAAGTCTAAAATTGCTTCCAAATGGAATCTCCTAGAGACATATATGTAAGAATTTGAAGGATTATAAAAAAGAAAACGGGAAACAAATGTCCAGAATGTAATATGGCTGCAGCATACAGAAAAGAGCGCTTCCCTGGTGGTTCAGACAGTAAAGAATCTGCCTACAATGCAGGAGACCTGGGTTCAACCCCCGGGTCAGGAAGATCCCCTGGAGAAGGGAATGGTTACAATCCATGGAGTCACAAAGAATCAGACATGACTGAGCAACTAACACACACAGAGAGAAGGCAAAACTACTTGATTTTTGAAATATTCCCAAGACTATTAAGCTTGTTTTGACACCTTAATATACCTTTTATCTTCTCATAAAAAATTAGCTAAGGAGGAGGGGGTTATAAATTTCAATGCTAGAAATACCTGAGCAACTCAGGGATTAAGCAATAGATGAGAACAACAGTAATAAAAAAACACTAATTGTGATCATTTATTATATCAGATGAGTTTCTGTGTGTATTTGTTATGACTATAAGAACAATCGACTTGCAAATTATTTAAATTCACACAATTACCTGTATCATAAAAGAAAGGAAATAAATGTTTGGTTATATCTTTTTCAGGTAAAATTTATGTTTTTTAATGCAATCACCACAAATATGAACATAATAAACTGACATATTTCACAGCAGTAGTTTCTTTCTAGTCAAAAGATATAATCTAAAAAGCAGTCAATTCTAAAGGCTCAGAAATCACGGTATCTAAGAGTGGATTACTGGCATAGTGCATATATACCCTCATTGGCATGAATGTAGAGTTACATGCTAAATTCCAACTGTGTTAATGGGAAACTAAGTACCTGTTTCCACAGAGTGGGGATTACAGTTTACTTTCATGTTGAGTACTTGTGCTACTTTGAATGTTAGCAACATTGTGGGATAACGAGTAAGAGAGGTAAGATTGTGCAAAGCTGTAGGATGAAAGAGATTTAAAATATAATAAGGAAATACAAATCACAAATAAATAGATGGATTAAATGGCATTTGATGTTTAACAATATATTGAGCAAGTGATATTTAATGTCTGAACAACAGAACACATTCTTACTAGATTTTTAAAGGATGGATTAGACAGACTACTGTTTATCTCTCTTCAGCTAAGGATGATATCTATAGCATTCAAATTAGAATAAAGTTGTGTGTTTTTCATTCAGCACATGAGATCATTCATAGAAAATCACAGTTATGATATATTTGGATGATTTATGCTTTCAAATGATAGTGAGGGTCTGCTGTATGTTAGTTACATTTCTTTTAGCCATTTGCCAGTAGAAGATTTTGCCCAAATCTCAGCTTAGGGTGTCTCAGGATAGACCATTTTTCCTCTCCTGAGTGCTCCCCAGCGTAGTTATAAGGTCCTGTGCTTTGCATGGAAAGAGCTCCTGTTTGGGCACTTACATATTTCATTTGGGCCAAGAGGGATTATTGACTCAAATTCTTTGACTAAGGAACTGATTGGTTATATTTTTATAGTGAACAGAAGACATTCTCTTCTTTGGAGCCATTGTTAACTTTTTTACAGAGCACTAATGCAGGGTATCTCTGTAGGTCTTAGCCTTGCTGCCACTCCTTCTCATCCTCTGTTATTTCCAACTGTACCCTAACATGGACCACTTCCTCTGGCTGTCAGTTACTTCAGCAAGTGTGAAACTCAGAAATCACTGTAAATAGCAAACATTTCCTTGCTCCTTGAACTACTACTCCCAAACCATATCAAATCTACCTCAAGTCGAGTCAAGTTTTTCTTCTAAATATTTACCAGGCACTTCTCTAAATCTGTATCACAATATTCAAGTCAAAGTATCATTATCTTTCACCAAAAATTCTCATTTTCTCCCCTTATTCATTTTGGGTTCCCTTTACAGAAGGAGGAGTGAGGTCTCTATGATTTTACTACTCTCTGATTCTTCACTGTCCAGCCACAGGGCATTTTTCACATGTTCTTCCCAGCAGAAACCCTTCTGTCTGCTCCTTATTCATTCATATGCTATTCATTTTTTTAAGTCTTCCCATGCAAAAATTTTTTTATATATCATGTTTATTTAGCAGAAGCTTTCAAACATGTTATAGGATTCTGACATTTTGTAACTTTTAATTTATTGATTAAAGTTTGTAGGAGACATTCTGGTTCATTTTCAACATCTGTGTAATCTATGTATATAGTTCAGGCCAATCATCATAATTCCTTCCCTCTATCCCAATGATGGATATAAGTATGTATGTATGAGTATGTGTTTGTGTGTATATGTGTGTGCGTGTGTGTATATATGTATACACACACACACATATAAACCTTGTCTTCCCTGGTGGCTTCAGTGGTAAACAACCCACCTGCCAATGCAGGAATATGAGTTCAATTCCTGGGTTGAGTAGATCCCCTGGAGAAGGAAATGGCAACCCACTCCAGTATTCTTGCCTGGGAAATAGCATGGACAGAGGAGCCTGGGGGGCTAAAGTCCATGGTGTTTCAAGAGAGTCACATATAACTTAGCAACTAAAGAACAACAACATCTGGTCTATGAAATGCAAGATAAAAACTAAACTGACAGGGGACTTCTGAGAGACTTAGACTTCTGAGAGCCTTCACTGTCTGTAGACAAAATGAGAGACAGTCTTTTCCTCTAGACACTTTAGGTTTACGTGTAGCCTCTGAAAGTGCATTAGCTTGTAGCCAGTTTGAAGATGAAGCCAACACCAAGGGTGGCAGAGTAACATCACTGAGACATTTTATCATTTAACCTCAAACACTTTCCTACATCTGTACTAACAATTTTATGAGCGAATACTTTCCTAATTATTAAATCACTTAGGGATATACAGATAAAAGCACCTAGCTAGTCTTATACTGTAAGGTTTATGACAGCAGACCTCACAACTGCTTTTATTCACCACTTTAATACTAGTATCTAGCTTAGTGCCTAGAATATTATTTGTACTCATTGAATTTTAATGGGTAAATGAATACCAACATTTTTTTTGGAAACAATTCACTGAAATACTGACTTTTTCCCCTTCTAGCTGCCTAGTTTTATTATTTATGTGGACAGTTCCTTCTGTTTCTCAAAAGGCATAATTTTACCATGGTCATTTCCCTATGAGTAGTCTATATTTATCTCTGCCCCTCTGAAGTATCATACTTTATATTAGGTAAAATTCTTTTGCCATTATCTGGACAGACAGATAGATATATCATGTCTCTCGTTCAACAAAGATCAGTATTTTATAAATGAAATTATGGATGAGAATTACTGTGAAGCCTTTGAAAAAATATATATACCTCCGCAGCATCCCTCTAAATTCTGGGTTGGGAGAGCTGTTGTGATTTATACACAGGCATGCTTACTTTTTCAGTGCTCCTTGAAGTAATTCTGATATGATATTAGATCCATTGTTCTATATACTAAACTTTGGTAAACTGAACTTAAATTTGCATTAAAACTTAAATGAAACTCTTACATTAACTACTCATTCTAAACATTACGGCTTGAAGAAAGGACACCATTGTTTCTTCAAGAATCAAAAGGTTGCAGAGAAAACATAAACAGGCTTTGTTCTGTAGAGTGTGAGGAAGCAAATATGGATAAATGAGAGGAGTTTCCAAGAAGTTAACTTTTGTTCCACTATACAGAAAAAAGACATTCCCCCCATTTGCTTCCTCTTTTCTTGATAACTCAACCTTGATAACTTCTTAGAGATCTGTCCCAGAACTCTCAGCCCATAAGGCATGAGGAGTGAAAATCAAACCTGCACCAAAGGCAGATGTGTGCTTGTTGAAATAAACCAGAGCACTCCATTTCTTTCTCCAGAATGATGGGCTTAGTGACATTCATATGATCTGAATATAGTCAATAATGTTTGAGACAAATCTTACCAGGAATGCTCAAACAGTGGTTGGCACTCTTTCCTGGAGTTTTTGAAGTGAAGAAAATGTGAGATCCTAAGGCAAGAGCAACTATTTTATGAATTTAAAGAAGAAAGCCTCTCTGTAAGCAATGAAGCAGAACTGGGAGACCATGAGAGAGGAACAAGGGCCCAATGACATTGTTTTTGATCTCTATATTCTGCCATGCCTGAAGCCTTTGCACTTTTCATTTAGTTGGGGCAATAAATCACCATTTTATTTAAGACAGTTTAGATCAGATTTTCTGTTACTTGGAGCAGAGTTATAACTTGCCATAACTGTTACAATAAGGAAGATCATTTTAAATTATTAAGCATATTCATAAAGAAGGTAGATCCTTAGTGGGTATCAAGGTATCAATCCTTAGTAGGTATCAATACTAAAAATTTATATTCTAACATTAGGCAATTACATTAAAGGGATGATTTAAAATGGACCATGCCTCAGAATGGGGACTGGTCTTGATGACATTTATAATGCTCAGAAGCCAAGGGGTGATGCCAGGCAGCAGAAAGTCAAAAACAAGGAAGAAAAGAATCTTAAGGGGGTGTCCTTTGGCCCTGGGTCACTTATCTGATTCTGCTGTTGCTAAGAGGTTGTTGTAAATAACAGATACTTAAGGCAAGCACATTATATGCCAGCCAATGCTGGCACTAAGTGATCTGAATTGACTGATCTGGTCTGAGTCAACTTTAGACCAAATCCAACTGGCTTACTATCAAGATTGCTCTACAGGCCTACAGGGTGTGATGCTTCACACGGACAAGGCTGGATCAGCAGAAATTACTAATGATTTTGGAAGCTAACAAATTCTATGAGGTAATAACGAAAACTATAGCTTTTAATAGCCTGGTGGATAAATGCAATGGGGCAGAAGGGAATTGCAATGGGCTCCCTAAACTGTTCTGTTGATGTTACTGTGCAAATATAGCTCCTTGAGTTGTTCTTGTTTCATCAAAATCATGATACTCTTGAGTGTTGGCAAGGAAATATCAGGTAATGAGAATTCAGTGAACATGCCTTTCATCAGCTGAAAATCTTTAATTGTAATTGCAGCATGTAATGGTGTAATTAGTTGTCTAAGTGACAGGATAGGCTTAAATCTTTCCTAGTGTTTTGCAAAAAAGACCATTATGTTTCCATAAAACCTTTCTTCAAATGAAATGAAGGGCAGGTAAAAATGGGAAGGCATTGATTTTTAACCCCATGAACTGAGCAACCTCACAAATAGAAATGGTAAGAGGTTATATGAAAGTAAACAAAATAGATTGCTACTAGATAAATTTGGGTCATAAAGGAGCAGTCGCTGTGCAGTGCAGGAGTGGCTGAGAGGAGATACCTACCCCACGTTGAAAGTAAGAGAAGCCCAAGTAAGATGGTAGGCACTAAGAGAGGGCATCAGAGGGCAGACACACTGAAACCATGGTCATAGGAAACTAACCAATCTGATCACATGGACCACAGACTTGTCTAACTCAATGAAACTAAGCCATGCCTTGCAGGGCCACCCAAGATGGACAGATCACGATGGAGAGGTCTGGCAGAATGTGGTCCACTGGAGAAGGGAATGGCAAACCACTTCAGTATTCTTGCCTTCAGAACCCCATGAACAGTATGAAAAGGCAAAAAGGACACTGAGGATGAACTCCTCAAGTCAGTATGTGCCCAATATGTTACTGGAGATCAGTGGAGAAATAACTCCAGAAAGAATGAAGGGATGGAGCCAAAGGGAAAACAACACCCAGTTTTGGATGGGACTGGTGATAGAAGCAAGGTCTGATGTTGTAAACAGCAATACTGCATAGGAACCTGGAGTGTTAGGTCCGTGAATAAAGGCAAATTGGAAGTAGTCAAACAGGAGATGGCAAGAGTGAATATGGACATTCTAGGAATCAGTGAACTTAAATGGGCTACAATGGGTGAATTTAATTCAGATGACCATGATATCTACTACTGTGGGTAGGAATCCCTTAGAAGAAATGGAGTAGCCATCACAGTCAACAAGAGTCCAAAATGCAGTACTTGGATGCAATCTCTGAATCAAAAGAATGATCTCTGTTCATTTCCAAGGCAAATCATTCAATATCACAATAATCCAAATCTATGCCCCAACCAGTAATATGAAGAAGCTGAAGTTGAACGGCTCTATGAAGACATACAAGACCTTTTAGAACTAACACTGAAAAAAGATGTCCTTTTCACTATAGGGAACTGGAATGCAAAAGGAGAAAGTCAAGAGATAGCTGGAGTAACAGGCAAATTTGGCTTTGGAGTACAGAATGAAGCAGGTCAAAGGCCAATAGAGTTTTGCCAAGAGAACACACTGGTCATAGTAAACACCCTCTTCCAACAACACAAGAGAAGACTCTACACATGGACATCACCAGGCGGCCAACACAGAAATCAGACTGATTATATTGCAGCCAAAGATGGAGAAGCTCTATACAGTCAGCAAAAACAAGACCAGGAGCTGACTGTGGTTCATATCATGAACTCCCCATTGCCAGATACAGACTTAAATTGAAGAAAGTAGGGAAAACCACTAGACCATTCAGGTATGACATAAATCAAATCCTTTATGATTATACAGTGGAAGTGAGAAATAGATTTAAGGGACTAGATCTGATAGACAGAGTGCTGATGAACTATGAATGGACGTTCGTGACTTTGTACAGGAGAGAGGGATCAAGACCATCCCCAAGAAAAAGAAATGCAAAAAGCAAAATGGCTGTCTGAGGAGGCCTTACAAATAGTGTGAAAAGAAGAGAAGTGAAAAGCAAAGGAGAAAAGGAAAGATATAAGCATCTGAATGCAGAGTTCCAAAGAATAGCAAGGAGAGATAAGAAAGCCTTCCTCAGTGACCAATTCAAAGAAATAGGGGAAAAAAATAGAATGGGAAAGACTAGAGATCTCTTCAAGAAAATTAGAGGTACCATGGGAACATTTCATGCAAAGATGGACTCAATAAAGGACAGAAATGGTATGGACCTAACAGAAGCAGAAGATATTAAGAAGAGGTGGCAAGAATACACAGAAGAACTGTACAAAAATGATCTTCATGACCCAGATAATCATGATTGTGTGATCACTCACCTAGAGCTAGACATCCTGGAATATGAAGTCAAGTTGGCCTTAGGATGCATCACTACAAACAAAGCTAGTGGGGGTGATGGAATTCCAGTTGAGCTATTTCAAATCTTGAAAGATGAGGCTGTGAAAGTGTTGCACTCAATATGTCAGCAATTTGGAAAACTCACCAGTGGCCACAGGACTGGAAAAGGCAATGAAAAAGAATTATCAAACTACCACACAATTGCACTCATCTCACATGCTAGTAAAGTAATGCTCAAAATTCTCCAAGCCAGGCTTCAGCAATACATGAACTGTGAACTTCCAGATGTTCAAGCTGGATTTAGAAAAGGCAGAGGAACCCGAGATCAAATTGCCAACATTTGCTGTATCATCAAAATAGCAAGAGAGTTCCAGAAAAACATATGCTTTATTGACTATGCCAAAGCCTTTGACTGTGTGGATCACAAT
Source organism: Oryx dammah (assembly GCF_014754425.2). Taxonomy (NCBI): domain Eukaryota; kingdom Metazoa; phylum Chordata; class Mammalia; order Artiodactyla; family Bovidae; genus Oryx; species Oryx dammah. Next base: position 7,305,102 of record NW_024080444.1, on the reverse strand, counting down.
AAATTGTGGAAAATTCTTCAAGAGATGGGAATACCAGACTTCCTGACCTGCCTCTTGAGAAACCTGTATGCAGGTCAGGAAGCAACAGTTAGAACTGGACATGGAACAACAGACTGGTTCCAAATAGGAAAAGGAGTACGTCAAGGCTGTATATTGTCACCCTGCTATTTAACTTATACGCTGAATACATCATGAGAAACACTGGGCTGGATGATGCACATGCTGGAATCAAGATTGGCGAGAGAAATATCAATAACCTCAGATATGCAGATGATACCACCCTTATGGAAGAAAGTGAAGAGGAACTAAAAAGCCTCTTGATGAAAGTGAAAGAGGAGAGTGAAAAAGTTAGCTTAAAGCACAACACTCAGAAAACTAAGATCATGGCATCCGTTCCTGTCATTTTATAGCAAATAGATGGGAAAACAGTGGAAACAGTGTCAGACTTTATTTTGGGGGGCTCCAAAATCACTGCAGATGGTGATTGCAGCCATGAAATTAAAAGACGCTTACTCCTTGGAAGAAAAGTTATGACCAACCTAGATTGCATATTAAAAAGCAGAGACATTACTTTGCCAACAAAGGTCCATCTAGTCAAGGCTATGGTTTTTCCAGTAGTCATGCATGGATGTCAGAGTTGGACTATAAAGAAAGCTGAGCACCGAAGAATTGATACTTTTGGTCTGTGGTGTTGGAGAAGACTCTTGAGAGTACCTTGGACTTGCAAGAGATCCAACCAGTCCATCCGAAAGGAAATATATCAGTCTTGGGTGTTCATTGGAAGGACTGATTTTGAAGCTGAAACTCCAATACTCTGGCCCCCTGATGTGAAGTGCTGACTCATTTGAGAAGACTCTGATACTAAGAAAGATTGAGGGCAAGCAGAGAAGGGGACGACAGAGGATGAGATGGCTGGATGGCATCACTGACTTGATGGACAAGAGTTGGAGTAAACTCCAGGAGTTGGTGATGGACAGGGAGACCTGGCCTGCTGTGGTTCACCGGGTCACAAAGAGTCAGACACGACTGAGCAACTGAACTGAACTGAGAAGGAAATAAAAGTGGCATGCTTTAGAGACACTGAAATATGTTTACATACATAAACACATATACATATACACATATATTATTTACTTTCTGTATCCTAGACACAACTTTGCAAGATAGGTCTTTCCCCCATTTTACACATGACGTAACTGGGGCTCACAGAGATGGACCAAGGTACTTAGGGTTATACAGCTAGTGTGATACACAAGCATGCTGTATTGCTATAGGACAAAATCTGGGTCTTTGAGACTTCAAAGTCCATTATCTTGTCCCTAGAATGAGCTACCTTTGACTCTTCAAACTCTTAGAATACAAGTTTTCATATTTCTGTATATATAAGAATTATAATAAAGTTTATTAAAATGTGAGTTTCCATATAAGAGAGACTTGAGTTGGAATGTTATGGAAGAAGCCAAGATACTTTCAATTTTAAAATAATTCCTCAGGGAATTTTGAGGTAGGCATTTTTTAGAGCACATGGTCTGGAATGTCTTTTGCAGAATTCTTTGTGAGAGAGGCCTGGAGACTCTTATACAGGGAAACCCTATTCTGAGGATTATAAGAGTATCTTGATGACAAAGAGCAACATGTAAAAATCACAGACTTATATTTAATCAGAACTAGCCACTTCAAAGTCTCTAGACTTTGCAGAGTTAAACTAAAAAAAAAAAAAAGACATGGGGTCTCAGTCACTAAAATCAAATTGGATTTGTAACACCAGGACTGTTAGAAAAACAGCTTTTTCCTCTATATCTATTACAGTGTAGATGATTCTTGAATGAGCAGGCTGAATACTAGAAAATGTTTTTCTTCATAAAGCAAACAGTGCTCTAGCCACTGTAATTGGTGGTTGGGATAGTGGATCTTCCCTTTGTGTTCTCTCCTTACAAAATTAATCCTATCCTCTCTTTTAGACATAGGAACAAAAATAGAAAGGAAAATAAAACTAACAAAATATATTTTTCTAAACTGAAAGGCTTGAAAAGCTCTACTTGCTTTGTCTATCAAAATGGTATCATTGGAGCACAGCCAAATCCAAATCAGAAGCTATATGAATGATTGTTCTTAGATAATAGTTTCCTTTAGTAAAATATAAAGCTCCTTTTCCCAAAACTCTTATCATGAGTTTCCAAACACAACAAATCCTAGTTTTCTAAAATAGATGTTTCATTTTGGAATCAATTTTGCCTTAATTTTACCACTGTCTGCTCAAGAATTATATCAGAGAAACTCATATGCCTTTCAATATGATAGTGTAAATTCTACTGTCTACTTAGTAATTCTATCAAAGTCATTCATTTTAAGAGGAGGATGTATGTATCACAAAGGTTTGGTTTTCAAACTGCTTGTCCTTCAGTGTTTTTTCTCTTTTTTTCATAAATAAATGTAAGCATTCTGTTTTGCTCAAGAAATACAAATGAGTTATTGGAAATTTTACTCATAAAATATTTACATAGAACTATTTGGTATGGCAGAAAGTATGTATTGTTTTAGCCATAGTTAACTCTCCTGATATTTTGGATTTACCTTGTGTAGGAAAGGGGAATGTTTCAAGCAGTGAAGAATGGATGAAACTGGGAAGGAAAAAGAAGGAGGTTAGAGAACAGCAAAGCTTTTTTTGCTTTGTCTGGGCTTTTCTGTTACTTGATTTAACACAGCAGAAATCAAATACCCAGGCCGCTCATTCATGATACGAGTGCAATCTCTGCTGCTATGCTTCAGTTGTTCTACTCAGAGAATTATAATTTCAAATTATTTGGTCTGAATAAAAACTTAAAAGCCAGTTAAAACAACATTCTCTATCTTGCATTTCAGCTGTGGAGTAACGAAAATAATAAATATAGCTTTTTGTAAAGTTGGCTTTGAATCTTGACTCTTTCACTGTGAAAGTTTGGGTGAGTTGTTTAACTTCACTGAAACCTTAGCCTTTCTCTTCTCCAGGGGATCTTCCCAAACCAGGGATTGAACCCAGGCCTCCCACATTGCAGGCAGATTCTTTACCAGCTAAGTCACAAGGGAAGCCCAAGAATACTAGAGTGGGTAGCCTATCCCTTCTGCAGGGGATCTTCCCGACCCAGGAATCAAACTGGGGTCTCCTGCACTGCAGGTGGCTTCTTTACCAACTGAGCTATCAGGGAAGCCCCAACCTAGAAGAAATAGACAAATTTTTAGAAAGGCACAATCTCGCAAGACTGAACCAGGAAAAATAGAAAACATGAACAGATCAATTACCAGTAATGAAATGAAATCTGTAATTTTAAAACTTACAATAAACAAAAGTCTAGGACCAGATAGTTTCACAGATGAATTCTACGAAACATTTAGAGAAGAGTTATTAATAACACCTATCCTTTTGAAACTATTCCAAAAAGTTGCAGAGAAAACTACACTTCCAAACTCATTCTATGATACTAGCTTCACTCTGATACCAAAATCAGACAAAGATACCACAAAAAAGCAAACTACAAGCCAATATTACTGATTAACAATCAATGAGGATGCAAAATCCTCAACAAAATACCAGCAAACTGAATCCAACAATAGGTAAGAGAATAAAACACCATAAGCAAATGGAATTTATCCCAGGGGTGCAAGGATTTTTCAGTATTCTAAAGCCAATTAATGTGATATGCCACATGAACAAATTGAAATAGGAAAACCATATGATTATCTCAGTAGATGCAGACAAAGTTCTTTTAATAAAGTTCAACATCCATTTATAAAAATTTCTCCAGAAAGTTGTCATAGATCTAACATATCTCAATATAATAAAGGTCATTTAAGACAAACTCAGGCTTCCCAGGTGACACTAGTGGTAAAGAACCCATCTGCCAGTGCAGGAGACATAAGAGACTTGGGTTCAATCCTTGAGTCAGGAAGATCCTTTGGAGGAGGACCTGGCAACCCACTCCAGTATTCTTGTCTGGAAAATCCCATGGACAGAGGAGATTGGTGGACTATGATCCACAAGGTCACAAATAGTCAGACACTACTGAAGCAACTTAACACAGCACAGTACAAGGCAAACTCACAACTAACATCATACTTGAAGGTGAAAAGCTGAAAACATTTCCTCTAAGAGCAGGAATAAGACAAGGATACCCACACTTGCCTCTTTATTCAACATAGTTTTGAAAAACCTAGCCATCAATCAGAGAAAATGAGTATAACAAAACCGAATTGGAAAGGAAAGAGTAAAACTGTCATTGCTTGCATATGACATGATACTAGACATAGAAAATTCTTAAGATGTCACCAGAAGACTACTGGAGCTCATCAGTGAACTTGGTACAGTTCCAGGATACAAAGCTGATATACTGAGATCACTTACACTTCTATACACTAGCAAGAGAAATTAAGGAAACATTCCCATTTATTATCTAGCCATAAAATATAAATACATGGAAGTTAACCAACCTAAGGAGGCAAAAAGATCTGTACTCCAAAAACTTTAAGACTTCAATGAAAGAAATGGAAGGCAACACAAACAGATGGAAAGATATACAGTATTCTTGGATTGGAAGAATCAACATGGTTAAAATAATCATACCACACAAGGTGATCTACAAATTAAATTCAATCTCTATCAAAATATATTGTTCACAGAGATAGAAAAATAAATTTAAAATTTGCATTGAAACACACAAGACCTGAATAGCCAAAATAACTTGAGCAAGAAGAATGGAGCTGAAGGCATCATTCACCTTGACTTCAGACTAAACTACCAAGCTATAGCAATCAAAACATTACAGTGCTGGCACAAAACCAAACATATAGATCAATGGAATAAGATAGAAAACCCAGATATAAACCTATGCGCTTACAGTTAACCTACAACATAGGAGACAAATATAGTCAGTGGAGAAAAGAAAGTCTTTTCAGTAAGTGGTGCTAGGAAAACAGAACAGCTACATGTAAGAGAATGAAATTAGAACATTCCCTAATAACATATTTAAAAAATCTCAAAATGAATTAAAGATCTAAATGGAAAACCAGATACTGTAAAACTCCTAGACAATAACATAGGCAGAATGCTCTTTGCCATAAATCATAGTAACATGTTTTTGTATGTTTCCTAATGCAAAATAAAAGCAAAAATTAACAAATGAGACCTAATTAAATTTAAAAGCTTTTGCACAGCAAAGGAAAACATCAACAAAATGAAGCAACAATCTATTGAATGGGAGAAAATATTTGCAAATGATATGACAGATAAAAATTAATATTTAACATATATAAATAGCTTATACAAATCAACATTGCATTTAAAAATGGGCAGAAGAAATGAACAGACATTTTTCCAAAGAGGGCATACAAATAGCCAACAGGCACATGAAGAAAATGCTCAACATTGCTAATCATTTGGTAAATGAAAATCCAAACCACCATATACCCATCAGAATGGCTCTCCTTACAAAGAAAATGAATTAAAAATCTTGGCAAGGATGTGGAGAAAAAGAAAACAAATGGATCATTAGTGGGAATGTAAACTGATGCAGCCACTGTGGAAGACAGTATGAAGGTTTCTCAAAGAAACTAAAAATGTAACTATCATATAACCCAGCAATGCCACTCCTGGGTATATATCTGAAAATAACTAATTTGAAAAGATGCTTCCATCTCAATGTTCATAGCAGAATTATTATAATTGTAAAGATAAAGGAATGTTATTTATTTGCTTGAAAAAAATGAAATAGTTAAAATGTTTCTTAATTTTTCAGTACTTTATCTTGAGAAACAAAGCTAATTATATTCTAGGGTTTTGGGTGTATTCAAAAGGTGCTACAATAAGGATAAACTCTAGAATCAGACTCAGCTGGATTTCCCCCATCTCTTGCTTTTGTTTTTTTGAATGATATGTTCTTTCCTTTTTATTATTTCATTTTCCCCTTTATTTTTTTGGAAGTTATAATCTTCATGTCTAATCTTTTAGGGTTATTCCTTGCTTTTATCATTCATGTTTACGCTTCCCTTTAACAATACAAATAAAATAAAGTATTTTAATGCCAACAACTTCCATCAAATTTACATGCAAGTTTTGTGCATTTTCATCTATACTGTTTCCCTCTCCATAGATGAGACATTGTTATTGCTGCTGGTAGAAGTAGTTTTTGTGTTAGTTTAGAATACACTTCATGTTTATTTATATTTAGAGACATATTCACAATTATATTTATTTACCAACAGCTTTCTATTTTACATCTTTCATCTAGGATAACATTTATTCTGCCAAAATTACTTATTTAGAATTTCATTTACCAAGGGTCTGTTGGTGGTAAGCTTAATATTTATCTTATTTTTTAATCTTTTAATATCTTTATTGTGCCTCTGGCTACTGGGTATAATTTTATTGATAATTATCATAATTTTACAGGGTACTATTAGGGCCTAGAATTTTATCTTAGATTTTGGTTCATGTACATGTGTGTGAATGAGTGTGTGTGTGTGTGTTTATGTTGCTTAGTAAATTTAAGACACAATTCTACTGTCTTCCAATTTCCATTGTTGGAAAATTTAGAATAATCATTGAATAAAATAGCCATCAGTCATTTGAAGGAAATCTGCCTGTTTCTTCTGCCAATAATTAAGATCTCTTTTCGTTTTTCTGCTGATTTATATGCATGTCTGGATGCAACTTCTATTTATATGATTCTGCTTTGTTATTTTTAAGCTTGGGTTAAATTTTCATTTTTCCAAAGAATATTTATGCTTACTTGTCCCAGTTTCATATGTATACTCCCTCTACAGTTCAGTTCAGTTCAGTTCAGTCACTCCATCGTGTCCGACTCTTTGTGACCCCATGAATCGCAGCACTTCAGGCCTACCTGTCCATCACCAACCCCAGAGTTCACTCAGATTCACGTCCATCAAGTCAGTGATGCCATCCAGCGATCTCATCCTCTGTCGTCCCCTTCTCCTCCTGCCCTCAATCCCTCCCAGCATCAAAGTCTTTTCCAATGAGTCAACTCTTCACATGAGGTGGCCAAAGTACTGGAGCTTCAGCTTCAGCATCATTCCTTCCAAAGAAATCCCAGGGCTGATCTCCTTCAGAATGGACTGGTTGGATCTCCTTGCAGTCCAAGGGACTCTCAACAGTCTTCTCCAACACCACAGTTCAAAAGCATCAATTCTTTGGTGCTCAGCCTTCTTCACAGTCCAACTCTCACATCCATACATGACCAATGGAAAAACCATAGCCTTGACTAGACAGACCTTAGTCGGCAAAGTAATGTCTCTGCTTTTGAAGATACTATCTAGGTTGTTCATAAATTTTCTTCCAAGGAGTAAACGTCTTTTAATTTCATGGCTGCAGTCACCATCTGCAGTGATTTGGAAGCCCCAAAAAATAAAGTCTGACACTGTTTCCACTGTTTCCCCCTCTATTTCCCATGAAGTCATGGGACCAGATGCCATGATCTTCATTTTCTGAATGTTGAGCTTTAGGCCAACTTTTTCACTCTCCTATTTCAGTTTCATCAAGAGGCTTTTAGTTCCTCTTCACTTTCTGCCATAAGGGTGGTGTCATCTGCATATCTGAGGTTATTGCTATTTCTCCCAGCAATCTTGATTCCAGCTTGTGTTTCTTCCAGCCCAGCGTTTCTCATGATGTACTCTGCATAGAAGTTAAATAAGCAGGGTGACAATATACAGCCTTGACATACTCTTTTTCCTATTTGGAACCAGTCTGTTGTTCCATGTCCAGTTCTAACTGTTGCTTCCTGACCTGAATACAGGTTTCTCAAGAGGCAGGTCAGGTGGTCTGGTATTCCCATCTCTCTCAGCATCTTCCACAGTTTATTGTGATCCACACAGTCAAGACCACTTTAAATTATTTTTCCATATAATATGAAAATAGGCCAAAAATAAAATTTAGCTTGTAATCATAAATTCTCATTGGAAATCTGTCTTTCCCTTTATCTGATGCCAAGATCAGGATATGTTAAGCTTTCTCCCAGGAACTGTGGGAGCAATGGGTTTACTTATTCACCCTCACTGTGACAGAATTTTGGCTTAGTTTAGCACATTTCCTGTTAACCTCCATATCATGAGAATGCCCTATATTTTAAATCTTTTCTGCCATCCCCCAAGAAATCAAAATTGGAAGCTCAGACTATGGGCTCCTGAAACTCTCTGACAACCACTTCAGTTCTCAAGGGCACTTACAGCCATGGTGTGTCCTCTGCATATTCCTTCATTTCAGAACAAAATTTACTTTGCAATGGAACTGTAATATATATACTCAAGCAGTTATTTTTTCCCTGACTCCCTCACCCTCTTGTGAGATTTGGATTTTTGTTTTTCTGACAGTTATTATATTGATTCTGAAAGAATTGTTATATACATAGTTAATAAATATATGTATATATATTTAATAATATAGTAGTTTGGGTAAGTCACTGAGGTGTTTAGAGGCAGAAAATATTTTAGAGATTACCCAGATCTAACAACATCTGGGCAATGCAGAGGCTTGCCTAGTTATGCATGGTGACAGTTGGGACTTGACTTCAATATTGCTTGAATTCATTAATGAGGTCAATTTTATGTTCTGTATAAAGCAAACCTAAAATATAAAGATATATTTGCTATATTTTCTTTTTCACATTTCTAAACTTTTCTTGAAACAAAAATTCAAACTAAACAAATAGTCTAAACCCTCAAATGAGCTGTTGGTAGAAAACAGAAAAATGAAATCCATCAGAGAGGCTTTAGCTAAAAAAGCTACCAAAGAAGCAAAGTTCAGGTAACAGTGAAGACTAGCAGCAGTAAGCGGGTTCACAAAGGAAGCAAACATCACAGGGAGTGTCTGCATTTCTGACCAGCCAAATGATGGGGCCTAGGTGATAAAGTCTGAATTTCCCAAGTCCAAAGAATGAGCTGGGGGAATTGGGCAAGAGTTTAAAAGGCAGGAAACAAGCCAAGACTGAAATGTTATTCAGGGCCTAAAAATAAGTAAATTGAAACTATATACCCTATAGTAATGTATCAAAAATTGTCAAGAAGACTCATTTCATATGTTTTGATCCATGTTATATATTAATAGAATACATCAGAATCTCAAATTTGCTTATTTCCATTGTATAAGTAAAACTACTTCTGGAACACAGCAATTCATTCTCATACTACATATTCACTGTGAGGCAAACAAACAAGAATATGCAATACATCTCAAAATTAGCAAAGTCTGGAGAAGAATGTTAATGGCAGCAAAGATAATAAACTGCTTAAATTCAATAGCACTCATTTACCCATAAATATATGGAAAAGAAACTTAGTGTTTAACTGATTGCATGATCTTAATGTGGGCAAGAGTTTTATAAGCAAAAATCATAAACAATTGATATATCAGTCTACATTCAAAATAAGCATAGGAAAAAATCAAGATGTATTAACATATTCATTCTAGTTTTAGTGAGACTAAATCATGTTACAACCATAGATAACTAAAATATTGCTCACATTAACTGTCACTGTATATGAAATTCTTAAAAGCAGAGGTACTATTATATATTACTTACATAAAATTACAACATATTTACCTGATTATTCTATCAGTATTATTGTCAAAATATAACATCTCAGATTTAAGATTGGCTTGAAAACCTAATAAATGATTTTGCATTTTATTCTGTGTCTTATGTGTCTTTATTTTTTTCTATCTTTTAAAGTAAAACTGGTAGTTTGGAGTATATGTATTAGAGTTTAGGAATGTGGTAGTATATTGTTTCCTTTAGGAAAAGACAAAGTAAAGTATGGAGGATTGAAAAAGCATGCCTATTTTACATTTCTGATTAGCACTGTGAGATTTATTATATTCACATGGTTCTAAAGAACAATCTCCTACACCTAGTAGTTGATTACCTGAACCATCCATATGTCACCACATTGCTCTGAATAAGTTCTGGAAGTTAAGTGTTAAAACACTTGTTAGTTTGACTCTACTCCATTCAGGATAACATAATATTATTTATCTTTTTTAATCAAAAATATTAACGTGCATGCGTGTTAAGTCGCTTCAGTCATGTCCGACTCTTTGCAGCACTATGGACTGAAGCCCAGCAGGCTCCTCTGTCTTTGGGATTCTCCAGAAAAGAATACTGGAGTGGGTTGCCCTCCAGGGGATCTTCCTGACCCAGGGATTGAATCCACATCCCCTGTGGCTCGGGCATTGTAGGCAGATTCTTTACTGCTGGCTGGGGAAGCCCACATATTCACTACTTTCATCAAAACATTTTGTAGTTTTGATGTAACATTCAGTACATTCATGCAGTACATTCATCTAAGAAAATCAAAGAAATGCAAATCAAAATCAGATGCAACTTTTCAGCCATAATATTAGCAAAATGGCAGCAGAGTTGCTCATAAATAACCTTCTAAGTGTTAATCTTCCTGATGAGTATGTTCTGGGGTACCTCCTCTTCATAAACTTTCTATGGAAACCTGACCTCATACATTCATATGAAATTTATGTATCAGTTTTATATCTCTGAATGAGAATTTGCTTCTAAAATTTAAACTCACAGTCCCAGATGAGAGATAACTGGTAGGTCTCAGATATACCTCAACATTCAACTTGCTCCACAAGAAATTTCCTCTTTATTCACAAATTTTTTTGTTTCTCCCTTTCCATAAATATCTATCGCATATTTAGTTCTATCATTTGTATTTTCTTTACCTACCATCTTTGTTGTTGCCAACAGTTTTTTTAAAAAACCTTTTATTTTTTATTGGTGCATAGCCAATTCACAATGTTGTGGTAGTTTCTGGAGTACAGCAAGGGACTCAACCATACATATACATGTATCCATTCTCCCCCAAACTCCCCTCCCATCCAGGCTGCCATATAACATTGAACAGTTTCCTGTGCTATACAGTGGCATCTTGTTGGTTATCCAGTTTAAATATACAGCAGTATGTACATGTCCCAAGCTTTTCTATTACTTCGCCCTTTTTCTCCCCGCTCCTTCTGCCAACCTGATTTGTTGCTCCAATTCTTTCACTTCCTCCTCATCTATTTTCACATAACAATAAACATGAGATACCTAAAGAATGGTATTTGTCCTGCTGATTTTGATATTTAATCATATTGTTTTTTCTTTTGGATGAAGAGAATTCTTTTTTTAATCTAACAAGCTGGGTCTAGAATGGTAAATACTAATTTTCCCAGCAGAGAATGAGGAACAACTTTCCAGAATATAGTATTGTACCCTGGAGAAGCACATTATCCTCAAATACTGAAGATACATTTCATGTATCATTAGAAGATACAAAATATGTTTGAAGCAGTGATTTCTTATTAAGCAGGTATTATGTACAAATTGTTGACTCTACCTGGAATTAGAATTAGAAGGATTAGTAGGACTCCTGTTGTGCTATATGTCAACTGAATGAGTATTTCAATGCTGTTTAACAACCCTAAAACATTTGCAGCCGCATTTGTAGATTGTAAATAATAATGTGTAATCTGTGAAATAATCTAATATATAGTAATATACAAAAAACTGTCAAAGAGAATGTAAGAAAAAATATAATTCCATTTAAGACAGCATCAAAAATAATAAATTACCTAGGAAAAACAGTTAATCATGGAAGTGAAAGACTTGTATGCTGAAAACTATAAAAATAGTGATGAAGGAAACTGAAAATAATATAAAGAAATGGAAAGCTATCCCAAGCTCTTGAGCTGGAAGAATTAATTTTGTTAAAATTTCCATACTACTCAAAGCAGTCTGCAGACTTGATATAATCCCTGTCAAAATACTCATGACCTTTCTCATAGAACTAGAGCAAACAACCTTAAAATTTTTATGGAACTACAGTGGCACTAGTGGTAAAGAAACCATCTGCCAATGCAGGAGAAATGAGAACTGGGTTCGATCCCTATGTGGGGAAGATCCCTTGAAGAAGGGTATGGCAACCCACTCCAATATTCTTGACTGGGGAATCCTTTGGCAGAGGAGCCTGATAGGCTACAGTACATAGGGTCACAAAGATTCGGACATGACTGAAGCAACTTAGCATGCACAAAAGACCCAAATTTGTCAAAGTGATCTTGAGAAAAAAAGAACAAAGTAGAAGTATCATACCAGACTTCACACTACTCTACAAAGCTATAGCAATCAAAACTAGATGGTACTGGCACAAAAACAGACACACAGATCAGGGAAACAGAATAAAGGTTCAGAAACAAATTTATGCTTATATGCTCAATCAATCTCAAAAAAACAAAAGGAAGGTAGGAGAAAAGATACAACTGGTACTGGGAAAACTGGGTGGTGACTACATGTAGAATAATGAAATCAGAACATTTCTTCATACCACATAAAAAAACATAACATGGATTAAAAACCTAAATGTCAGTCCTGAAACCGTAAAACTCCTAGGAGAGAACATAGGAAGAACAAGAACAGTCTTTGACATAAATCATAGCAGTATGCTTTTGGATCTGTCTCCTAAGGCAAAAGAAGTAAAGGCAAAAATAAACAAGTGAGACTTAATTAAATCCACAAGAAATGGAAACCAACGATGAAACAAAAATAAAACCTACTGAATGGAAGAAAATGCAAGTATGATATGACCAAAAAAGGGTTAATACCCAAAATATTAACCTGGCTTCCCTGGTGACTCAGTGGTAAAGAATCTGCTTGCCAACGCAGGAGATGCAAGTTCAATCTCTGGGTCCAGAAGACTCACTGGAGAAGGAAATAGCAACCCACTCCAGTATACTTGCCTGGGAAATTCCAAGGACAGAGGAACTAGAGGGCTACAGTTCATGGGGTCACAAAAAAGTCAGACACAACTTTAATGACTAAACACAACAAACATCCAAAATGTATAAATGGCTCATACCACTCAATATTTTTTTAAAAAAGCCTGATTAAAATTAGAATGTCCCAATAGACACTTTTCTAAAGATGAAACAAAGATGACTGACACATGAAAAGATGTTCTACATCACTAATCATCAGGGAAATGCAAATCAAAACCACAGTGAGATATCACCTTATACTTGTCAGAATGGCTATCATCAAAAATAACACAAATAAGAAACGTTGGCAAGGATATAGAGAAAACGGAATACTCATACACTGTTGGTTGGAACGTAAATTTGTGTACTTAGTATGGAAAACAGTATGGAGGTTCCCAAAATACAAAAAACAGAACTAGCATATGATCCAGCAGCTCCGCTCTTAGGTGTATATTTGAAAAAGATGAACCTACTAATTTGAAAAGATACATGTACCACAATGTTCACAGCAGTATTATTTACCACAGCCAAGATATGGAAGGAAACCAAATACTCATCAACATATGAATGGATAGAATAGATATGGATATTTATACAGTGAAATATAATTTATCTACAAAAATGAATTTCTGCCATCTACAACAACATGGACGGGCCTAGAGATCGTTATGCTTGCTGAAAAAAGTCAGACTCAGAAAGATAAATGCGGTCATGTTATCACTAATGCAAGGAATCTAAGAAGTAAAACAGATCAATATATTGGTATATACCAAGACAGAAACAGATTCACAGATAAAGAAAACAAGCGAGTTGTTATCAGTGGGGAGAAGAAAGGCAGAGGAACAATATAGCAGGATGGGATTAACAGTTAAAAACCACTATGCCCAAAATAGATACGCAACAGAAACATCGTACAGCACAGGGAAATACAACCATTATTTTGTAATGCATCTAAATGAAGTGTACTCTTTAAATACATTGAATATTATGTTGTACTGCTGAAACTACTTTTGTAAATCTACTTCAATAAAAATTTTAAAAAACATCATACCTTTATTTATACATATACATAGACAAAACCAGCCTCAAGTTTCTATCATAATTGGGCATTCCAATAGGCTGCTTATCTGTTTTCATATTTAGAAACTATACTGAACATCATGAGAAAATTATTACTCAAATACCATGTTATAAATCAGTGGCAGGAAGAAGCAATCCAAATAAAAGCCTTGAAATGGTTTGCTTATAGACACCAAGACCATCACTGAAAATTAGTGTTTCAGATGTTGACAGTATTTTACTCTTTGATACACTTCAGGGTCTCCTTCCCCTAAAGGTATTCGGTTTTGATAGATGATTAACAAAGGACACATGGTATCTGAAGTAATAAAGACAAATTAGACTCTTCTTCTTGCTCCTTTGTAAAAGTCTTGAAATCTCTTATTATTTTCAATAGAAGACTTACTTAAATGGTGCTTTTGGTAATTTCTACCACATATGAACTGTTTTTTCTTTTGCTTTGATGTAGTGAAGATATTACAGACCTCACTTAGAACATGATGAAAGGAGGGTTAAGGTTACAAAATTGAAATCTTACAAGGCCACTCTCTTAGATCAAAGACTTCAGCTGAAAATAATGGACTGGGTTCTGATAACTCATTCTTACAAAGTATACTCTTTTTATTCAACCCTAGGCTACATTATAATGCTTCTTCAATATCACGTAATGGGCAGGTGATCATACCTAAAGACTTAAATAAACCTATTGTATCTTAATATTTTTAGTGAGTAAGAATTTATAGAAATACTGAAGTATGGCATGCATAATTTCATGAGCATTAACAAATTTTATACTCTTGTTTAATCCTTGAATAAGTAATAATTTCAGTATGAGAAATATGTAAATTATATTTATACCCATGTCTAAGTATATACTTGCAAATATCAGTAAATTATACACACATACATTAAGCATAAGCAGTTCATGACAACACGACATTTAACTGGTAATTACTTATCTATTATAAACACTTTAAGAATACATATGTGAACCGTGAACTTCCAGATGTTCAAGCTGGTTTTAGAAAAGGCAGAGGAACCAGAGATCAAATTGCCACATCTGCTGCATCATGGAAAAAGCAAGAGAGTTCCAGAAAAACAACTATTTCTGCTTTATTGACTATACCAAAGCCTTTGACTGTACGGATCACAGTAAACTGTGGAAGATCCTGAGAGAGATGGGAATACCAGACCACCTGAGCTGCCTCTTGAGAAACCTGAATGCAGGTCAGGAAGCAACAGTTAGAACTGGACATGGAACAATGGACTGGTTCCAAATAGGAAAAGGAGTACGTTGAGGCTGTATATTGTCACCCTGCTTATTTAACTTATATGCAGAGTACATCATGAGAAACGCTGGACTGGAAGAAACACAAGCTGGAATCAAGATTGCTGGGAGAAAATCATCAATAACTTTAGATATGCAGATGACACCACCCTTATGGCAGAAAGTGAAGAGGAACTAAAAGCCTCTTGATGAAACTGAAATAGGAGAGTGAAAAAGTTGGCCTAAAGCTCAACATTCAGAAAATGAAGATCATGGCATCTGGTCCCATCACTTCATGGCAAATAGGTGGGGCAACAGTGGAAACAGTGTCAGACTTTATCTTTTTGGGCTCCCAAATCACTGCAGATGGTGACTGCAGCCATGAAATTAAAAGACGCTTACTCCTTGGAAGAAAAGTTATGACCAACTTAGATAGCATATTGAAAAGCAGAGACATTACTTTGCCAACAAAAGCCTGTTTAGTCAAGGCTATGGTTTTTCCAGTAGTCATGTATGGATGTGAGAGTTGGACTATAAAGAAAGCTGAGCACTGAAGAATCGATGCTTTTGGACTGTTGTGTTGGAGAAGACTCTTTACAGTCCCTTGGACTCCAAGGAGATCTGACCAGTTCATTCTAAAGGAGATCAGCCCTGGGATTTCTTTGGAAGGAATGATGATAAAGCTGAAACTCCAGTACTTTGGCCACCTCATGTGAAGAGTTGACTCATTGGAAAAGACTCTGATGCTGGGAGAGATTGGGGGCAGGAGGAAAAGGGGACGACAGAGGATGAGATGGCTGGATGGCATCACCGACTCGATGGACGTGAATTTGAGTGAACTCCGGGAGATGGTGATGGACAAGGGAGGCCTGGCGTGCTGCGATTCATGGGTCACAAAGAGTTGGACACGACTGAACAACTGAAGAACACATAAAAATGGCACCTGAGCATTCCAAATAAATTGTGCAAAATCATTTCAATAAAGAAAATAAATATTATTCATAGAAAGTTCTTCATCTTAAAGTTTGGAGATCTACTTCTTGTCTTCTGCTGCTGCTGCTAAGTCACTTCAGTCGTGTCCGTCTCTGTGCGACCCCTTAGATGGCAGCCCACCAGGCTCCCCCATCCCTGGGATTCTCCAGGCAAGAACACTGGAGTGGGTTGCCATTTCCTTCTCCAGTGCATGAAAGTGAAGAGCGAAAGTCTACAGTAGGTTAAAATAATATGATTATGAGATTAGTTAGAAGCAGCTACCACGTCAAAAGCAATACAATGTCAACTAAGGTCTACACATGCATGTAACATGCACATATACACCTCAGACTTGCTTGACAAGTTTATGTGCTGTGCTCTGCTTAGGTGACATTCGTGTCCTACTCTTTGCAACCCCGTGTACTGTAGTTCCCCAGGCTACTCTGTCCATGGGGATTCTCCAGGCAAGAATACTGGAGTGGATTACCATGCCCTCCTCCAGGGAATCTTCTCAACCCAGGGATCAAACCCAGGTCTCCCTCATTGCAAGCAGATTCTTTACTATCTGAGCCACCAGGGAAGCCCTGACAAATTATGAGTGATCTACCCTCTTTAAAAAATACTGAAAGCATCCCTATAATGGAGCCTAACATAAAAGTTGGTCGTAGCAATGACTTTAAGAAACTTTTAAATGATTTCATCCAGTTGGCATTATTACAAGAGTATGTGCAAGTTATATTTAAGAATAACCCTTTTCCACAAAGTGAACTATTTTTTGAACTGAAGATTGCATGTAAATTATAGTTATCTGAAAAGGCTGTATAGGCCCCTTTGAGATAGGGATATTTATTCTAAACCTAATTGTCTTTAAGTGGGGATCATAAAAATCATTCTATAATATTACCATAAAATTTTATGATCAAAATAATCAGAAGACAAGCCATAGACTGGGAGAAATTATTTGCAAAAGACACATTTCATAAAAGATTGTTATCCAAAACATAAAAAATACTCTTTAAAATCAATAATAAAATACACAAGCCAATTAAAAAATGACCAATACATCTGAATCAATGCCTCATGAAAAAAGACACACAGATTGAAAACAGGCACGTGAAAAGATGTTCAACATATGTTGCTAGGAAATTCAAATTAAAACAATGAAATGCCAGTACAGACATAGTAGAATGGTAAAAATGCAAAATGTTAAAAACACCAAATATTGGCTAGAGTATAGAGCAACAGGAATTCTCATTCACTGTTGGTGAAAATGCAAAATGGTATAGCCACTTTGGAAGACAATTTGCCAGTTTCTTACAAAGCTAAATACAGTCTTATTGTAAGATCCAACAACCAAACACTTTGATATTTACTTAGTTCAGTTCAGTTGCTTAGTTATGTCCGAGTCTTTGCAGCCCCATTGATTGCAGCACGCCAGGCCTCCCTGTCCATCACCAACTCTCAGAGCTTGCTCAAACTCATGTCCATCGATAAGGTGATGCCATCCAACCATCTCATCCTCTGTCGTCCCCTTCTCCTCCTGCCATCAATCTTTCCCAGCAATTTTCCCCCCAGATATTTACCTAAATTATATGAAAAACTATGTCCATATAAAAACCTGGACACAGAAATTTAAAGCAACTTCACTTACAATTGCCAAAACTAAGAAGCAAACAAGACCTTCCTCAGTAAGTGAACAGGTAAAATAACTGTGGTATATTCATAGAATAGAATGTTTTTCAACACTAAAAATAAATAGCTATCAAGCCATGAAATGACTGGCAGAAATCTTAAAAACAAATTATTAAATGAAGGAAGACAAATTGACAAGGTTATCTAATATATTATTCCAACTACATAACACTCTGGAAAAGCCCGAACTTTAGAGAGAGTTAAAATATCAGTAAGGAATAAACAGGTAGAACACAGAAAAAAATTTATAGCTGTGAAACTATTCTATATACATTAATGGTGGATATATGTCATTAAACATTTGTCAAAAGCCATGGCATGTACAATTTATGGTAAACTATTGAGTTAGGATGGTAATGGTCTGTCAATGTAGGTTCATCACTTGTAACAAATGTAGCACTCTTGTGAAAGAGATGTACTACTTTGGCATTTAGGCTTTTCCATAACATCTTAGGGAAAAACCTGAATGACCTTTTTGGCCAATCCAATAGATAGTAGGAGACCTTGTGGGTTTAGAAAGGAGAGCACATGTAGAAACTATCTGTACTGTCCTCTCATTTTGCAGAGAATATAAATATTCTTTAAAAAACAATCTATCATATTAAAAAAATGAGAAAATTATATCAAGAATTTAGCACCATGTCTGGTGCCTAGTGTGTACTCAATAGCAATTGCTTTGACTCATCAATAATGTTGAATCCCAAATACCTAGAGGAGAGTCTGACATATAATAAATAGGTGCTTGGAAAATAATTTGGCTAAATGAATGAATAAAACATCTATTCTTCCAGCTATGTAATGTAAAAAGAAAGAAAATGAAATAAAGTCTATCATCATTATAATACAAACTGGTAAATTATCTATGATTTCAAATGTGTGCTGTCCAAAAAATAATCAACCAAAGTTACACATTGCTGATAACTACATTCTTTTCTTTTAATCGGCAGATACGTTTTTCCTCCTAACAATACAAGGTGAAAGACATAAAAAGCATACATTCACTTGTGACCACAGGCTTGCACCACTGCAACAAACCAATGAAAGGGAATCATCTTTCCTGTGGCAGTGGTTGCTGCAATATGCTTTAAAGTAAAGCAAACTACAAACCTTTCACAAAGCCCTTAATTAGGCAGTGCAGCATGATATGGTAGGACACTTATTCTTGACCTAAACAGAAGATGGGACCCGAAAGCCCTTACATATTTAATCCAGGCAAGAACTCATTTTTACTTTTATGCTTAATCTCATTTGGAACCTTGCCAAATTATTTGCTTCCAGAATATTTCCAGCCAGCAATGTTTTTTTTTTTTTTTTGTGAGATCACATCAAATTCTCTACATGTTACAAGTGCTATGTTTTTATTGATATTTAGTGACCATAATGGGCTTCCTTGGTGGCTCAGTAGTAAAGTACCCATCTGACAATGCTGGGTTTGATCCCTGGGTTAGAAAGATTCATGGAGAAGGAAATGGCAACCCACTCCAGTGCTCTTGCCTGGGAAATCCCATGGACAGACGAGTCTGAAGAGCTACAGTCCATGGGGCTGCAAAAAAGACATGACTTGGCAATTAAACAACGACGACTGTAATATCCACATTACTTAAAGGAAACATTTAATGACCGAATGAGAATATCCAAGGCAATGAATGAATCTGGTCCCAAGTGCTTTTTTAAATAGTTCAATTAAATTAAAACTATGAATATTTGTCTTTCATTTGTTTAGCCTGTTAGGTGCTAACAATATATGCACACTTCAAAAAAATTCACCTAATTAATAGCCAGTGAAAGGAGAATGAGAGCAGACAGTTTACAGAAGTACCTGGGTACAACAACCTAAATATTTTGGGGTTTATCAAGTCAAACTGGAAGATGCTGGAGGGTTTAGAGTGAAGGAGTGACATGGTTTGATTCATTTATTAATAGCATCATTTTGTCTCTGGAGAACAGTCAATAGGAGACAAGGATAGAATCAAATTTGCTAGCAATGAGACAAGTTAAAGCTTCTTTCAGTACCCAAGCATGAGGTTATGGTGTCCTATTTGGTTGGACAATTGAGATGGTGAGGATGGTGGAGTCTTAAATATAGTTTATTTTGCAGTACCTTTCAAATTCTTGATTTGGGTTGTGCTTGGGATGTGGGATATAGAAAAGAGAGGCCAACTCTTGACATGTTCTGTGTTTTCTGAAACTGGTAGTTGTTCTAATATGATCATTTACGTGACCATCCTAAGAAGCTGAGATTTCTCATTTTACCTAAGAAATGAAAAATAACATTTTATTGGGATCTTGAAAGAGTTTACAAGTTTTGGGCTTCTTCACACCTTGAGGCATGTAATAAAGTAATTCTACTGCCTTACCAACATCTATTCAAACATACACATAGATTATGTGTAGAAAATTAAGTATGTTAGAAAAAAATCAAACAATGTCATAGACTTTACCATCCTTTCCATTATAATAAATTTGGAAATAGAATTGGAAAGTTCTATTTTTCCAGTTCTGGGATTCAGTACCTTGTCATCATTAAATAGTGTCATATTTAAATAGTGACTTTCAATAACTAAGAATTTTAAAGGCTTCATGGGCAGCTTCATAGGAACATGATGTTTATTCAGCTAATTATCTAGCAATCCTGTTGCTGAAGAATCACCACATAAATTTCCCCAAGGAAATATAGCTCTCTACATTAAAAGGAAAAAGCCAGACACTAATATTAAAGGTTTCCTCTATGTGGGAGCCTTAAGCATAAAATGTATGCTATCTACTTTCAAAGGGAGAATATTTAGATGATTAGTAAATAATCCAGAGGGACCTGTGCCTTTCTCACTTCTACACACATCATTTTCTAATTAAGACTATTTTCACATAAACAAATGAATTGCCAGTCCAGGTTCAATGAATGATACAGGATGCTTGGGGTTGGTGCACTGGGCTGACCCAGAGGGATGGTATGGGGAGGGAGGTGGGTGAGGGGTTCAGGATGGGGAACACGTGTACACCTGTGGCAGATTCATGTTGATGTATGGCAAAACCAATACAATATTGTAAAGTAATTAGCCTCCAATTAAAATAAATACATTTATATTAAAAAAAGACTTTTCACATAAATAAAAGTAATTCTATAAAAATACTATCCAATAACCTGAAACTAGTATTTTTAAACTCTTACTTCAAATGAATTAAACTGTTTACTTTAAAAACGGATACACTGTACTGTCTCCTCTCATTCTTTTTCAAATATTTTTCAAATAATGTTTTAATGCTTCAGTCTCAAAGCAATTTTATTTTCTATGGACAAATAATGGCTACCATTTAACAAATGATATTAAGCTTTGTTATCATTGGCAATACAGAATACTTATTCTACCTCTACAGAATACTTACATATTCTTTATTTGTTCACATTGTCTTTCTAGCACCTGAAGTTCCATGAAAACATGGAAAATGTAACTAAGTTTGTCACTATTCATCTAGGATATTGCACATAACACAAGGCACAAAACAGGATTTCAAGAAGAGGAGTGATATATGGTTACATTTTAATCATCTAAGGAAAAAAAAGGAGGGGACAAACAAGGGAGAGAAGGAGGAAGTGAGGGAGATAAGTCAAGGAGAGGCAGAAGATCCTGTGGAAATTGGGAGATTTGAAGGTTTGCTTCAGCTTGGTTTTAGAAAAATATGCATGTGCATATGTGTGTGAATGTACACACTATATGATATGTTTAAGCATTATATATATACACACACGTAACACATCTATGAAATATAATACCTATGATTATTGATCTAATTTAAACACTATCAATGTCTGATTTTACAAAAGTAGTCAAATGCTGCCATTGTATATAAGAAATTACATTAACAGCATTCTTCTATTTAATAATAAAGAAATGGAATATCCTGAAAATTTCATATAGTTACGAAATATCTTCAGAGATTGGGAAGGCAAGGTCTGTTTTAGTATTTACATGCATTATCACTGAACTTCCGATGTAGAGGATCATAACAAACCTATGATCTAATTATTATGAAAACTCTATGTGTAGTAGAAAAAGACAACTGTTCAAATGTACACTTTAGGGAGTTAAATTGGAAACTGCAGTTGCATTTCTTGAAGGAATGCAATCATCATCATTTTATTGGTACCACATTACTGCTACAATAGCAATAGGCTTCTTTTTTAGAGAAAACATTCTGTGCTATAAACAAGCAATAAAGTATAAAAAAGCCATCAACGATATAAGAGCCAACTTTTGTTACGGTATTTCTTATTATTTTACACCACATGAAGTAATAATATTTCTACTCCTAATAAAATATCTGAGTAGTTTCAGAATGAAAAGGCTAGAAAAACACTTTCAATCACCACTTCAAGAGATTCTATAGTCCATACAAAGTAAGATTCCTAATAAAACAAAATAAAATGTCTAAAATGACTAGATATTTTCCTGTTTTAGAATTACATGAATTAATCCGCAGATGGGATTGGATCAAGACATCAAACCCACTTGGATCTTGGTGTCTTGCATATGATGCTTATCTAAGACCAACTTGGCTCATGGTTTATTGTATACATGTTTTATCCCTCTCTAGACTGTAGAGTGTTAAGACCAGACTTTTAGTTGTGTTTCTTTTTTTTCTCAGTAATGTGGTTATTATAAGCATCAATAAATGTCATCACATTAATTGAGGCAACAGCCAGATTTATTTTCCCTTTATTTAGAGCTTATTTAAACTTATTTTATATATATGCAATTCCTGTAATTCCCACCTAATTTGGCAATATAGAAATAGAAAAACTTGATTTGACATTAAACAGAAGCTAGCACATGTGTTTATATGCATGTGGATGTTATAACTAGCAATTTTATGATAATCAAAAGCTCAAAATTGAAATTAAATATTGGCATGGGTTGATATCATTAGACCATTTCACCCTTACCATCTCTTCTGTACTCAACAATGTCATGGAATAGAAATATTATTTTTAAATAGGATTAACTAATTATGCTGAATAACATATAAAAATAAAATACAATCAATAAAGAAATATCTATATATGAAGTTTCTAAGTATATTAATAAACTTAATTTACAATAATACCTAGTAAAGACATATATAATTCAATGTAAACAAAAAAAGTGACATCACCCCAATTACATAGCTTTAAGATAGAAATTCCACCCAGACGGATAGTAACAATTATCTACTTAACTTCTTTAGTGGTCTTCTCAAAGGCAGTTCAAACATAAGTCAAACCTAATTATACTTCCAAACCTAAAAAATTTCTACTCCAGCCTCATCTATTAATAAGAAATGTCATCATCAAATCAATTTGCTTACATAAAAGAAAATATGGGCATTATAAATGATCTCTCTCTTCTTCCTCTTTCATATTCAAATGATCACTAAGACATAAACTTTATTTTTTGTGTATTCATTGGAAAAAGTGACATAATAATGCTAGCATTGTTTTCTAATAGTTTTGATTAACAGTGTAACATCTGATTGAATTCATACTTTAAATGTCAAAAGCAAAGTTCAAAGTCATTTTTTTAAAAACTAGTGTGGTAACTGAATTTGGGTCATTTTATAGGTAAAGCTTTAGAAACTCTCAGAAAATTCATTTTTTTAAACAGATACTATGTCACACATTTCAGTTCAAAAGAGCTTTTATCTGCATGAGATTATATTAAGTACAATTAGTTTTAGTAGAATCCTTATATGGATACAAACATTTAGACATGTAAGAAAAGGCACAATATGCATTTAAGAAGAAATTCTACAAATTATAGAGTCTCCTAACTTTTAAAGATGTGAGTCTTAACCATTAGTATATTTAGTAATTATTATTGATAGTAATAGCCATCAATGAGCTTAATAATTGCTACTGAGGTGTAATTACTGATACAAAAATACTAGAATCTTTTTCTTAATGTTGCTGCCGCTGCTGCTGCTAACTCGCTTTAGTCGTGTCTGACTCCATGCAACCCCATAGACGGCAGCCCACGAGGCTCCGCCGTACCTGGGATTCTCCAAGCAACAATACTGGAGTGGGTTGCCATTTCCTTCTCCAATGCATGAAAGTGAAAAGTGAAAGTGAAGTTGCTCAGTCGTGTCCAACTCTTAGCGACCCCATGGACTGCAGCCTACCAGGCTCCTCCATCGATGGGATTTTCCAGGCAAGAGTACTCGAGTCGGGTGCCATTGCCTTCTCCGTTCTAAATGATGAAATAAGGATAATTTACTTCTAATATTTCTTCTGCCTTTAAGCATTGCCTCTCTTCTCATATATTAACTTTATTTATGAACTAAGCTGGAATTCAGTGCTCATAATAAACAAGATTTGACATATCTGCAATTGGATAAGCTCTTTTTTCCATTTTAATCTTAATACAAGGGTTTCTAATTTAAGCATTGGAAGCTAAAGGGAACCCTATAAGGTCTGTCAATTTCATCCACAAAGCTCTTTTGTTAGATAGTTCTATCAAAAGTTAGACAATTCATTTAACTGGGAAAAGAACTGATCAGTAGAAAAACAAATTGTATCCTTAATGCATGGACAGATCATTGGATTACTGCTAATCTATTATTAGTCAAGCAGAATCTCCTTTTGAAGGAGCCTTGCAGTCCATGTCATAAACTGATTAAAAATCAGTGAACAAGTACCTTCTACCTTTGTTGTATATTAATGAGAAATATTTTATCCCAGAAAGCTTTTTGAACTAGTAATTTTTAGCTTTCTGAAACTAGAGCATATTGGAGCTGTGTAAGCACAAAATAAGTTTTCCCAGTTGTTAATATAAAAAATACATTTTAAAATTGATTTAAATTAGAATTTTCTTTTTTATGTTGTATTGTTAGCCTTTCTACTCAAATTCTTAAACCTGACCATGTAATGCAATAGTATCACTCGTCTCTTCATGTGTGAATATTTGCTTGCACTAAGCCAAACTAGACAAAGGAAAGGGCATTGTATGTGTGTTTGTGGAGGGTGGGGGAGTGTGCAGAAGAAAATAATTATGCAAAAACTGACAACTATGGAAAATAGTGTTCTTACTCAAAAAGATGAATAGCCAACTTTCTGTTATGGATAAAAGCCTTAGGGTGGGTTATTTAAAAACTGCAAATAATCGATAGCCTGAGAAGCAAGACATAGATATATTCAGTACTACTGTTTCTACTCAATTTGCTTGAGCTGTATACATTTACAAAACAGTTGCTAAGTAAGATCATATTAGAGTAGAACATTTTTAGAGGCGATAAAAGATTACTTTCATTCAGTATTAAAAATATATAAAATGTTTACTGTGTTAGAACACAAAAGAAGTAAAACTAATAACACTGATTGATTTCTTACTATGCACTTATTTTCTGATGTATATGAGATCCTAAATATTCAGCAGAAGACACTGAGATTACATGAAGTAAAATATCTCATGCAGAATTTCCTCAGATACTGGATGGGGCAAGGGTTCAAACCCAGTTACTCAAGATCCATGAGTAAGCCCTGAGAGTTGGTGATGGACAGGGAAGCCTGGAGTGCTGCAGTCCATGGGGTCACAAAGAGTCAGACACGACTGAGCGACTGAACTAAACTGAACTGAAGGTACATTCTCATACAGCAACAAACCCAAATCTCAAATATGAAACACCCCACAATGTCTGATATTTTCCAGACATTAAAGATATTGGTACAAAAGTAAATTCTTCAGATGACTGATTTTTCAATGAAGTATTTCTTTCACAGTACTGAAGTAAACTAGGAACTATGCCTGCCAAAATTCCAGGCAGCATACTCTGAACATTTGGTTAGTAATTTCATTGAAAGGATAAAGCATATTTCAAATGTTTATTTTTTTAATTGTTTTAATAACCAAAGGATGGATATAAACTCCAAAAAGAGGAAGAGGAAAAATGTGAAAGAACCCAGTTATTCAACTTCTCAACTTTTAAAGAGGCAGATGCTGTCATATACAAAAATAGATAAATAAATAAAATGTCAATGAGTTGGCATAACTTGTCTGGAATTGACTTTTTCAACAGCTATTTACATGTCAAATATGTTTATTCCTTGACACAAAAATTCTTCCTCTAAGTATTTATACCTATGAAATAAATATGTATTGGGCTGAAGTTCTGTTCATAGCATCAAACAAAGAGAAGCAATCAAGTGTCATTGATACCAGATTAGCTAATTAAAATATTGATCCTTTATAAGATGGTATATTGTTCAACCATTAAAAAGGATATTTATTGATATATGAATACATCTATGGCCCACTGTAAAATTATAAAAGCTGTTTCCAAAACAAACAGTTCATAAATTATGGCCCCATGTGTATAATTTATCTTTCATAGAGATAATGTTCACCTTCTAAAATATTTCTTCTCTCTGGTGGGTGTTTGTGTGATTTCCACTTTCTTCTTTTAAAAGTTAAAATTTAAAGTTGCACACAGTTCAATTTTATAAAAAAAAAAAGACAGCAGTTAAAAACAATACCAAACGTTACTACTGTTCCTCCTTCTACTGATACTAGTAGTAATAGAATGTGGATTTTAAATCATTGATCTTGTATTTAATCAGTTGGCAACTTCCGTTAATCCTTCTCCTTAAATCTTATTTTTTGGCTTATAATATTCTACCTAAGGTCTTTATTTCAGCTACACAGTAGCAGTAGTCCTTCAATTCCACAACTAGTTTCTTTGATCTTCAATGAATTCAATACATAGCCATTCTAAAAGCAAGAAATGGTTGAGAAAATACCCTAAGAATTTCAGAATGATCTAACTAGAATGTTAAAAATGATATCATATTCCTCTCTCATCTCCTTTTGTCCTCGTTCTTCTCCCTTTCCATGGATATACTGTTGGATGTGAATCATAGGCAAAGGCCTCATTATAGGTTGTTTGCAACTATTGATAAAAATTTTTATTAATATTCTTTAAAAATAAACAAAACCCATAATTTCTTTAAACACATTTCAAGTTTACTCATAAAGTACAAACACACTGGAATACAAATACTGGAATAGTCTGGCCTCTAAGATTATGATCTGATTCATTATAGCTTTATTTTCTCTTCACTCCCTTTTCTCCATGTGCTTCATTAGTAACTGATGAATCACAATGGTAAATACCAACTCTAGTTCTCTAACTTCTGAATTTTCTTATGTTGATTCCTCATGCAGCAAAATCTTCTTCAAAAATTTCCACCTCTGTCAAAGCTCCAAATATTTCTATCCTCTATCCAAATTCTATTATCTTCCTAAACCTTCTGAGAGTCTTATATACATAATTAGCATCTCTCAGCCTCACTTTCCAGTCAGATATTTTATTTTTCTTAAAGAACAGTCTTAATAAAGTATCAAATATGAATACTGTGACCAGAGCCAGAAATATCTGCTCTCCTTCACTCACTGGTTTTCATAAATGTCACGGGACAATGTATATTCACACATTTCATAGACTATACACTGGTACTAAATGTAAGAGATTATTATTTTAATTATATGTATATTACTTTCTACTTACAAAGTGGTTCTATCCTTAAATGTGAATTCATTAAATAGCCCAAGGATTTTAAGAAATGATCAACTGCTAACAGCCAAGGCCAAATGACCTAAGCAAAAGCTGGACAATGTTTGTTACAGTTCAGTTTGTAGTATCTGGTAAATCCTGGCAATGCTTAGAGAGCTGGTTACCAAATATGAGCATGCTTCTGAATCCTTTGTGATGCTTACCAAAATGTGCATTTCCAGCATATCAGTCAGAATCATTTATTCAGATGTCTGTGGGGTAGGAAAGGGAAGTGATAATCTGCATTTTGTTAAGTATTCCCACCTGATTTTGAGTGAGTGGTCTGGGGGTAGTCCCACTTTGTAAAGCATTCTCTCAACAATTGGACACTCATAAGTATTTCTAAATAAAGATTTATAGCCTGCGGAGATTACTAGAATAACTTGTAGTTAAATAAAATTCTTATGAAAATGGGACAACTATTGTTCACTTTCCAGTTCAAAATCAGAGCTAGAATTTTAGGTTCTCAAACTCAAATAATCGTTTGCTTTGTCAAAGTTAAAACAAAATAACCTCCATATATCTTTTGAATAAGCCCTCAGGTCTCATGCATGGAAAGTGGAAGAAGCTCTTAAAAACTGATTATAAGCACAACTGATAAAAGGAAATGAATTCCAGTGTCACTTTTTTTTCTTATGCAACAATATTGAATAACCATCTGGACCTGACAATTTATTTCCTGAATGGTCTTCAGTAAGACTTCACATTTCCTCTCCAGAAAAAAAAAAAAAAAACAACAACAACAACAGTTTGAAAGGATTTTGCTTATTAGTGGAATTTTTTGCTAATTGCAGTCTTCAAAGTCTAAATTAAGTCTGATTTGGTTACCCTGAGACACATAATATCAGAGTATATTGTATTAATCCTTAAATGCCTTCTTAATTACTACTGCCTTTTTAGTACATAGTTTATCTGTTTTTTTCCTCTAAATGATTCCAATTAAGTTTTGATTGGCCTTCCCCCCGCCTCCCCGCCATCCTCTGAAATTATAAATTTATCTTATCTTCTTTTCACTTAATAGATTTGTTCATTCAGCATAAAGAGAAATTCAGTTGTACTAATCATTTAAACCATAAACTTGCTCCTGGAAATTGTTAACACTCTAAAGGTATTTGTACCTATTTGCTTTTACTATTATTATTATTAAGCTGTTAATCAGTTCATCTGATTCTTTCTTCTTAGATCTCTATTGTTTTATGGATTCATGACACCATTGTCAATAATGGTTCTTTCAAATTGCCTTTACTTTCTCTTGCACTCCCAGCTCAATATTTTTAACAAGAGCCTTCTTTGGGAGGCAATATTTCTTTGGGGACTAACTCTAAATTTACGTCTTAAATGACATTTTGATTCACATATTCTTTTAAATTAACTTTTGATTAGCTGTTGTAATGAAAAATAATAGTAAAACAGCAAATTAATAGCCATTTTGTCTTCCCTGTTTGCTCCAATGACAACAAAGAGTAATTCTAACTTCCCATCACTGAAATGGACAAGGAACACAGCCAAGAGAGATTCTACTAGTACAACCGAAACACCCCCTGCTCCTGATTATGGATTATGTAGTTGCTTCTGGGCTACATAAGGAAATCTGTTTTCTATTCCTAATGAGTTGATATTATAAAGAGAAGACCCAAAAGATCAAATTGGGCAGCTAATAGAGTTCTTAAAATCATAAGTGAGTGCTTTAAAATAACAGATGATTAGCTAGCATTTTTACAATACCATTTTCAACAGACTTTGAAAACTGATGTAAATCTAATGTTTTTGGAGTAATAAAAAATTGAGTTTTATTCTAAAAATGAGTTTAACTTATAAAAACATGATCTTTATCAAATTGTCTGAAAATAAATTGTTTTAACATTCAAATATATAAACTAATGTATTTATTGCATGCTTTTGAGAATTAAAATTCTAAAATTTCATAGGAATTTGGACAACTTCAATAT
Source organism: Oryx dammah (assembly GCF_014754425.2). NCBI lineage: Eukaryota > Metazoa > Chordata > Mammalia > Artiodactyla > Bovidae > Oryx > Oryx dammah. Next base: position 7,275,791 of record NW_024080444.1, on the reverse strand, counting down.
TACAATAGTCTCCTTTATGTACTTATAAGTCAGAATTGTCCATAGAAAATATTGAACCAGAAAATAACTTGATGATAAGACACTATAAAACCAGAGTAGCTGAGAGAAAAGAGACTCACTGTCACCACAAATATGCTCACATGAAACATCCAAACTAAAGGAGACTATGATTAGGGAGTTTTTATGAAATTTGATGGGAAGAATAAAAACTGCCATAGTACATTAAACCATCAAGACTTGTCAGGGATACATTTGTGAAGATGAGCGAATCTTTCCTGTAACTGCTGTAAAAACTGATCACTGTAGGGGAAAGAAGAAGATACTTATATTAAGAAGCGTAGAGAATAAACAAGGAGAATATTATTTATTTCAATATATGTAAATGAAAAGAAGAAGATATAATTTTACATGTTTCCATAATATAACTGCAATATAATTTCTCGAGAATAGTTGTAACAAATACAAAAAGATATGATCATTAGTAAGTTTCACCATCTGGAAAAAGCCTATTTTTCAGTAAAGTGAAAAAAATCGGTAGATTATTTACAAAGAACAAAAAATAAAATATCATATAGGTGAATTGTTAAAATGAAAGTATTAGCTGTATTTATATATTGGTTATTTGTGCCTACTGGTATTTGAAGAACTTTTTGAAATATTAACTAACTTAATATTTCAAAATATCTTATAAAGAATACACTATTACTATTCTTATTTTACATATGGTTTTTAGAAACAGAGAAGTAACTTGTCTGATATCACATAAATAATAAATGACAGAGATAAAATTCCTTAACCCATTTATTCCTAGAGCTCATGGATCTGAATCATTATAATTAGCTAAACAAAATGAGGCCTCACAAAATGAGGCCAAACACATTTAAAAAACTTTAAAAATATTTAAACCCATTTACTCCTGGAGCTCAAGGATCTGAATCATTATACTTAGCTAAACAAAATGAGGCCTCACAAAATGAAGCCAACAATATATTTTAAAACTTTGCCTATCAATCTCCCTCTCAGACTTCAGTTTAGTCTCTATAGAGATACTGAGAGAAAAAAGTTTTTAGTCATTCAATTTCACTAATGACAAACCAGGTTTCAAAAGATTTAGCAATCCTAAAGAGATGGTAAATGCAGTCTACAGGCTTGCCTGGTGGCTCAGCAGTAAAGAATCCAGCTCAAAAGCAGGAGGCCTGGGTTCAGTCCTTGGTGGGGCAGATTCTCTAGAGAACGAAATGATAAACCACTCCGGTATTCTTGCTTGGGAAATCTCATGGACAGAGGAGCCTGGTGGGTTACAGTGACAGGGTTGCAAACAGTTGGACACGACTGAGCAAACACATGTACACCTCTGGAGTAAACAGGTTTACAAAATATAGATTTGGAAACATACAAGCAATCACAAATGCCTCAAACTATTGTCAGATAGCAGCAGGTACAGCACCCACACAAAAAAACCCAATCCATTGAGTGGATGATGCCATCTACTGTCATTCCCTTATCTGCCTGCCCTCAATCTTTCCCAGCATCAGAGTCTTTTCCAGTGAGTCGGCTCTTTGCATCAGGTAACCAGAGCATTGGAACTTCAGTTTCAGTGAATATTCAGGGTTGATTTCCTTTAGGATTGACTGGTTTGATTGCCTTGCAGTCCAAGGTGCTCTCAAAAGTCTTTTCCAACACCACAGTTCAAAAGCATCAATACTTTGGTGCTCAGCCTTCTTTATGATCCAACTCTCACATCCGTACATGACTGTGAAAAATCCATAGCGTTGACTAGACGGACCTTTGCTGGCAAAGCAATGTCTCTGCTTTTTCATATGCTGTCTAGGTTGGTCATAGCTTTTCTTTCAAGGAGCAAGCGTCTTTTAATTTCATGGCTGCAATTACCATTTGCAGTGATTTTGGAACCCAAGAAAATAGTCTGTCACTGTTTCCATTGTTTCCCTCTCTATTTGCCATGAAGTGAGGGACCAGATGTCATGATCTTCGTTTTTTATTTTTTAATGTTGAGCTTTAAGCCAACTTTTTCATTCTCCTTTTTTACTTTCATCAAGAGGCTCTTCAGTTATTCTTCACTTTCTGCCACAAGGCTGGTATCATCTACATATCTGAAGTTATTATTTCTCCCGGCAATCTTGATTCCTGTTTGTGCTTCATCCAGCCCAGCATTTTGCATGTTGTACTCTGCATGTAAGTTAAATAAGCAGGGTGACAGTATACAGCCTTAATGAACTCCTTTCCCAATCTGGAACCAGTTTGTTGTTCTGTGTCCGATTCTAACTGCTGCTTCTTGACCAGCATACAGATTTCTCAGGAGGCAGGTCAGGTTGTCTGGTATTCCCATCTCTTGAAGAATTTTCCACAGCTTGTTGTGATCCACACAGTTAAAGGCTTTGGCATAGTCAAAAAAGCAGAAATAGACGTTTTTCTGGAATTCTGTTGGTTTTTCTATGATCTAACAGAGGTTGGCAACTTGATCTCTGGTTCCTCTGTCTTTTCTAAATCCAGCTTCAACATCGGGAATTTCTTTGTTCATGTATTATTGAAGCCTCACTTAGAGAATTTTGAGCATTACTCTGCTAGCATGTGAGACTGAGTGCAATTGTGTGGTAGTTTGAAAATTCTTTGGTATTGCCCTTCTTTGGGATTGAGAGAAAAATGACCTTTTCCAGTCTTGTGGCCAGTGTTGAATTTTCCAAATTGACTGGCATATTGAGTGCAGCACTTCAACAGCATCGTCTTTTAGGACTTGAAATAACTCACCTGGAATTTCATCACCTCCACTAGTTTTGTGCGTAGTCATGTTTCCTAGGGCCCGATTGACTTCAGGCTCAAGGTTGTCTGGCTCTGGTGCTTGATCACACCATCATAGTTTCTGGGTCATTAAGATTAAGATATCTAATAAAAATCATGGCAAACATCATAGTTAATGGGAAAATAACATCATAGTTAATGGGAAAATGCTAGAGGCATGATTTGCCAACCATGGTGGTTATTCAGGTTCACATCTCTCCATATGTCTTCTAAAAAAACTTACAGAACAATAAGCAGGAAAATAACCCCCAAACTCCCACAACATAAGTGCTTCAGCACAACAATACAGTCTCCAATTTTAAAACAACTATATATATATATATATAGAAAAAAATTTGTAGACAGAAAGAGAATGTTACCCTATGTGAAAATACTACACACACACACACACACACACACACAGAGTTCCTGATAGAGGAGTACTGATACTAGCAAACAAAACTGTTACTCATTTGCTCAGTCATGTCTGACTCTTTGCAACCCCATGAATTGCAGCACTCCAGGCTTCCCTGTCCTTCACCATCTCCAGGAGCTTGTTCAAACTCATGCCCATTGAATCAGTGATGATATCCAATCATCTCATTCTCTGTTGTCCCCTTGTCTTCCTGCCTTCAGTCTTTCCCAGCATCAGGGTCTTTTCCAATGAGTTGGCTGTTTGCATCAGGTGGCCGAAGTACTGGAGCTTCAGCTTCAGCATCAGTCCTTCCAATGAATATTCAGTATTGATTTCTTGTAGGATTGACTGATTTGATCTTGCAGTCCAAGGGACTCTCAAGAGTCTTCTCCAATGTCAGTTTGAAAGCATCAGTTCTTTGGTGCTCAGCCTTCTTTATGGTGCAACTCTCACATCCAAACATAATTACTGGAAAAACCATAGCTTTGACTATACATACCTTTGTCAGCAAATTACTGTCTCTGCTTTTTAACATGCTGTCTAGGTTTGTCATAGCTCTTCCAAGGAGTGCCTGGACCCCTGTAGTGAAAGCACAGAGTCCTAACCACTGGACCACCAGGGAATTTCCAGCAAGCAATTTAAAGAATACATAATATTATCAGAGAAATTTCAATGCTTACACTGAGACATATAGGCAAAAGGAAGAGATATCTTAATTCAGTGGTGAAGAGGAGAAATAGACAAAGGGGAAAACTGATTCCTTAATGAAAAAATGAATTAAAACAAAAATCAAAATGTAAGCATGCCTCATTGTCTCTTTCTCTCTCATCCCTCCTTTCCCTCTGTCCTCTTTATTCTGCCAGTACAGACACATTTATAAGCACAAACATTTTGCTATATAAAAGGGGGACACGATTTAGGAATCTTGTAATGTACAGATTCATTAATACTATGAAAGACAAAGAGTCTGTGTGTGCAGATATACATAAACTTCTGAATATATATGTATATATACATACACACACTACCCAAAGAAGAAACAAACTGTAAAAGGCATAAAAATAGAGACCGTGTGCAACCTGATGGAAGTATATACCAGTTAGGAATTAATCTTACTGAAAAATAATAATTACATCAATCAGTCCTCTATATGTAAGTAATAATTTTCAGAGGAATGCAATAGACAACATCACAGTATGACATCAGCAAATTTCAAATCTGGAACTTTTATGTAGTAGACACTCAGTGTAGACCAGTGCAAACCAGATGAATGTCCTGGAATCTCCATTCTTATAATGAACAGAATACAGGTTAAAAAAAGTGAGGAAATGAAGTATCATAATTGTGAGGACTTGATCTGCCAATTCAATTGAATTTCAGTACAAACTTAAAGACATTTTGATTAAAAACAAAATGAATATGTGAAAAACATTTATTTCTGCTGATCTTTCTAGAAATCCAGTCTGTCAATAACTTTCAGAATAAATAACAGCACACAGAAGCAAAAGTGTGCTTACTCAAGTAGAAAAATTGATTAAAGATATGCAAAATCTGTCACAAGAACATCTAAATACATCTCTTGCTTTTGAATAAAAAATAATCTGTTTATTCCTGTTGAGAACAATATTTTAAAAATAATACTTCCCTTTCAAATTTTTCAAGATAAGTATGGTATCAGGGAAACAACGAATACTGCTAAGACTTGCTTGCATTTGACAGTTATATGTCTCATAATAGCTTCTCAATCTTACAAAGATATTTTATTTCAAGCAATCCTGTCAAGGTAATTTTTCATCTCAACTATTTTTCCACTTAAAATGATAAAAAGCCTTTATCTTCTGTAATCTATGAAAGGATAAATAAATTTTCTTATTTGAAAGATTGGAATGTTTCAAAGCTGCGACTGCAAAGTATCTAATTCACATTTAAATATAATGCTTTGGAAATTCGAATATGAACATAAAAGCTCATTTCTGTATCATTCATATATCAATTCCAAGATTATACAGTTCCAGTTTTCAGAAACTGCTAGAATTGCTAGTACTTAAAAAAATTATATGTATATGTTATTTTTATATAATATGTAACTGAATCACTTTGTTGTACACCTGAAATTAAACAATGTAAAAGTCATTCTTCAATTTTAAAAAAATTACAACACAAATTGTTTTATTCCAATCATGTGAACCTCAGTGAGATATAATTTTATATTTAGTTCCCAAAGCAGTAAATTCAATAATAATGATAATAACATTTTAGCATGTATTTGTATAAGTGATATGAAGCGTTCTTTTTTCTCCAGTTTGATATAAAATTGACATACAGCACTGTGTTAGTTCAAGGTGTACAGCAAAAATGATTTGACTTACATATGTCATGAAATGATCAAAGTTTAGTGAACATCCATTATCTCATATAGATATAAAGAAATAAATTTTGTTGTGATGAGAACTTTTAAGATCTACTCTTAACAACTTTCACATGTAACATACAGTAGTGTTAATTGTATTTATCATGTTGTGCACTACATCCCTAGTATTTTATAACTGATGTTGGCACCTTCTGACCACATTGATAGAATTCCTCCTTCCCCCACAGCCCACCAGTTAATTACAAATCTAATTTCTATGAAGTTAAGTAAAACTGACGTACAATACTCTATCAGTTTCTGTTATACAATACAGTAATTTGATATTTCTATATATTTCAAAATGATCACAATAAGTCTAGATACCATTTGTCACCACACAAAATGTTACATACTTATTGATTATATTCACTATACTGTATATTTAAAACCCATGACATTTATTTTGCAAATGGAATTAAGGCCTCTTAATCTCCCTCATCTGTTACTCTTCTTCTTTTACCCTGTCCCTCTATGGAAACTAAGGATATGCTTTTTGTATTAATAACTCAATTTCTGTTTTGTTGTGTTCATTCCTTTGTTTTTTCATATTCCACATATAAGTGAAATAATTCTTAAAATCCATCCTTTCCTGTCTCATTTTACTTAGCATAATACCCTCTATATCCATCCATGCTGCAAGCTAATGGCAGAGTTTCCTTTTATGAATGATTAATATTCCATTGTATATATATACTATACCTTCTTTATCCATTAATTTATTATTAGTTGCTTCCATAACTTGGCTACTGTAAATAACACTGCAATGAACAAGTCTTTTCAAATTAGCTTTTTTTTTTTTACTACTTTTACTTGATATTTTCCTTTAACAATGAGACTTTTCATTTCATACTTTTCATATTTCTAGTTGTGACCTCTTCTACTTTGAGAATTCCCTTTAACAACTGTTGTAAAGCTGATTTCATGGTTTTGAACTCTTAACCTTTATTTGCCTGTGAAACTTTTGATTTTTCCTTCAAATCTGAATGATTGCCTTGCTATTAAAGCCTAACATTCTGCGGCCCATTTTCCCAGGGAAGGACTCTTGGGATGGGACTAGGAAAATTTGCCCAGCAACAACTTTTGGGAACCACTATTTGATTGAATTAGAATAGATATTTCAAAATAAATATATGTTCACTTCAGTACAGTTCAGTTGCTCAGTCGTGTCCGACTCTTTGTGACCTCATGATTCGCAGCACACCAGGCCTCCCTGTCCATCACCATTTCCCGGAGTTCACTCAAAGTCACGTCCATCGAGTAGGTGATGCCATCCAACCATCTCATCCTCTGTCGTTCCCTTTTCCTCCTGCCCCCAATCCCTGTCAGCATTAGAGTCTTTTCCAATGAGTCAACTCTTCACATGAGGTGGCCAAAGTACTGGAGTTTCAGCTTTAGAATCATTCCTTCCAAAGAACACCCAGGGTTGACCTCCTTTAGAATGGACTGGTTGGATCTCCTTGCAGTGCAAGGGACTCTCAGGAGTCTTCTCCAACACCACAGTTCAAAAGCATCAATCTTTTGGTGCTCAGTTTTCTTCACAGTCCAACTCTCACATCCATACATGACCACAGGAAAAACCACAGCCTTGACTAGATGGACCTTTGTTGGCAAAGTAATTTCTCTACTTTTTAATATGCTATCTAGGTTGATCATAACTTTTCTTCCAAGGAGTAAGCGTCTTTTAATTTCATGGCTGCAGTCACAATCTGCAGTGATTTTGGAGCCCCCCAAAATAAAATCTGACACTCTTTCTACTGTTTCCCCTTCTATTTTCCATGAAGTGATGGGGCCAGATGCCATGATCTTCATTTTCTGAATGTTGAGCTTTAAGCCAACTTTTTCACTCTCCTCTTTCACTTTCATCAAGAGGCTTTTTAGTTCCTCTCCACTTTCTGCCATAACAGAGCCAAAAATATATTCTAATAATAGAAAGAATGATCAAAGCTGATTTTTCCACTTAATTGAATCTGTAATATATTTAATTTATGTAATAAAAAACATTTATATTTTCAATGTCTTACAGTGAAGCACAATGTTCTTTCTGTAGTGTGATTCTAGGGTATGGAGTCCTATTTCCTTGGTTAACAAATTGTTTGCTTCAACAGCTCTATGTTCTTATACAGAACTGAACCACCATCTCAGCTGAAGATATTAAAATATCTGAACAGGTATATGCACTTTAGTTTTTTCCCCGGCATTATTGATGTTCTAGTCTTTAACAGCCTGGGTAAATACTGTTACCCAGTATTAACTGGATAAATCTGAATTTATAAATCTGAATAGTATCAAAACAGATGGTGCATAAAGATAGGATCTCAACACATAACCCTACTGGAAGCAATATTATCTAAACCCAGCATGCTCACCACATGTTGACCCTCTTGCCTCCCTGTATGACCTTTTTTTACACTTTGATATCTCTTTTAATCAGAACACCTGAAAAGAAGCAAACACCATATGAGGTTGGGAAAGATTACTTTCCCTCTCCTTGCATTTTTTATCTCCTTGTGGAAAATTAATCTATTTCATGTCATCCCTGTACAACAAGCAAGTCATTTTAATAACAGAAAAGTGAATGTTGAGTTTAGGAATTGCTTTAATTAAAAGGTGATCACCAGAGGGTTGATTTCCTACCTGGATGTTGACATACAAACAGAAAATAATTGGCACAGAAAAACCAGCATGAGGGACGCCACTCAGGACACGGAAGCTATTGACAATTAGAAAGTAAAATAGAGTAAAACAGAGTAAAATATTTTACATTTATATAGGGGACTCTCTATTTATGTCTATTTCTAGCTATTAGAATTCTATAGCTTAGAAAAGACATCACCTTGAACTTTCTTTCTTGTCATTATCCATTCTCTTTCTTTGACAATTGATGAGCTTGACGATCTCATTAAACTGTCAAATACATAATTTGCAGAGGTTCTAATTTAGGCTTCCCTGGTGGCTCAGAGATTAAAGCATCTGCCTGCAATGCAGGAGACTTGGGTTCAATCCCTGGGTTGGGAAGATCCCTTGGAGAAGGAAATGGCAACCCACTCCAGTATCCTTGCCTGGAGAATCCCATGGACAGAGGAGCCTGGTGGGCTACAATCCATGGGGTCACAAACAGTCGGACACGACTGAGCGACTTCACTTTCACTTTCTAACTTGCAAGCCCCTGGATAGGAGTAAAGAAGTGGTTTAACACAAACCTGGCAAAGAGCTTAATGAAAAACTTGTTTTATAAGGCAGGTTACTGGCCTGTCACCCTCTTTAAAGTTTGCACTTGCTTGAGATAAAACAGTGAAATTAAAAGATGGAGACAGGATTAGGTGATCTTTCAAGGCTCCTCTGAACTGTTTCTCTAGTCTTATTGTTGTATTGGATCCTCTTCCCTCTACTCCTAATGATACATTTTTTTTTTTTTTTCCTAATGACTTTCCCTGGTGTCTCTCTATGTATTGAGAATGGTCACATTTTCTAATGATCACAGTTAACTAATGATTTAGGATCTGTATTTAGGAGATTTTCAAGGTTTATTTCTATAGAACAAGAATAAAATATGTGTTTTAAAGTTTCTGTTATTTCTTTATTTCTGGTGGGGGTAATTGATCAATACAAGTAGATGTGAGAAGGTGAAAGTAAACCTTAAAGAGGACTCGGGCACAAACAAACAAACAAACAAAAGACAGGGAAAAAGTTTACTGCCTTCGGAGTTGACCCATGGAAGTGCTTGGGGAGAGAAAATCTCACTGCCCAGGCACTGTTGCAGAACCCTGGAATATGCTTAGGAACTAAGACATTGTCTGGAAGCCATTTAGCCTTCCTTTGAACAAGAACTTTCCTCTCCGGCACTCAAAATCTTCTTAGTAAACTACTAAAAATACATAACTTAGGAGACCGTTCAGCATGAATACTGCTGACCAGTTCCACAACTTTTTACCTAGTCCCACAGAATCTGCAGACCTCCTAATTTTGTAAAGAGACTGATCTTCATCTCTAGTTAGGTGGTGGTGGGGAAGGTCCCTGGAAGTAACTTCAACAAACAAGATATGGACACCCATTATTGACAGTCTCATTTCTCTGTATAGCCAGATCAACAAAGATTTATTGATAGAGCGTAAAGTCGCAACATTTCTTAAGACAAGAGACTTCAAAGAAATATAATTATCTGAATGCCAATATCTTCCAAGCTAAAGTCTTGAACCTCACTTTGAGAGTAGTTACTCATTTCTGCCATTTGGAGGAAAGCTTTAAAGTGCTAAATTAGGCAATCACTAAAAGTATAAAAGATTTATATTTAACAAGCTAAATGAGCTATTGTTAATTAAGAGTTTTAACATGAAGTATCAATGAGTCTTAGTTGAAAGGGGGACAGGGAAATTTTTCTAGATATGCAAGAAAAGACTGATTTTCTTGAAAGCCTACACTATAGGCTATTGGTAACACACAACACCATCAAGTAAATAGCACAGTTTCTGGCATACTTCTGAGATCTGGGGACAGATACTAGTCCCTGGTGAAACAGACTAGTGAGAACAGATGAGAGTCCAAGAAAATCAAAGTACAAATATGAACAAAATATATGTTATATTCCATCTTATCAGAGCAATTGAAGAAGTAACAATGCATGTAAAAGACAATATCCCTATTTTACTTTCAGAAAGAATGAAGAGGGCTAATAAGAGCTCCAATGAAAACATTTTCAATGATATGCAAATCTTTAATATATATATAAAAACTTATTATTCTTTTGCATGTTTTCTTCCTCTAAATATAAGAGCAAGCACTCAGAAAAATAAAATAAAAATACAGAATATGAACTGCAAGGTAATTGAGTTTATTTCTGTGATGCACTTTAGCATTAGATTGTTAATAATCACAGGAATTTACAATAAAAAATGAAAAAGTGCATAAAAAATAAAATAAACATGTACTTAATTTTTTAGGATAGTAGTGTGAGATAATTATGTAATATATCTCATATGCATAAAATCACAAAACAGATATTATATAAAATTCAGAGGTGATTATTCATTTTAATACATTAATATTTATAATCTCGAAAGCAACTCTCTGAAGATTCTAGATTATCTTGGGTTCTAAGGTACAGACTATTTGAATGCTAAGAGCAATTATATGACCCCAGCAATCTATGCTGGCAGAAACAAGCATAATCAACATTCATGTTCTTAAAGATAAGAACATGCTCTGAAAATGACAGTAAGAGCTTCTTATTTGTAGCTTAAAAGAGATTCTATAGACTTCTAGCAATCTGTTTTCACAATCCTGCCAGGAATAAGGTCAGATACTCCAATCATAATTGAAGAGACCACTTATTCCACATTCAACAAGGCAGTATGAACTTATAACATTTGACATGCAGGGTTAACAATAAAAGTCCTTGTAACATTCTATATTATTCAAGGAATCAAATATTCTTTTAAATACCAAGAAAAATTCAAAATTAAGCCACTACATAATCTAACATTACTTGGCTAATTACTGCACACTATAATAGATGACATTTTATTACTTCCCAGCACTGATTCTGTGTGTTGGGCAGATTTTCATTTGTAAGATACTTGAAGGCACTTTGAACATCAGATGTCAACTTCCTAGATCAGTCTAGTCCTAAATATATCAAATGCCTTATTCTCAGTGCCACTAGCCAGATTTCCCTTTGCCATTCAATGCAACTTCTACAGTGGACTAGTTGCTTACTTCTAAGCCGGCAACTAATTAAAAATGCATAGGATCAGGTAGAGGAAGTCAGTAAGAATTTACTCTTTATTCAGTAAATACATATATATAATTCTTTAACAGTAGATATATCTCCTAGAAATTGTTTTTGTTAATTAATGTATTAGATCAACATGGCAGATTTTGCAATATTTTTCAAATTTTGCAAATGGATTATTATTTGGATTATTTATTCTACTTTAAGCATTTCAGAAATGTTGTAGTCTTTATAGGAGTACAAAATGAGTGATTATAATTATAGAACTAAAAGTCACACTACTTAGATTCTAATATTTTCTCTATCACTTATTAAATATTGGTCCTGGGCATATTATTTAAGCTCCTCTCTGTTTATCAGTTTCTTCCTCTCTAAAATAAAAATAGGCTATACCTCATAGTGTTAAGAATTTTATTTAAGTTGATAACTTGAATGTATTTTCTTGAAACATAATACTTTAAGTATTGTCACCTATTGTTGATAAAATATCTTTCACTATTTTATAAATTGAAAAAATTAAAGCATAACTTTAGATATATAATCCATTTGTATTTTAATTATCAAGCATTTTTATTATAGCTTTTTATCAACTTATAAGAAAAAATATGAAAATAAAACCAGTGTGTGGCTCATAAACACACAAGATCCTTAAATGTGCGGTTATATTTATATGGTGTGTATATATGTGTGTGTGTGTGTGTATATATACAGCATGTGTGTATGTACATATCTCCTATCTGTATACATATATATATGTGTGTGTGTGTATACATATATACACGTATATGAACCTATATACATATATGTGAAAGTGAAATTCACTCAGTTGTGTCCATTTCTTTGCAACCCCATGGACTGTAGCCTGCCAGGCTCCTGTCCATGGAATTCTTCAGGCTAGATTACTGGAGTGGGTAGCTATTCCCTTCTCCAGGGTACCTTCCCAACCCAGGTGTTCAAACCCAGGTTTTCCACATTGCTGGCAAATTCCTTACTGTCTGAGCCACCAGGGAAGCCCGTGTGTATACATATCTATGTATATGTATCAATATACGGAGAGATAGTTTATGGTATGTTTACTTTATAGACTTTACTATTTTAGAAGAATGCTAAACAAATCTACATGCACATACATACATATAAACACTAACTTAAAACAAGAAGAGGCTCTCTGAGTTCAAATTTAAGTTCAGAAAAATTTTATTGGATTTATAATTGAAAATAAAGTTATTTTACTTTAGGGAAAACTATTAGTTTCACATTCTTTGATTTAGATTATTTTAAGTGTGTGACTCCTCTATCACTTTAAACATATATTTTGAACTTAATTTTTTTCTTGTAATGCTTTGAAATAATGGAAATCACCCAATCACTAGAGCAGACAGAAAGAAAAATTAAAACAAGAACAATATGTAAGATCTATAAGATAATATAAAGCCACAGTAATCAGGTGAGAAAAAGAAGAAAAATGTATTCAAATTGTGTGGGAAGAGGTAAAATTATCACTGTGTAGATGACATGATACTCTATATAGAAAACCCAGAAGACTCCACACAAAAACATTAGAAATAATAAATGAACTCAGTAAGGTAGCAGAACACCTGATTAATATACAGAAATCTGTTGAATTTCTGTATACTAATAATGAAAGATCATAAAATGTAAGCAAAAAATAAAAACTTGTTTAAAATTGCATCAAAAATATCAAGGAATAAACTTAACCAAGGTGATAGATCTGTATGCTGATAGCCATAAAACATTGAAAGAGAAAACAAGATGATTCCAAGTCATGGAAAGGTATCTCATGCTCTTGGAATGGAAAAATTAATACTGTCAAAATGACCACACTACTCAAAGTCATCGAGAGATTGAATGCTTTTCCCATCCAAATTTCCTATGCCATTTTTCACTCAACCGCAACACATTCATATGCCACAAAAGACCCAAAATTGTCAAAGCAATCCTGAGAGAAAAGAACAAAGCTGAAGGCATAACACTTCCAAACTTCAGACAATATTATCAAGCTACTATAATTAAAACATCACATTGGCACAAAACCAGACATAAAGATCAATGGAACTGTAGAGATTCCAGAACTAAACTCAATCAGCAAGAGTCAGTTAAGCTATGATAAAAGAGACAAGAATATACAAAGGAGAAAATGCAATGTCTTCCACAAATGTTGTTGGAAAAGCTGGACAGCCACATGAAAATCAATGAAATTAGTCCATTCCTTCATACCATATACAAAAATAAACTTAAACTTGCTTAAAGATCTAAATATAAGACACGATACCATAAAACTCCTAGAAGAAAACATGAGAAAGACATACACTAACATAAATCATAGCAATATTTTCTTAGACCAGTATTCTCAGACAAAAGAGCTAAAAGCAAAAATAAACAAATGAGCCCTTATCAAACTTAAAATCTTTTGCAAAGGAAAGAAAATCATCAACAAAATGAAAAAGCAACCTTTGGAATCAGAAAACATATTTATAAATGATGCAACTGACAGATTAATATTCAAAATATAGAACTCAATATTAAAACAAACAAAAGATAGCTAAATCAAAATATGGGCAAAAGACCTAAATGAAAGATGACAGGCAGATCAACAACAAGTATAAGAAAAGTTGCTCAACATTGTTAATTAATAGAGAAATGTAAATCAAAACCAGAATACGGTGTCACCTCACAGATGGTGAAAAAGGCCATTGTCAAAATTTCCACAAACAATAAATGCTGGAGAGAGTATGGAGTTAAGAGAACCCTCCTACACTGTTGGTGAGAATGTAAATTGGTGCAATCGTTATGAAAAACAGTATGGACGTTTCTTTAAAAAATCTAAAAAAGAGATACCATATGATCCACCAACACCACTCTTGGACTCATACCCAGAAAAATGATAAGTCTAATTTGAAAAGATACATGTGCCTCAATGTTCATAGCAGTGCTGTTTATAATAGCCAAGACATGGAAAAAACTCAGTTGGCCATCAACAGATGATAATTAAGAAGTATATATATATATATACACACACACACACACATATATAAGATGTGTGTGTATATATACATATATATACACACACACATATATAGACACACACACATGCACACACAATCAATATTGCCATTTGCAGCAACATAGACTGACCTAGAAAATATCATACTAAGTGAATTAAGTCAGAGAAAGAAAAATATCATATGATATCACTTATATGTGGTATCTAAAAAATAATACAAATGAAGAACTCATTTATAAAACAGACTCACAGACATAGAAAATAAATACATGAATACTATAGGAGAAAGAGGGGAAAGGACAAATAAGAGTATAAGATTAATGGATACAAACTACTATACGTAAAATAGATAAGCAAAGGGAACTATATTCAGTAAACAACAGAAACCTATAATTGAAAAATATAAATGTATATATGTAACTGAATCACTTTGCTGTATACCTGAAACTAACACAATATTATAAGTCAAATATATTTTAATTGTAAAAAGAAATGTGTGTACACAGAAAAACTATCTGCACGTAGCATGTATTTATAAGGGTTGAATGATTAGGCATATATACAACTATAAAGAAACACATTCTTAGAAGTCAAACTTAACTACTATGAGAACACAAATGCAACTTTCAGAAAAATGCTTCTTAACTACATGGTGACTTCTTCTAATGTTCCTGTCCTTTTGTTTTGGTAGTACAGAAAAGAGAAAGATGAGTAAGACAAGATTCCTGTCTTCCAAGAATTTCTACTTTGACATTAAGTCATGAACTCATTGAGTACAGAATGTTATTAATCTCTGTATACTAACACCTAAGAATGCAGTGTTCAAAACAAGTATTAAATAAGTTTATAGAAAATGAGCTTAGTAGAGGGAAAGGAAAGGTGAGCCAAATACGTAAACACACAGATCTTCCCACCATGTCATTAACAATCCAGTTCAGCCCATGATTTCTCAAGAAACAGAGTAAAATTGCGTTCAAAAAAAACTCAGGACGCTTGTTTACAAAAATACAGACTTTGCTAAAATAAAGAAATGTGGACTACCTTTACACATGTGTAAGAATAACATGCTTAGATGACAGAATAAGTGGAACCCCCTTTGTGTAAGCTTGAATAAGAGGGCGACTCGATGGACATGAGTTCGGGTGAATTCCAGGACTTGGTGATAGACAGGGAGGCCTAGCATGCTGCGATTCATGGCGTCACAAAGAGTCGGACATGACTGAGTGACTGAACTGAACTGAACTGATGCTCTAAAGATATGTTTCACAAGGCTTCCCATTAGTAAACAGCCTTAGACTGTCTATAAGAAATGGTCCCAAATGCCAGATGCTGGCTGTATTCTCTGATCCTCAGTGAAATTTAAAAAAAAAAAAAAGTGGAATATGCAGAAAAAATTCATAAAGTTAAATGTATGTAGCCCAAAAAACAATTACTTTCCTTTAATAAATAAGCAAATTATAAGGTGCCATTAAAATAAAACAAATGGGCTTTCACAGGTTTTGCACACATCATCTTAAACTTCTCAAGTTCCAGAGATATTTTATAGAACAGGGATTTTAAAAATATGGCTGGGAGAGACATATGTTTCTTTTAAGTGCCTGATGTTATATCTTGGTTATTGAAAGATGAATAGATGCTTCAGTTCAGTTCAGCCACTCAGTCATGTCTGACTCTTTGCGACCCCATGGACTGCAGTATGCCAGGCCTCCCTGTTCATCACCATCTCCCAGAGTTTACTCAAACTCATGTCCCTTGAGTCTGTGATGCCATCCAATCATCTCATTCTCTGTTGTCCCCTTCTCCTTCTGCCTTCAATCTTTCCCAGCATAGGGTCTTTTCAAATGAGTCAGTTCTTTGCATCAGGTGGCCAAAATATTGGATTTTAGCTTCAGCATTAGTCCTTCCAATGAATGTGCAGGACTGCTCTTCTTTAGGATGGACTGGTTGGATCTCCTTGCAGTCCAAGGGACTCTCAAGAGTCTTCTCCAACACCACAGTTCAAAAGCATCAATTCTTCGGTGTTCAGCTTTCTTTATAGTCCAACTCTCACATCCATACATGACTACTGGAAAAACCATAACTTTGACTAGATGGACCTTTGTTGGCAAAGTAATGTCTCTGCTTAGCTAGGTAAATAGTTGATATGCAAATAGATATATAGACACACACACACACATATTCATCATCAGCAGAGAAAAAAACTGCAAAGTTGAAAATAATAAATATATGAATATGAATATATAAACAAATCAAGTGCAAATTATTTATTATATAGTTAAATAAATGTTACATTTAATGTGTACCCTTATCTGTTAGACTCTCTTGAGTATCAGCTCTATGGTGATAGAGAGCACATTTGGGATTTCAGTTTTACTACAATCCATATTTTGTTTAACTTTCTCTTGGGCTTTCTTCCCTCATTTGCAAAAACAGTATATTTTATTAAATCCTGGGATAATAATCATTTTGATAATAAATATATGGAATAGTTATATGTAATTCAGTTCAGTTCAGTCGCTCAGTTGTGTCTAACTCTTTGTGATCCCATGAATCGCAGCATACCAGGCCTCCTGTCCATCACCAACTTCTGGAGTTTACCCAAACTCATGTCCATCGAGTCAGTGATGCCATCCAGCCATCTCATCCTCTGTCATCCCCTCTCCTCCTGCCCCCAATCCCTCCCAGCATCAGGGTCTTTTTCAATGAGTCAGCTCCGCATGAGGTGGCTAAAGTATTGGAGTTTCAGCTTCAGCATCAGTCCTTCCAATGAACACCCAGGACTGATCTCCTTTAGGATGGACTGGTTGGATCTCCTTGCAGTCCAAGGGACTCTCTAGAGTCTTCTCCAACACCACAGTTCAAAAGCATCGATTCTTCGGCGATCAGCTGCTTTCACAGTCAACTCTCACATCCATACATGACTACTGGAAAAACCATAGCCTTGACTAGATGGGCCTTGCTGGCAAAGCAATGTCTCTGCTTTTTAATATGCTGTCTAGGTTGGTCATAACTTTCCTTCCAAGGTGTAAGCGTCTTAATTTCATGGCTGCAATCACCATCTGCAGTGATTTTGGAGCCCAAAAAATAAAGTCTGACACTGTTTCCACTGTTTCCCTATCTATTTCCCATGAAGTAATGGGACCAGATGCCATGATCTTCGTTTTCTGAATGTTGAGTTTAAGCCAACTTTTTCACTCTTCTCTTTCATTTTCATCAAGAGGCTTTTTAGTTCCTGTTCACTTTCTGCCATAAGGGTAATTAACACCTAAATATTTATTTTCATTTAGGAATACTAAAGAGTTACGAATTAAAAAAATAAATTTTATAAACCCTGAGGTGAATAGCAAAGGAAAAGCCACTTGTTGGAAAGCTTCACATTGTGAATTATTTATCAGATAAATTTAGTATTTTTATTATCATTTATGTTACAGATTTATCAAAAAGTACAAATTAAACAAGTTATAAAATGTCATACATCACTTATTTCTGCCCACCTTTATAGTCATAAAGTTATTTGTACATAATATCTCTTTGCTGCTATAAAATTTTCTAATATGTCTTCCTTCTGCTTGTGCTATCTGTGAAATGGGCTCTTCAGTTTAAAAAATTCAAATGATAATTCAAAACAGAATCTATAATTGGATATTTTGGGTGTGGTAATGCTAGAAGTAATCTTTAGTTCTGGTACCTGCATTTTATTCAACCAGATTCTATGGAATGTAACCAAACACAGCATTTGTGTTCTACATGTATGACTTCTACTGAGTTCTATATTTTCAAACACAATGGTATATTGTTAAAATTTGGTAATGATTAATATCTAGTTACTTTCATTTCATTTCTGAGTTACTAATCACCATTTTTTTTTTCCAAAAAAACACTAAAAAAAAATCTTGTTGATTTCTGCTTAACTGACGGTTATTTTCTATTTTATTTCCTTATTTCGAAGGAGATGACTAAATTATGTAATTGAGGTCTGTATGTCCATATCCTGCCAACACAAGGGAAATAAGTGTCTGTGATACTATAACAAATAGGTAAATTAATTTAGAACTCTAAGAGGAATTATCTCTGTTAGAGCTTTTTAAAAGTATCAGCAAGTTAAAAATACCCCATTTTTAAAAATTCTCACTTGGAAGAATTTGAGTTTTGTTTTTACCAACCAAGTGCCATGAAAAGGTCACAACAGTGGGGCTTCTATTTGCTAAGAGTCCTGTTTCTTGCTGTCACTGAAATCAGAGGGACAATTAAAGTTTCAGCAATTGAAAATTACCCATTAATTAGAATTAGAAGCAAGAAGCCATGAAGTATAAGTGATAACCATAAATCAGAACAATTAGTCTGTCTAGAAGAACAACATGATCTAATCAGAATCAGCATACCAGCTGCTCATTTAATCTGGGGTTGTATTTTATTTTTTTACTCCTTGTGAGATAACCCTGCAGAAGTAGCTTAGATCTGACAAATATACATTCTTCAGAATTATTCTTTACTTCAAGGTATTAGTACAATGATATCATTTTTACAAAAGCTTTTTAATTTGAAGAGAAATATATGACATTCAAAATGTGAAATTCCCTAACTATAATTACACATTTTAACCTAGGACCAATATAGCACTTAAATTGGAAAAGATACTGAGCCATATATTTTTCCTGTTTTTGATATTGATTAAAACTAATATATTACATAATTTATTATGTTTCCATTTTAATACTGGCTTTGGGCTATATGTTAGGCTCTTATAAGGAAAATTATTTTTTAATTTAAAATATCAATGTTTCTAAAATATTTTTAAATTCCTTATTTTCTCAGAGATTCCTGTGAACTTTAAGTAGGAAAATAACTGTGTTAAATGTGTACACATTGAGGACATTAAGAAATACAATAAGAACACTTCCTATACAGATACTGAATGATGTGTATTATTCATTCTGAGAAGAGCTAAGAAGTTTGATATAGGAAGATTCAGTTCAGTGCAGTTCAGTGGCTCAGCCGTGTCCAACTCTTTGCCACCCATGAATCACAGCACACCAGGCCTCCCTGTCCATTACCAACTCCCGGAGTTTACCCAAACACATGTGCATCGAGTCGGTGACGCTATCCAACCATCTCATCCTCTGTCGTCCCCTTCTCCTCCTGCCCCCAATCCCTCCCAGCATCACAGTCTTTTCCAATGAGTCAACTCTTCGCATGAGGTGGCCAAAGTACTGGAGTTTCAGCTTCAGCATCATTCCTTCCAATGAGCACCCAGGGCTGATCTCCTTTAGAATAGACTGGTTCAATATCCCTGCAGTGCAAGGGACTCTCAAGAGTCTTCTCCAACACCACAGTTCAAAAGCATCAATTCTTCGGCACTCAGTTTTCTTCACAGTCCAACTCTCACATCCATACACGACTACTGGAAAAACCATAGCCTTGACTAGATGGACCTTTGTTGGTGAAGTAATGTCTCTGCTTTTTAATATGCTATCTAGGTTGGTCATAACTTTCCTTCCAAGGAGTAAGCATCTTGTAATTTCAAGGCTGCAATCACCATCTGCAGTGATTTTGGAGCCCCCCAAAATAAACTCTGACACTGTTTCTATTGTTTCTCCATCTAGATTATGGATATGCAAAAAAGAAATTAGGAGATGAGCCCCAAAACATAGAGGAAAAAAAAATAGCGTTTTATAATATGGTGACAGCTATATCATATACAACAGTAAGCCATTATGAACCTAAAATACTTGAGTAGAAAAACAGAATTTTATTTAATTTATTTAAAGACTATCACCTGACAATTCATAGAGTAGAAGGGAAGCAGATAAACTGGAGACAGAACAATTAGATTGGAAATGTGTGGGGAGAACCTGGAGAGTGTGTATAACTCTGATTTGTAATAATGGTGATGAGTGCTAATAAGGTTTAAATGAGGCAGAAGCCAAATTTACTATAAAATGAACTTTTTTCTTGTACTTAGTATTTGTAGAAACACTGATAAACAATTGGCATTTATACAGTCACTGGTCTTCTGAATTGTAGAAGTGGGGATATGAAGGAGAGACCATGGAGAGGAAGAGTAGATAGGATTTAGAAGTTTATTATGTATCAAAGATACTACACTGAAGCTGAAATCAGTCAAATAACTCATTTTCAAATGACATGGATAATCATGCTTTTAATAAAACTTGAGAGTCCACACGGAAGAGAGTTTTCTGACGGAAGAATATAGGTTTTGCTTTATATACAGAATTTATTTGAAATCTTAGGTCTTGTACTGAAGGTAAAGAAAAAAGCTGAGAGAATTCAAGTAATCATTTGAATGAAGAGGTAGTTTAACCAAGATTAAGAATGAGTTGATAATTGAAATTCACAAACATCTAGTGAGTTATGAAGATATAATCAAACTAATATTATGCTATATGTGAATTATATACCAACAAAACAAAACATGAATTGACTTTGGGAGACAATATATAAATTAGAGGGTAATCTAGAGAAAGACCTTCTGTCATGTTGATACTTACAGAGTTGATAACAAAAGTGGAGTGCAGAAAGAAAATGACAAATCAGAACCCTTCATGTATCACAGCCTTGTTGCTGTGAAGAAAGAAAGAAAGAAAGAAAAGAAAGAAAAGAAAAGAAAAGAAGAAAGAAGAAAGAAAGAAAGAAAGAAAGAAAAGAAAGAAAAGAAAAGAAAAGAAGAAAGAAGAAAGAAAGAAAGAAAGAAAGTCGTTCAGTCATGTCCAGCTCTTTGTGACCCCTTGGACTGTAGCCTACAAGGCTCTTCTGTCCATGGGATTTTCCAGGCAAGAATACTGGAGTGGGTTGCCATTTCCTTCTCCAAGGGATCTTCCCAACCCAGGGATTGAACCTGGGTCTCCCACATTGTAGCCAGACATGAAGGGACTTATATAATTCAATAAAGCTATGAGTCATGCCATGCAGGGCCACACAAGATGACTGGGTCACAGTGAAGAGTTCTGACAAAATGTGGCCCACTGGGAGAGTAAACAGCAATCAACTCCAGTATTTTGGCCCGAGAACCCCATGAACAGTAAGAAAGACAAAAATAATGATACTGAAAGATGTGCTCCCAAGGTTGGCAGGTATTCAATATGTATATATGAAATCTGAATGTTGTGTCCGTGAATCAGGGTAAATTGGATATTGTCAAGTAGGAGATAGCAAGATTGAACATCAACCTCTTAGGAATCAGTGAACTAAAATGGATAGGAATGGGAGAATTTAATTTAGATGTCCATTAAATCTAGTACTATGGGCACGAATCCCATAGAAGAAATGAAGTAGCCCTCATAGTCAACAAAACAGGCTGAAATGCAGTTCCTGGGTGCAATCTTAAAAAAAAAAATGAAAAGATCTCAATCCGTTTCCAGGGCAAATCGTTCAACACCACAGTAATCCAAGTCAATGCCTCAACCACTGATGCCAAAGAAGTTGAAGGCTAGCAATTCTGTGAAGACCTCCAACACCTTCTAGACTAATCCCCCCAAAAGATGACCTTTTCATCATAGGGGAGTGGAATTCAAAAGGAGTAAGTCAAGAGATACCTGGAATAACAGGCAAGTTTTCCCTTGGAGTATAAAACAAAGCAGGGTAAAAGCTAACAGAGTCTTTTCAAGAAAACATATTGGTCACAGAAAACATCCTTTTCCAACAAACCAAGAGGCTACTGTACACATGGACATCACCAGATAGTCAATTTCTAAATCAGATTGATTGTGTTCTTTACAGCCAGAAATGAAGAAGCACTATACAGTCAGCAAAAACAAATCCTAGAGCTGACTGTGGCTCAGATCATCAGCTCCTTATTTCAAAATTCAGGCTTAAATTGAAGAAAGTAGGGAAAACCACTAGACCATTCAGGTACAACCTAAATCAAATCCTTTATATATATATATAGTAGAGGTGAAGAATAGATTCAAAGTATTAGATCTTTTGGAGTGCTTGAAGAATTGTAAAAGAAGTTCATAACATTGTACAGGAGGCAGTGACCAATGTTATCTCAAAGAAAAAGAAATGAAAAATGGCAAAGTAGTTATCTGAGGAAGCAAACAAATAGCTAAGTAAAGAAGAGAAGTGAAAGGCAAGGGAGAAAGGAAAAGATATTCCAACTAAATGCGGAGTTCCAGAGAATAGCAAGGAGATATAAGAAGGTCTTCTTAAATGAAAAATACAAAAGGAAAATAATAGAGTGGGAAAGACTAGAGATCTGTTGGAAATATCAAGGAAACATTTCATGCAAGGATGAGCACAATAATGGGAAGAAATGGTAAGGACATAATAGAAGCAGTAGAGATTAATAAGAGGTGGCAAGATACACAGAACTATATAAAAAAAATGTCTTAATGACCCAGATAACCACAATGGTATGGTCACCACAATGGTATGCCAGGCTGGATGAAGCACAAGCTGGAATCAAGACTGCCAGGAGAAATATTAACAACCTCAGATATGCAGATGATACCACTCTAATGGCAGAAAGCAAAGAACTAAAGAGCCTCTTGATGAGGCTGAAAGAGAAAAGTGAAAAGGCTTGCTGGAAACAACTCTAAAAAACTAAGAGCATCACATCCAGTTCCATCACTTCATGGTAAATAGGAGGAGAACAAGTGGAAGCAGTGACAGATTTTATTTTCTTGGGCTGCAAAATCACTGTGGATGGTGTCCACAGCCATGAAATTAAAAGACATTTGCTCTTTGGAAGAAAAGCTATGACAAAATTGGTGTATTAAAAAGCAGTGACATCATTTTTCTGACAAAGGTCTGTATATTCAAAGCTATGGCTTTTCCAGTAGTCATGTACAGATGTGAGAGTTGGACCATAAAGAAAGCTAAGTGAAGAATTGATCCTTTCAAATTGTGGCACTGGAGAAGACTCCTGAGAGCCCCTTGGACTGCAAGGAGATCAAACCAGTCAATCTTACAGGAAATCAACCCTGAAGAGTCACTGGAAGGACTGATGCTGATACTCCAATAATTTGGCCACCTGATGCAAAGTGCTGACTCACTGGAAAAGACTCTGATACTGGGAAAGATTGAAGGCAAAAGAAGAAGGGGGTGGCAGAGGATGAGATGATTAGATAGCATTGCCAACTCAATGGACCTGAATTTGAGCAAACTTAGAGAGACAGTGGAGGACTAAGGAGCTTGGGGTGCTGTAGTCCATTGAGTTACAAAAAGCTGGACAATGACTTAGTAACTGAACGACAACAAGAGGAGTGTGGAAAGAGAATGATCAATCAGAGCTGACCAAAATACGATATTATGGTACCCAAGGAGGCCCAGAGTTTCTTAGTGGGCTCTTTCTGCTTCAGATGTTCCAAAGATACCAGTAAGACTAAGAAAGTTTTTGCATTTAATGAATAGAGGTTTCTAGTGATTTTCCAAGGAAGTAATATAATTTCATCTGCTGGAGTGGGACTTGGAGAGGAATAGATTCTAGGTGAATAATTAATGGAGAGAAGACAAATAGTGGAGTTAGTAAGTCCAAACCATTTTTTAAAGAAAATGAGTAATGAAAAAATGGAAGAGAATGAGACATTTCAGAGGGATGTGCTTTTTGAAATAGAAATTCACTTCAAATATGTCTCTCATAGATGAAGGAATTGGAGAAGGCAGCTTAGTCAAAAATAGTGGCAACTCATTGTTTATTGAGTGATTTCAAAAGAAGGGAAGCATCAAGGCATTATTAATTAGTGTAGTTAGTGGCTAGCTTCTTATATGATTTATAAGAAGAAAGTGAGATGGAGGAACAAATAAAAAAATGAAGATTCAGAGTCTCTGACTCCATTTTGGTGCACACCATGGAGACAATCTAGTACTATTTCCTTTGTAAACAGAATGCATTGTATCATCCAAACTCAAACTTTCATGATACCCTAAATCCTTTTGTTGATTTATTTTAACACATAAAACCTTGGTAGCCAATGTGTGATTCATATACCAGAACATTAGTATCATCTGACAGTTTATTAGAAATGCAGAAACTTAGGTTACACCCCAGACTTACTGAATTATCAGCTGAACTTTTATAAAGAATACAGGCAATTAATATGTACATTAAAATAATGAGAAACAGATTTATAACATAATAAGGCAAATAATATATTACCATTTGCATATGTACAGCTGATGATTTGGCTATCTGTTAATTTATTATATACAGTCCACTTTTTTGGAAGAACATTTGTTGATAAACAAGTCTTTTTTATTTTTATTTTTGGCCAAGAACCAACACAAATTTAATTTGTTCTTAGAAACTGGGAAGATTGAAAACATAATAATATAACCATAAAGAGCTAAAGTTTGAGCAAAAATATATGCTATATCATAAAGTGGAATCACAAACATATACAGTGAGCACTTTTCTCTTTTTGAAAAATAAATCCTTGATTAATTTTCGTTGTTTATTAAATGGTTCTCCAAGATGACTGACATCAGACTGGCTTTGAAAATGTAGGTGTCAGTTACTTGCACATTATATTAGCATTTCTCAAACTCAAGTATGGAACATCTACAAACAGCAGATTAGTAGTTATGGTTTAGGCCAACAAAAGGATTGTGGTTTACTGCAGCTTACTAAAAAAAGGTTGAAAAATCTTATTCCTTTACTTGAGTTTATTCATAGATTTAAAAAAAAAACATTTAAATCCACTAGACATATTGTTTCAAATTATTGTTCACTACTCTATATCTGTGGCTAAGGCAAATCAAAAGAAAATGTTGAAAGAGCATCTCATTTGTGATGCCCCATGGGCTTCCCTGATAGCTCAGTTGGTAAAGAATCCACCTGCAGTGCAGGAGACCCTGGTTTGATTCTTGGGTTGGGAAGATCCCAAGAAGGAAAGGCTACCCACTCCAGTATTCTGGCCTGGAGAATTCCATGGACTGTATAGTCCATGGGGTCCCAAAGAGTCGGACACAACTGAGTGACTTTCACTTCACTATGGATGGTGAAAGAAAAGCAGACACAAATTATCTGATGATTCTCCAGTTAAAGAGTTCAGTGTAATTCCTCTCACTCTGAATGTAGACTAGAATCTGTGACTAACTTGAACAAAACAATGAAGTCAAAGTTATATTATGGGATTTTCAAAGCTATCTCAGAACTACTCCTGCAACTTCTGCCTGAGTTTTTTGGGAGCCTTGATTCATCTGTTGTCTACTTGAGACCATCATGATGGAAAGTTCACAGGCAGGTGCTCTTGTTGACAGTCTCTGCAAAGTCCAGCCTACTGATCATATCCATCAAAGCACTAGACAAAAATGAAACCATCTTACACACTTCAGATCAATCATCTTCTGGGTAAATATCATTGCATAATACCTGTTGATGCCTCATAGAACAGAAGAATATCCAACCAACCCTGTCCAAATTCTTGACCTCAAAACTCAAGGGAGAAAGTAATATGGAAGTTGTTTTAAGCCATGAGTGTTTGGGTAGTGTATTAAATAGTGATATATAAATTAACTCTGGTTCCTCAAGTGACATGTTTTTTGTATGCCATCCTTTCACTCTCCTTTTTAATGGGATGAATGTGAGCAATTGTTAATGCTACACAGAGCACTTCACATAGAGCTAGAAATTAATCTTACATACTTGGTTGCATCTTAGGTCAAGTACTATTCAGTAAACATTCACCAAATTGCATATGACAGGTAATATTTCAGAATAGTTTCTTCATTTTTATGCTGGTGAATTCATGCTACTGAATTACTATAAATGAATTAGGATTTGAGAATAATTTTGAAATGTAGAATTAGACATTTTCCATTATGATTAGCTTAATTAGATACAGAACTGAGCCAATGAAGTATGCAGAGGCTGAAATCCAATATTTTAAAATATAATTATATTGAAATAAAAAGTATATTTTTCTACATTAAAACAGTCTCAAATAGCATTAACATAACATACAAAGTATTTTTATATTTTAGTCTATAATTGCCAAGAATGAGATAAATGCTACTATACAAAATAGACACTTGAGGCCTATTCAAGTACTTGAGGTCTTTGTTCTTTATGGTCTTAATAGCACATAATAAAATATTAATGATAGAATATGATTAAATTATCAATTTTCCCTATTAAAAGTATTTTACATTAAAACATTAGAAATATAGTAACATAATATTAAAAGTTAATTCAACTATGTTAGCTAGTTTTGTAGGACATACTAATATATAAAATGGTCAAGGAGTTTTATCTCATATTTTTTGTTATCTGTGCAGAATGACTTTTCAATTTAGTATTTTTATCATCTTGCCACATTCCTGAGAAAGTCTGACTGTAAGATACATAGTTAATATTTACTCAATCATTTTAAAATTTATTCTATTTTTCTGCCAGTGATGTCAGATAAGACAAAGAGAAAGGCAGCCTTGCTTAGTGGAAAGAGTATCCTAGGCTTCAAAGTTCAAGAAGCCATTATTTGCATACCTCTTGGCCAAACCACTGCATCTCTTTGAGTACCAGTTTTCTATCTATAAAATGAGAATATCATCTCCTTGCAAAGTCCTTGTTTTAAGCTAAATAATCTAGACAGAGGCTTTCCTGGTGGTCCAGTGGTTAAGAATCCACCTTGCAATGCAGAGGACACTGGTTCGATCTCTAGTCCAGGAAGATCCCATATGTCATGAAGCAATTAAGCCCCCGTGCCACAACTACTGGGCTTATACTCTAGAGACTTCAAACCATAACTATTGAAGCCTGAGCACCTAGAGCCTATGCTCCACAACAGGAGAAGCCACTCCCAACAAGAAGCCTGCAAAGTGCAACTAGAGAGTAGCCCCCTAGCAACTAGAGAAAAGCCTACACACAGCAATGAAGACCCAGCACAGACAAAAATAAGATAAATAAAAATAAACAAGCTAAGCAAAACTAACACAGTTAGTGGCACATGAATAATCAATGTTGTTGTTCTTTAGTCACTAAGTTGTGTCCAATTCTTTTGTGACCCCATGGATCTTAGCCTCCAGGCTCCTCTGTCCGTGGGCTTTCCCAGTTAAGAGTACTGGAGTAGATCATAGGATAGTTTTATTCCTAGTGTTTTTTAAAGAATCTTCGTACTGTTATCCATAGTGGCTGTATCAATTTGCATTCCCACCAACAGTGCAAGAGGGTTCCCTTTTCTCCACACCCTCTCCAGCACTTGTTTGTAGACTTCTGGTGATGACCATTCTGATCAGTGTGAGATGATACCTCACTGTTGTTTTGATTTAC
The DNA here is from genome assembly GCF_014754425.2 of Oryx dammah. Lineage (NCBI taxonomy): Eukaryota > Metazoa > Chordata > Mammalia > Artiodactyla > Bovidae > Oryx > Oryx dammah. The sequence continues at coordinate 7,248,189 of NW_024080444.1, read as the reverse complement.
ATTTCTCTAATAATGAGAAATGTTGAGCATCATTTTATGTATTTATTAGCCATATTTATGTCTTTTTTGGAGAAATGTCTGTTTACTTCTGCCCACTTTTTGATTGGGTTGTTTGTTCATATATACTCAGGAAACCATAACTTAAAAGACACATGTACCCCATTGTTCACTGAAGCACTATTTACAGTTACTAGGACTTGGAAACAACCTAGATATCCATTGACAGATGAATGGATAAAGTTGTGGTACATGTACTCAACCATAAAAAGGAACATTTAGAATCAGTTCTAAATAGACAGATGAATTTACAGCCTATTATATAGAGTGAAGCAAGTCAGAAAAAGACAAATATCATATATTAATGCATATATATGGAATCTAGGAAGATGGTTCTGATGATCCTATTTGCAGGACAGCAAAGGAGACACAAAGCAGAGACATTAGTTTGATGACTAAGGTCAATCTAGCCAAAGCTATGGTTTTTACCTGTGGTCATGTATGGATGTGAGAGTTAGACTGGGAAGAAGGCTGAGCGCCGAAGAATTGATGCTTTTGAACTGTACTGTTGGAGAAGACTCTTGAGAGTCCCTTGGACTGCAAGGAGATCCAACCAGTCCATTCTGAAGGAGATCAGCCCTGGGATTTCTTCAGAAGGAATGATGCTAAAGCTGAAACTCCAGTACTTTGGCCACCTCATGCGAAGAGTTGACTCATTGGAAAAGACTGTGATGCTGGGAGAGATTGGGGGCAGGAGGAGAAGGGGACGACAGAGGATGGGATGGCTGGATGGCATCATTGACTCAGTGGACATGAGTCTGAGAGGTGGGAGGGCAGTTTAGGAGGAGGGGGATATTTGTATACCCACTGACTCGATGGACATGAGTCTGAGTGAACTCTGGGAGTTGGTGATGGACAGGGAGGCCTGGTGTGCTGCGATTCATGGGGTCGCAAAGAGTCAGACACGACTGAGCGACTGAACTGAACTGAACTGATATCTGATCCATGCTGATGTTGGGAACCATCAAAATACTGTATTTATCTTTCAATAAAAAATAAAAAATTAAAAAAATAAATGGGTAGAACACAGTACAGTATATAGCAAGTGCTCAATAAATTCTTACTGTGTTGAAGAATTTCTCTTCAATCATAAAATTGTATTTTTTAATCTTTTTTTTTTTGCCATTTTCTTTTTCAGGAGCACTAATTGTATGCACTGTTTTAATTACTATAGCTTTTTAGATGTTTAGAGACTGGGAAGTGTGAGTCCCTCAACTTTGTTCTTTATCAATATTGCTTTGACTCTTCTGGTCCCTTCCATTTCCATATTAATTTTTGAATCAGCTTATCAATTCTGGCAAAAAAAAGACAAATAAGATTTTTATGGGGATTCAGTTAAATTTGTGGATAAATTGGGAGAGTATTGTCATTGTAACAAATTAAGTCTTGTTCCATGGACATAGGATGCCTATCCATTTATTTATTTTCTTTCATTTATTTCAACAGTAATTTGGAGTTTTCAGAGCATAATGTTTGAACTTATTTTTATTATTTTAAACTTTTTGATACTATTATAAGTGGAACTGTAGTTTTCATTTACTTTTCAGATTACTCATTGCTAGTGTATACAAATAAAAGTGATCTTTGTATACTGACTTTGTATCCTGTAACCTTGTTGAAATCATATTTTATAGCTTTCTGTGTGTAAATTCCTTAAAATTTTCTATATTCAAGATCATGTCATCTGTAAATAAAGATAGTTTTACTTCTCCTTTTTTGAAAAAAAGAATACAGGAGTGGGTTGCCATTTCCTTTGCCGGGGGATCTTCCTGACCCAGGGATAAAACTCACATCTCCTACACTGGCAGGTGGATTCCTTACCACTGAGCCACCAGGGAAGCCCTGAATAACCAATAGCTATTTGTCATTATGACTACTACCACCTCTCTCAGAACTAATTTTATTGCCACACAATTCATTTTGCAATAGTCACTAATCTGGGGAAAAACACAATTGCAACATGAGGAAACTATAACATACTCTGTCTATAATCTCTTAATGATGATTATGTATGAAATATTTTGAATACAAAGTCTTTAATAAACAATCTGGATTATTCTGTAATATTTCACTGAAGTGATCAAACCCAGTGCACATCCTAATTTCTCATTAAGTTTTTCTTCCAAAGCATTAACAGACACAAAAATAGGTAAAGGTTACATTCAATTATTACTTACAGTATACCATCACACATCAACATATGTTTGCTAATTCTTAAAGACTAAAGTGTGAATCTAAATATTTCAAAAATAAATCTAAACAAAAGATGAAGAACAAGAGAGTGTGAAGGGATGCTAGAATTCATGTATTATATAGAACCATGGTGGTTTATTTCCTAAGTTGTGTCTGACTCTTGCAACCCCATGGACTGTAGCCTGCCAGGCTCCTCTGTCCATGGGATTCTCCAGGCAAGAATACTGGAGTCGGTTGCCATTTCCTTCTCCATTTCTCTATTCCTGACCCAGGAATCGAATTTGGGTCACCTGCATTTCAGGCAGATTCTTTGCTAACTGAGCTACAGGGGAAGAACCGTATAGAAGCCCTATATAGAACCATATATTTCTAGAACCATACATAGAACCTATATAGAAGTCCTATATAGAACCATGGAAAGAGACAAATTAAAAAATCTGAAAATTCTTATATTCATTCAAAAGACTTTCTATCCACTGAAATAATTAGATACTAGCAAAATAAAACAGAGAGCTATGTAAAAGAACTAAAAATGAGAAACGTTGCTCAACACTGATAATCTGTGATCACAGATAAATTAATATCTAATATTTAATTAAAATGATCAGTTGTCAAAGCAACAATGACACTGTACATCTAAATATTTTTGAAATATCATAAAGGATTGTATAAATAGTACTTTCCCATTTTTAAAAATATATATTAGTGTTTTGAAGGCAATATTAAATGTCGTGTATATACACACAAAGTATATTCTGAAAGCTAGGGATATGGTTATCAAACTAAATTAATTTATTGAATGAAATATTTTACTGGCAGCCCTCACATAAGCTAGAGTCTTTAGGGACCACATACCTACGAAAAATTCTTATTACTCATTATCCAGCTTATACAAGATACCAATCATCATGTCATGAAGAGGACATAATCTAATTTATTTTTAACCCATTTCTAATAGAACCTAATATAGAAGAATAGTTGAGGCTACTTGTTTTGATAGAAAAATAGCCTCTGATGTGCAAAATAATGGGTATAAATAAGTCATTTCTAAATAATGCTGCCATACTCATTTGAATAGCACTGGGAGTATTGTTTATATTATCCAGGATGTGATCTGCAAAATAATTCAAAAATCCACATTTTCTGAACTCATCAAGTGGAGAAAGTGTCACATGTGAATAATCAAAAGAAAATTAAGCTTTTCCTTTAACATATGCATTTTCCATAAAATATGTTAAGTGTTTAGCTTCTTTCTTTTACCTCCATGTTGTAAAAGTTCATATTAATTTTGGTGACATGTTTATAGCACCCCTACTCCACTGGGCTTCATTCTGCTAAATAACGGACTGTTGAGAACTAGAGTTATTTGTCCAGACAATCAAGGGTTCCACATTGCTATGCTTTTAAATTGTTGTTGCTGCTTAGTCACTAAGTCATGTCTGACTCTTTCAAAGCCCCATGGACTGTAGCCTGCCAGACTCCTCTGCCCATGGGATTTCCCAGGCAAGAATACTGGAGTGGGTTACCATTTCCTTCTCCAGGGGATCATCTTGACCCAGGGATCAAACCCACATCTGAATTGGAAGGCAATTCTTTATCACTGAGCCAAAAGGGAAACATGATTTTCTATGTTTTATGTCTATTACAGTTCTTTCTGATTTTCTCTTTCAATGTCAGTTTTTAGTTCCTAAGGACACATGCCTACCTCTAAGAATTCTCTCACGTACCTTCTATGTGCCCTGTTTAAATCAGTAATATGAGATAAAAATATGACTAACCTTGGAAGGATTTGCTCAGAACTAAGAATGGGAGACTAAACGGCACTCAGAGAAGTTTCTCTGTAAGAATTCAGTACGTTCAGTTCAGTTCAGTCGCTCTGTCGTGTCCAGCTCTTTGCGACCCCATGAATTGCAGCATGACAGGCCTGAGAGATTGATATATAACACTATCTAAGGTATACAGTGCAATGATCTGATTTACATACATCATGAAATGATTACCACAGTAAGCTTAGTGAAGACCCATCAATTCATAGAGATTTAAAATTAAAGAAACAGAAAAAAGTATTTCTTTCCCTATGATGAGAACTCTTTGGATTTATTATCTTAAAGAAACTTTAAATTCTCTTATAACTTTCTGGATCCCTATTGTATTTCTATTTATTTTACAGGTTATATCACTTATTTTGAAGCATTTTCTTCATTATTTATAAAATGTGTGTTATAGTTTTTTGTAAATTTTCTTAAAATATTTATAAAATGTCAGCAACATTTACTAAATATTATCGAAACATAATCAACTGCTAGATCTAACTCAATAATCTCTATCTCATATTTGCAATTGCAGGATAATATATATGCACTGTTTCACTGTGGCAAGGGCATACATCTAACAAGAAGGCCTGCATTCAAGTAGTATACACAGACCTAAGCCAAAAAAAAAAAAAAAAAAAACTGATAAATTACTATAAAATAAGAAATGTATAATGAGCTATTTGATTTATAGCATTCATTTCCATTTCATATAAGTACTCTATCTTAATATATGCTACAAAACCTTGCATCTGTTTTAGTAAGTAGTAATTTCATTTCAGCTCTTCTAAAGGGGACAGACAGTATTTGGGTAATGTAGCAGATCGTTTCTATTTAGCAGAGGGTAGATTTAAATGAACTTTAAAGGGTCAAAAATAATAGTATGATTTGTTCTATGTTATTGTTTCCAGTATGGTTATCACAATCTATATAGCAGCAGCCATTTTACCACATTTTGGAGATTTAGAAACACTCTGTCCACAGAGGTTGATTTGCCTGTGTTTATACACTTATGGACAGAGAAGCCTGGCATGCTACAGCTCAAGGAGCTGCAGGAGTTGGACACAACCAGGTGACTGAACTTATATATGCATGGGTATGCTTACCCTGGAAACTTAATAATTAAGTCCAGCTAATAATAATAGAATATTTTTCTGCTTTGTAAATGGACTTGTATATTTATGAAACTATCTTCTATTCTGAGTACATTGTAACTCAGTAGAAAGCAATTGTTTTGATCACATTCAGCAAACATAAGCTTTTTGCAAGTAGAAAAATTTTTTTAACCTCTTCTATAAAATCATATACCTCTCTAGTGTCACTACGATGAATGCCATTTTACTAAGTGTAAAATATCAGAATGAGCTCAATCTGTGTAATACAATCTGCAAATACACTTTAGTGAGTATAGTTTAATGTTTCATTTGATCTTTGTTACAAAGCTGGGTTTCCCTTGTTGCTTAGCTGGTAAAGAATCTGCCTGAAATGCAGGAGACCTGGGTTTGATCCCTGGGTTAGGAAGATTCCCTGGAGAAGGGAGAGGCTACCTACTCCAGTATTCTGGCCTGGAGAATTCCATTGACTGTATAGTCCATGGGGTTGCAAAGAGTCAGACATGACTAAGTGACTTTCACAAAAGTATAAAGTATTAATAGAGGGCATATCACTCCATTTTGTTTTCCTTAAGGAGAGTAAAACTCAAATAAGGTTAAGTAGTTTGGCTTTTTAAAATAGCTGATTAGTAGCAGAAGGAGGGCAAAAACCCAAAACTCTAAAATTTAAGTCTTTTGCTCCTTCACATACCAAGAAGTAATTAGAGTTAACGCTTCAATAACAAGGGTTTTAATTGTGCTGGTTCACTTATACATGGATTTTTTTTTCAATAGTAAATACCACATGACCCAGAGTTGGTTGAATCCAAGGAACAGGAACCTCAACAGAGTAACTGCACATATGGAGGGTCAACAATAAATTATATGCAAATTTTCAATAGCACTGAAAAAGGGTCCACATTCCTAACCTCCATTTGTTCAAGGGTCAAACTGTGTAATGGAAAGGGTGATTAAGAAATCTATTAGATTTAGACCTATGATAATGTAATTTAATTCTTATAAAGAAAGAAATTTGACAGATTTTATCCCAAGTACTTAACTCATGATTGTGAATTGTAAAAAAATTCAGTGAATTTAAAGGATTGCTTCTTTATTCCGGATCATTCTAGCATCATTTAAAATATTTTTGTACTGTTAATTCTAATAAGATTTTTTTTGGTATAGTTTTGATTGCTAATTAAAAAGACACACAAAGAGAAGTAGAAAAATGTATTTACCCAAAGGAAATTTTGACTCAATCTATTTTATTTTGAAATCCTTCTTTTAAGTTAAACAAGATTATACCAGTTTAATCTGAAAGCATGTAAGGAGTTACCTAAGTCACTATAATGTGTGTGTGTTAGTCACTCCAGCCATGTCCCACTCTTTGTGAACCTGTGGACTATAGCCCACCAGGCTCCTCTGTCCATGGCATTTTCCAGGCAAGAATACTGGAGTGGGTTGCCATTTCCTTCTCCAGGGGATCTTCCTAACCCAGGGATCAAACCCAGGTCTCCTGCATTACAGGCAGATTCTTTACCATCTCAGCCACCAAGTTAGATATCAATATAGATCATATATTCACATATGCCATATATATCAATATATTGAAACCAAGTGCTTTGTTGCTATCTACATTGTAGCTTTCATTGAATAAATATATAACTCTAGCAACAACCAAAATAAAAAAGGTAAGTCAAACGATGATCTAGATTACTTATCATCTTATTTTAAGGGTTGATTGTCAGAGATAAAATATATACTGAGAATAAATGATTTCTGTTAGTTACACCCGTTTTATTCTAGTAGTTCTCACAAAAGGAAATTTAGCATCTGTGTGCACAGTGGCAATGTCTAGAGACACTTTTGATTGTTATAACTGGTAGGTTGCTCCTGCATATGGTATGTAGAAGCCATGGATGTTGCAAAACTTTCTACAATACACAAAAAGGTCTTCAGCATCAACAGTGTGAAGGTTGAGAAATACCAATCCATTCAAATAGCTCTTACTGTGAGTTACAAATGAGATGAATTTACACAGCCTAAATTAGACGGCTTTGCTTCAGAGTTGTGGCATGACTTCTAAGGTAAACAAATATGTCCAACTATATGAAGAGCTGTTCACTGGGAAAATAAACCAGTAATAGTTCCCTCAATACTAATACTGCCATTTCAATGCATGAACATACATGATTTCTCCTTTAGGATTCATCCCAGCATTATTGTTTTGTGATCTTGCACCAGGCTTAGTAATACACAAAACTCAAAAATAGCTTTTAACTTAATTTAACCTGCAGAAGTTAATTTTGAATTTCTACAATATGAAACCAAATATAAAATAGCTATAATAAAAGAATAATACCCATTGAATATTTTCTCTCATTTACTTCTGATTTCTTTTATTAGTGAACATGAAAATAGTAACCATCTGGACTGAAAAGGAAACAATAACATTTCCCTTTGCTAAAAGAAAACAGCAATAACCATAAGCCTGAAGAAATAAAATTCATCACATTTTCTCCGCTATTGCTTGAGCCTAAAGACACACAGACAGGCTGACAAGTCTGAGATATGAACTTAAACCTTGATTGTGACTTTTAAAACAAAGTTTATTTTAGTTTTTACCTCAGTTCATTAATATTTTTAATTTCCACAATGCCAAAAGCTGATTTTCTCCATCAAAAACAAATTAAACCCTCAAGGAAGGAGAAACCCTAACCTATGAGAAAGTCCTTTTCAGCTTGTCAGGACAGGCATACCTAACTACTGGAATGGCTGACAGCAACTCTCTGCTAGCTAACATAATTATTGCAACACATTACCAGTTTTGAACATGCATGTATCCTTCAGATACTATAATAAATTATTAAACCAATTATTCTGACAAAAGCTTTTATCCAGTTTATCCAGTTGGTCCCAGAATAATGCAAATTTATTTGCTCTGTTTGAGCACTTGAACCCAGTAATATACCAGGATGACCTAAAAAACACATTGAAAGTAATCTATTACCTTATCTAGCTTTTAAAAAACTTACATAAAACATTCTCTTACGGTGCTTAGTCACTGTTTTCAGTAGAAGGTTATGTGATTGCTTTAGTAACAGAACTGAAAAGATAAAGCCTGTGATGGATGAGAAATATATAATTAACTAATAAACAAGTCGTTTGCTAAATTAGCCACTAATCTTGTCCAGTGTGACTTGTTCATATCCTTGAAAAACAATCCTAATGTTCAGCATCTCTTAATCCATACACAAACTTCTAAATAAAATAGCTATACATGGGGAAGACTACTTCATTTGATAAATGACCTACTGCATTGATGTTCACACTTGCTACTTTAAACATAAAATGCTCATAGTGTTGCACCTTATTTATATCACTTATGCTCAGACTTTTTAATACTTTTTTTGTTAAAGAACAAAGCTTAAAGGCATAAGTTTTTCTTGTATGTTGTTAAAACAAGGCAGAATCAGAGACTGAGGACATTTGAGATGAGAAAAGGAGATTATTATTTTAACCGCTGAAGAATGATAAAAAGCATCAAAAAAGTCACTAGTCCTCCTAGATCTCTAGCTCTTATACTATTACACTATGAAGAATAGTAAAAAAAAATGTGTACCACACTTTAGTCCTTATTTGCTTACAGTGAATGAGATGGAAATTTATCACAAACAATAAAGAAAATATATATTATGCCAAGATACAGGGTCCAAGCCATAAAATAATGATAATTTAAGGCCAAAATAGATTATTTGTGACATTTTCAAGCATTATAGAGAACTAAAATAGGTCTGGCCCTGAAAACATGGTTCATTTAAAAAAAAAAAGAAAGAAAGAAATACAAAGCATTCCAAATCACTCTCTTGTCTAGATCAGGGAAGATATTAAACTATTTTATTCATACTCTTTTCTTTTAATGATTTCTTTTTAGTGGTAAGCTTCTGAGAAATATATGAGAAATTGGTCCTATATCTACACACTCCACTGGAATTCTGCTACACAAACTATTGCTTGGAAACTTCGTCACGTAAGGAGGAAATTCAGTCCTTCCTGAGGCCCTGGAACGACTGTGAATGTTTATGCTTGTCTTAGATCCTTAATTGATAGAGCAAGAGGCTACGAACGCTCTACAGGTAAGGATCCACTGTGGGACAAGCAGCAGAACTGTGAAGGAAGCAGCAGCGCCCAGCAGAAGCAGGAGAGGCCCCCCAGTGGGCCTGCCTGACTGTCATAGGCCAGCACCCACTCACATTCTTCTTAACCACAGGGACAGTACAGAACATAAGAACAAAATAGTGGTGGAATAAATCTTCAATATAATGTTGGGAGGTTGCCTTAAAATTATAGCAATTTGTTTCAATTTTATAGTTTGGGCCTTTGGTGAGGCTTAATTTCCTATCCTTCTTTATTAGTCACAGTTTTCTTCTCCAAAGTTGTGTCTCAACAATGTAAGTGCCGGGAAACTCTCTCAAGAAACTTCTAAGAAGCTAAATGATCCTCCTAACTTCTAGCCACTCACAAGCCAAACATTTACTTTACATAAATTTCATATTCAAAATAGAGTGCCTATGACGTAGCTTATTCAGATACATAACAATACAATGAGACAAATGTATCTTTAAAAACAAGTGGTCCATTTGAGCAAAATTATTATATACAAATTATTATACAAAAATAATGAATAGTGATTTGCCTCACCAGAGCTTCCTATATTTATAGCTAAGATTAAGTTGCATTTTTTAAAACTCCTAATTGATATAAATGCTTCTCTTACCAAAGGATTACAGTATATTTTGTCTTATAATTATTTTTCAGTGGAGAACCACTAAATTAATACATTTTTACATACCAATTATATAAACTACTTTGATAAATCATTGCAACACTAACTACTAATCTAAAATAAGTCTGAAAGTTTCAAGGACTGACTTGGTTTCTGTCCATAATCATACAATTCTGGGCAAGCATGAGACAATTTTGAGAGCTCTTACAATTTGCATGAAACATATTTTGGCATATAAATATAAAAATTGGAAATTATAATGATAATAAGGACACCACTTCACTAGTTTAAATCACTGAGTGAAGTATCCATTGCTCAGTAATGTAGCTGAGGTAATTAGCTAGTTCTTGGCCAAAGAAATTAAGCTATTTCTTTTTGTACTCTTTTTGCAGCAAAGTTAAGATGAATCCAAAGTAGAAATAAATTAAACACTTAAAAAAGCAAAAGAAAAGAAGTGAGTTAGTATAGAATCTTGAAATGGGGAAATTCTTTCTAAGTGTGACATGAAAACCAGAAACAATAGAGGAAAATATTAGAAAATTTAATAACATAAAAATTCTGAATAGCAAAATACAAAATTGCCACTTGTTTGACCTAGTATGAACAGGATGCTAGATTTCTATTTATATTCACTCAAAACTTTGATATCAGTTCAGTTCAGTTGCTCAGTTGTGTCCGATTCTTTGCAACCCCATGAATCGCAGCATGTCAGGCCTCCCTGTCCATCACCATCTCCCAGAGTTCACTCAAACTCATGTCCATTGAGTCCGTGATGCCATCCAGCCACCTCATCCTCGGTCATCCCCTTCTCCTCCTGCCCCCAATCCTTCCCAGCATCAGAGTCTTTTCCAGTGAGTCAGCTCTTCGCATCAGGTGGCCAAAGTACTGGAGTTTCAGCTTTAGCATCATTTCTTCCAAAGAAATCCCAGGGCTGATCTCCTTCAGAATGGACTGGTTGGATCTCCTTGCAGTCCAAGGGACTCTCAACAGTCTTCTCCAACACCACAGTTCAAAAGCATCAATTCTTCGGCACTCAGCCTTCTTCACAGTCCAACTCTCACATCCATACATGATCACATGAAAAACCATAGCCTTGACTAGATGGACCTTAGTCAGCAAAGTAATGTCTCTGCTTTTCAATATGCAATCTAGGTTGGTCATAACTTTTCTTCCAAGGAGTAAGCGTCTTTTAATTTCATGGCTGCAATCACCATCTGCAGTGATTTTGGAGCCACCAAAAATAAAGTCTGACACTGTTTCTACTGTTTCTCATCTATTTCCCATGAAGTGATGGGACCGGATGCCATGATCTTCGTTTTCTGAATGTTGAGCTTTAAGCCAACTTTTTCACTCTCCTCTTTCACTTTCATCAAGAGGCTTTTTAGTTCCTCTTCACTTTCTGCCATAAGGGTGGTGTCATCCGCATATCTGAAGTTATTGATATTTCTCCTGGCAATCTTGATTCCAGCTTGTGTTTCTTCCAGTCCAGCATTTCTCATGATGTACTCTGCATATAAGTTAAATAAGCAAGATGACAATATACAGCCTTGACATACTCCTTTTCCTATTTGGAACCAGTCTGTTGTTCCATGTCCAGTTCTAACTGTTGCTTCCTGACCTGAATACAGGTTTCTCAAGAGGCAGGTCAGGTGGCCTGGTATTCCCATCTCTTTCAGAATTTTCCACAGTTTATTGTGATCCACACAGTCAAAGGCTTTGGCATAGTCAATAAAGCAGAAATCGATGTTTTTCTGGAACTCTCTTGCTTTTTCCATGATCCAGCGGATGTTGCCAATTTGATCTCTGGTTCCTCTGCCTTTTCTAAAACCAGCTTAGGAAGTTATGGTTCATGTATTGCTGAAGCCTGGCAAATACACAGAATTTTGAGCATTACTTTACTAGCATGTGAGATGAGTGCAATTGTGCTATAGTTTGAGCATTCTTTGGCATTGCCTTTCTTTGGGATTGGAATGAAAACTGACCTTTTCCAGTCCTGGGGCCACTGCTCCCTGTCTACTGTACAATGTCACGAACCTCCATCCATAGTTCATCAGGCACTCTGTCTATCAGATCTAGTCCCTTAAATATATTTGTCATTTCCACTGTTTACATAAGGGATTTGATTTACATCATACCTGAATGGTCTAATGGTTTCCCCACTTTCTTCAATTTAAATCTGAATTTGGCAATAAGGAGTTCATGATCTGAGCCACAGTCAGCTCCAGGTCTTGTTTTTGCTGACTGTATAGAGCTTCTCCATCTTTGGATGCAAAGCATATAATCAATCTGATTTCAGTGTTGGCCATCTGGTGATATCCATGTGTAGAGTCTTCTCTTGTGTTGTTGGAAGAGGGTGTCTGCTATGACCAGTGCGTTCTCTTGGCAAAACTCTTTTAACCTTTGCCCTGCTTCATTCTGTATTCCAAGGCCAAATTTGCCTGTTACTCCAGGTATTTCTTGACTTCCTATTTTTGCATTCTAGTCCCCTATAATGAAAAGGACATCTTTTTTGGGTGTTAGTTCAAAAAGGTCTTGTAGGTCTTCATAGAACCATTCAACTTCAGCTTATTAATGGGTGGATCTTGGGGCATAGACTTGGATTACTGTGATATTGAATGGTTTGCCTGGAAACAAGCAGAGATCATTCTGTTGCTTTTCAGATTGCATCCAAGTACTGCATTTCAGACTCTTTCATTGACTATCATGGCTACTCCATTTCTTCTATAGGATTCTTGTCCACAGTAGTAGATATAATGGTCATCTGAGTTAAATTCACCCATTCCAGTCCATTTTAATTCACTGAATCCTAGAATGTCAATGTCACTCTTGCCATCTCCTGTTTGACCACTTCCAATTTGCCTTGATTGTAGTTTTATTTAAAAGAGTATGCTTAGAATTAAATTTAACCAAAGAGGTAAAAGCCTTGCACAATGAAAACAGTAACACAATGATTAAGGAAAATAAAGACAATACAAATACACAGAAAATTATTTTGCGTTCATGAAGGAGGAATTAACATTGTTAAAATATATGTACTATCCAGAGCAATATACAAATTCAATGCAGTCCCTATTAAAACATGTCATTTTTCATAGAAATAGAATAAATATCCTAACTGTTAAAAACACTGGATAGCCAAAGCAATCTTTAGAAGGACAAGCAAGCTGGAAACAATATGCTCACTGATTTCAAGCTATATTACAAAAGTATAGTAATCAGAACACTATGTTCATTGGCAGAAAACACACAGAGATCAATGGTACAGAATAAAGAGCCCAGAATAAACCCATGTGTGATCAATTAACTTTTGACAAAGGAGCCAACAATATACAATGAAGAAAGGACAGTATTTTCAATAAATGATGTTGGGAAAACTGGATAGCAATACACAAATACAACAATCATTTTCTTACACCATGCACAAAAATTAACACAGAATAGACTGAAGATGTAAATATATACCCTGAAAACTTAAAATTCTAATAAAAAACAAGCAATTAGCTTCATGACATCAGTCTTGCTAATGGTTCTTTGGATTGGACCCCAAAGGCCAAGGTAATAAACACGTAGGATTATATCTACTGATTAGAAAAACTACAGCAGAGGAATAGAAAGCATCAGTAAAATGAAAAGGCAACCTATGGAATGGGAAAAACTCTTTGCAAATCATATATCTGATAAGGGGTTAACATCAAAAATATATAAAGAACTTTTACAACTCAACAGCAAAAACATTCTGATTAAAAAATGCGCAGAGGATCTGAAGAGAAAGTTTTTGAAAGAAAATATACAGTTGGCCAACAGGCACTTGAAAAAGAACTCAACGTCACTAATTATTAGGAAAATTCAAATAAAAACCAATACTATCAGAATGACTATTATAAAAAGGGTAAGAACTAAGTGTTGATGAGGATGTGGTGAAAAGGGAAACTTGGTTCACTGTTGTTGGTATGCCACTATGGAAAACAGTATGGAAATTGCCAAAAAAGTTAAAAATAGAACTACACTATGATCCAGAATTAATTATGATTAGATATATGCATCTGGCTATGTATCTACAGAAAACAAAATACTAATCCCAAAAAACGTCAGCATCCCCGTGCTCACTGCAGCATTGTTTACAATAGCCAAGACACGGAAACAGCCTAGGTGTCCATCAAATGGATGAACGGATAAAGAAGATATGGTGCATGTGCATGCATAAATACTTAAAAATAAATGTACAGTGGAATATTACTACGCCATAAACAAATAATGAAATCTTGCCATTTGCACGAACATGGATGGATCTTGAAGGCACTGTGTTAACTGAAATAAGATAAACTGTTTTGGTTCATTTCTAGAATCAAAGAGGAAACATCTGTTTCAGATAGGACTAAAAAAATATAATATGTGTTAAATTCATGACAGTTGATATGCTGATGAAGAACTTAATGCATCACAATAAGAATGCATTCACGTGTAACAGTGAGCACTTTCACCTCCGTATGACAAACTTTTAAAATTCTATTCCAGGCAGATGTTAAGTGGAGAAGTGAATAACATGAAACACTTATCAAACAAGTGGTAATAAATTTTAAATGAGCTTACCTTTCAAAGAAAGAATGTATTAAGCTCACTCATCTTGTTGACATTATTTTGGTGGTCAATTTCAAAATCACAGTTTCACAGCTTCAGTTTTATAACAGAAATGGAAGGAAAGATTTTAAGCAAAGGTGATTTGTGATCCCAAAGGAAAGTTTACCATAGATGTGAGCAGCAACACTTATTCCATAATTCAACCTGCAAGCCTTGGACAATTTAGGGAATAATGAAAGAATGAGACAATTTTCTGTGCAGTTGACATAAATACTTGTATCTGGTGTGGGAAACTCCTCCCTTTGAATTATCAGACACTACATTCACAAAAAGAATGTTGGAACATGAACTATTTGATACTTCTGGGTGTAATATCCTTATGGTAGAGAGTACATATTTGTAAGTCTCAAAAAGTAATTTAAAATAAATATAGTGAAAGACTTGAAATTAAAGGTCCAAATTTTCTCTAAGTCAATTTTGAGTGAAAATTCTAATCATTCTTAACCTCTCAGAAAATAAACTCCTTAAAATTTCCTTACATATCTGTGGTGAATTGAGCACTGGTGTTAAATCATAAGCAGTTCAAAGAATTGTGTTCATTTCTATTATGGAGGCTTGAGTGAAAATAGCATACGTCTTACAAACATGAAATTTGTCTTACGAATATAAAATTTGTCTTACAAACATGAAATATGTCAAAGAATAGATGTAAGTATAAAGGAAATATCTATCCACTGACATTCTGTAAAGGAAGTGCACAAAACTATCTTCTTTTATAAAAGAAAATGACATTGCAAGCATGAGAATGAAACAAAAAGATCTACAGTAAAGATAAAACACCATCATGCTGTCAGGATGTTCACATTCAACTCTGCATGAGTTTTGGTGAGAATTTGAGATGACATCTTGTAACCATTTATCAGATACAAAGACAGAGACTTCTATTCAAAATAGATCATCAGATTTAAAAATAATTTTGGTAATAAGTACATGTAAGTGAAAGAGGAGAGTGAAAAAGTTGGCTTAAAGCTCAACATTCAGAAAATGAAGATCATGGCATCCGGTCCCATCACTTCATGGGAAATAGATGGGAAACAGTAGAAACAGTGTCAGACTTTATTTTTGGGGGCTCCAAAATCACTGCAGATGGTGACTGCAGCCATGAAATTAAAAGACGCTTACTCCTTGGAAGAAAAGTTATGACCAACCTAGATAGTATATTCAAAAGCAGAGACATTACTTTGCTGACTAAGGTCCGTCTAGTCAAGGCTATGGTTTTTCATGTGGTCAGGTATGGATGTGAGAGTTGGACTGTGAAGAAGGCTGAGTGCCGAAGAATTGATGCTTTTGAACTGTGGTGTTGGAGAAGACTGTTGAGAGTCCCTTGGACTGCAAGGAGATCCAACCAGTCCATTCTGAAGGAGATCAGCCCTGGGATTTCTTTGGAAGAAATGATGCTAAAGCTGAAACTCCAGTACTTTGGCCACCTGATGCGAAGAGCTGACTCACTGGAAAAGACTCTGATGCTGGGAAGGATTGGGGGCAGGAGGAGAAGGGGATGACCGAGGATGAGATGGCTGGATGGCATCATGGACTCGATGGACGTGAGTCTGAGTGAACTCTGGGAGATGGTGATGGACAGGGAGGCCTGGTGTGCTGTGATTCATGGGGTCGCAAAGAGTCGGACACGACTGAGCGAATGAACTGAACTGAACTGAACTGAGACTCATTTTATAGAGGAGAAAACTGAGACCTAGAGATTGTAATTTGTTTGTCAGACGTCACAATAAACTCGATAGTAGAGCTGGCCTACAATTCATGCTCAAGGAAAATGAAGGTACTCCTGAAGCACAATATCATTTTGATACCTATATTTTTTCAAGCCAAGAATAAGTCACCTGGTGTTTTAAGTTCTTATTTACTTAAGGATATGAGGGCAAAAATCTTAAATCAAGACAAACAGAAAATCTAGGCAGTATACTAAGCATAGAGAATGACTATGCATTGTTTCCAACTAGGTAATTGGAGAAACTTTAAAAAATTAGCATTGTCTCCATTTATGACTTTTATTCCCACACAAATGACTCCCTGTTGGGAAGTCTGGCTTCAATCACTACATTAAAACAGTGGGGAGAAGTTGCAACAGACAATTATAAAATACTCTCCAAGAATATATTTAAGATCTTCCTTACTAAATTTTAAAGTCATAAAGTATATGCTAAAGCACTGCTACATTGTGAGAATAAACACTGTAAAATAATAGCATAAAATAAATCCTCTAAAATGATGCTCCTAAATGTGACAAATAGAGAAGAGAGAATTTAAGGACTATCTTATTTTTAATCAAGAAAAAAAATAGTCTTATTTTTTAATAGGAATTAATCAGAACAGATTTTAACCTTGATATTCTAGACTTGACAAGCACAAAGGAAAATGCTGTGGTTTGATAAAAGGCAATGATACTACTAAGAAGAAAAACATAAAAGTCCAACTACTCTAATATATTTTGAAGTTTCCATTCAACACAACAGAGTTCTTTAAAGAGATGGACATGAGTGTGTCCATGCGTTCTTGGACAGTGTCTGGAGTGTTACGAGTTCTTATGGAGCCCTCAGTTTTCTGCTGCTCAGATCATTTCTGTGTTCATTTGAAGGGTGTAACAATCAAATTATTATTAAGAATTATGGTAGAAACTATTTTAGTGCACCGGAATGCAGAATGAAAAGTCATTTAAAAAGGCACAGAAAACAAAATAAAATTTTAAGTTGTGAATACTAAATAAAACTTTTGGATGTATAATTTAAAAGGTATTTTGCTTATTTCTGAAGTAAGGTATACATGAGTGTTAATGAGGGAGGCTTGCCACTATAATCACCCCTTTATGTTTTAATGTAGTTGTTTTACCCAGGTTTCTTGATTTCCTTTTCAGGATAGAAAGTATTTGCAAATTTTCAGATACAGATAGATAGAAGAAAATGTCCACATTTTCTTTTTATTTTTTTATTTTTCAAAGAATAAGAAATATTTGAGAAGTTTTTCTGTGACAAATACTTTTGTGAATGTTAATGAAAAATTGCAGAACTTTTGGAAATTGAACTGAATGTTTTAATATAAAATAATTACTCTTTTAAAATAGCAATAAAAACCCAAAATTATTTATATATGGATACATACAAAAAAACAACTGGAAATTTTATTCCAAGTCTTTTCTAGCAAGAGACAATTTTAGAGAAGCAGGGATCCATATGGTAACAGTGCAATTACCATGGACATGAACCAAGCCTTCATGTGTCTTCAATTTTTAGGAACCAGCACAAACTCTTGGAGAAGAAAATGGCAACCCACTCCAGTATTCTTGCCTGGAGAGTCCCAGGGATGGGGGAGCCCGGTGGGCTGCCGTCTATGGGGTCACACAGAGTCGGACACGACTGAAGTGACTTAGCAGCAGCAGCAGCAAAAACTCTGGTTAAAAAGGGAATCTCAAAAACTAAAATAGAGGTTGTGGTGGGTAGCCATCAGCAGAATAGTATAAAATCCTCTGTATTTAATCCTATTAGCATAGCCCCTGTCCCTTAAAGCCCACCTTGTCACTTACCATTTCTCAGTACCTACAACAAGATGCTATGATTCTCTTTAAGCATGTTTTTTTTTTTTTTTTTACCTAAAACTTAACAAGTCAAGTAAGTTGTATTTCATCCTCAGGTAACTCTAAATTTGCTACCAGACACAACACTAGATTGGTTGGTTTCTGTCTTTGCTCTTGCCCGATTGTCCACATATTGTGGAGAACAGTCTTTCTTCAACCTCATTTTATTACTTTTTCATGTTTTTTGTTCATGGACAACATTTTAAGGCATTTTTTTTCCTGACACTAGAGTTTGTATTGTAAGAGTGGTTTTCAGACTGGGTCAAAGTAGAAATGATTGTTCAAGTGTCTCTTTCAGAAACAAAGGGAGAGGGATGAGTAGGGGAGGATATCAGCTCCCATTTGCAGAGTTTCTCTGATATCACTTGATATTTGTTGGACAGTAAATCCGGTGTTCTGAGAACCTCAGACAGGGAAAGTAACATACAACAAATAGAACAATAAAAAGGCAATTTTAAAAATTAATAAAAAAAAAACAATCAGGATAGTGTTCCTATTTTTTAATGCACACCTAGAGAAGTACTTCTTGACTTAGGACAGCAAGCAAGAAATCAAGCAAGGAATGCCATGCCTAATAAATTACAAAACATTCTTACAATATGTTAGTTCTATGAGATTTACCAGAATCCCTATTTAAATAATTCTCATAAAAGCATTTATTAATATATGTCAGATTATAGTGGCTTAAATAAAAATATAGACAATGCACTTTTCCACTAAAAGGACACTTCACCATGTAGTCCAGTTACTGACAATTGTAGAACCCAATTCAGGGTTGTTATTAGCAAATATGCAAGTCTTATGCCATGATGGGAAACAAATAACTAATATGATAATTTTTGCTCAATTCTAAGGATATATGTTTAACAACTGCAGCCAAGAAATTAACAGATGCTTGCTCCTTGGAAGAAAAGCTATGACCAACCTAGACAGCATATTAAAAAGAAGAGACATTACTTTGCCAAAAAAGGTCTGCCTTGTTAAAGCTATGTTTTTCCCAGTAGTCATGTATGGATGTGAGAGTTGGACTATAAAGAAAGCTGAGTGCTGAAGAACTGATGCTTTTGAATTGTGGTGTTGGAGAAGACTCTTGAGAGTCCTTCAAACGGCAAGGAGATCCAACCAGTCAATCCTAAAGGAAATGAGTCCTGAATATTCACTGGAAGGACTGATGTTGAAGCTGAAACTCCAATACTTTGGGCACCTGATACGAAAAGCTCACTCATTGGAAAAGACCCTGATGTTGGGAAAGATTGAAGGCGCGAGGAGAAGGGGACAACAGAAGATGAGATGGTTGGATGGCATCACCGACTCAATGGACATAAGTTTGAGCAAACTCTGGGAGTTGGTGATGGACAGGGAAGCCTGGTTTGCTGCAGTCCATGGGGTCGCATAGAGTCATACACTACTGAGCAACTGAATTGACCTGATGTTTAATAACTAGCCATCTTCCCAAAATGGAATGTACTGCCTTGAAAAGCTTTTCTGAACTCTGATCCTGAAGGTGAAATTAGGTGAGAGGAATAAGCAGATACAAAAATTAATGGAAGTTGAAATGATGTACCAGTCAAGTCAGCCTGAATTCCAGATATGATAACCCTGATTCTTAAAAGTGGAATCAACATTATACTGGTAGATTTTACTCTCCATGACTATTTTAGAGGCCTTTAATGACTGCCATGAAATAAAATTAGGCACAATTTGTTGCCTAATTTACCCTTCCATGGTAGTGGAATTAAATCATTTCAGTTCCAAGTAATTGTATACAACTGTTTTTGATCTTCATTTCTGTTAAGAAAAGAGGTGATGTTTAATTAACTACTGTATAAATGATACTAGTTGGCATGTTTGTGGCACTTAAAGGATTACATCTCTTAAAAAGTAAAACTGAGCTAACACATGGAAGCTTCCACCACATAAGGAAGAAAAAAAAAAAAAAAACTCAACAAACTGACATAGGAGAGGGTGTTGTTTCATATCAATTGAAAGAGTAAAAAGTTGAACAAAGATGATGTTGAAAACTCTACCAAAAGAAACTCATCTAAGACAAGGAGACTCAGCTTAGGAAAAATGAAATGATTATTTTCATGGTCCTTAATATGAATCTTATTCTATTATCAGGTAAGACTGAAGAACTAAGAGGATTATTACAAGAATGTTATTCATTTTCAATTGCAAAGTGTACCATTTTAAATTTAGATACTTATTTTGTATCTTTTCCCTTCTTAATGCTGTTTGGGTCTAAAGATATTTGGGAAATGAATAATAGTTGATGTGTAGCTTTTCCAAGGCTTTTGTTTTGGGGGCATATTTACTGCTATGCCAAGCAAATAAGTCATACTTCAGATTACCTGGTGACAGAAGAAAACTATTTTTAAATAAAAAATAATATCGCCAAAATATGCCTTTGGAAATGTGACTCCAGATTTTGAATTACATAAATACTATGATGCTCGTTTTCACAATAACCATTTGATTGATTTGAGCAGACTTTAGGCTGCTGTAACAAACCAAGAACATAAAAACAAACAAAACACAGCAACTCAGTGGCTTAAGACAAATAATTTGCTTCTTGATCTTTAAACTTGTTCTGGACTTTGCCATAGCAGCTGCCTTCCATGAGGTGACTCAGGGATCCAGGATTATATACTGCTGTGCCTCTGTTATTTCAAACTGATGCCACTTCTGTAGAGGCAGAGAGAGACTAGAAAGTTTATAGTGTTTTCACCTCATCTGCCCCAAGGTGGTACACTTTTTTAGCTTCCCTTGGCTAGAAATAATCACATGGCCACACCTAACTGTAAAGTAGAGGAAAAACAGCATTTCTCTATTACTCAAGAGTGAAAGGAAATCCTAATATCAACAGATACTAACAAAGTCTCTCACACTGTCCAATAATCTTCTATCTCAGCAAGGTAAATAGAAACAATGAAAAGCCTAAAACAAACATTGAGAAATTTAGTCAATACCAATTTTAAACATAAAGAAATAAAAGCACCAGAATTACACAGAACACACAAAATGACAGTATGTGAACTCAGTCACAACATTTTTAAATTACCTCAACTCTACTAGATTGTTTACACAAATAAGTTACTCAATAAGATGTGAGAGAATAACTAAATTAATTGATGATAGTATGATTCCTCTCTTTGGTCTCTAAACATTTATTTTACATTCACATCATAGAAAACTAACATTGAAAATAATTTTAATAACTGTATATGGCTTTAAAATTTACAAAGTATTTCTTTTAAATTTTTCATTGAAGTAGACTTAATGTACAAAAACATTCTGATTAAAAAATGGGTAAAAGGGACTTCCCTGATGGTTCAGTGGTTAAGAATATGCCTGAATATGCAGCAGACACTGATTCAATCCCTGGTCCAAGAGCTAAAATCCCATATGCCATGGGGCAACTAAATCCACATGCCACAACTACTGAGCCTATGCACTTTAGAGCCTGTGAGTCACAACTACGGAAACTTGCACGCTCTAGAGCCCATTCTCTGCAACTAGAGAAGCCACTCCAAGTAAAGAGTAGCCTCCACTTGCCACAGCAAGTGACTGTAGCCATGAAATTAAAAGATGCTTGCTCCTTGGAAGAAAAGCCATGATAAACCTATATTGCATATTAAAAAACAGAGATATCACTTTGCTGACAAAGATCCTTAGAGTTAAAGCCATGGTTTTTCCAATAGTCTGTATGAATGTGAGAGTTGGACCATAAAGAAGGCTGAACACTGAAGAACTAATGCTTTTGAACAGTGCTGTTGGAGAAGACTCTTGAGAGTCCCCTGGACTCAAGGAGATCAAATCAGTCAGTGCTAAAATAAATCAATTCTGAATATTCATTAGAAGGACTGATGCTGAAGCTGAAGCTCCAATACTTTGGCTACCTGATGCAAAGAGCCGACCCATTAGAAAAAACCCTACTCATTAGAAAAGACCCTGATGGAAGGAAAGATTGAAGGCAAGAGAAGGGGATGAGAGGACAAGATGGTTGGATGGCATCACTGACACAATGGACATGAGCTTGAGCAAGCTCCAGGAGATGGTGACGGACAGGGAAGCCTGGCATGCTGCAGTCCATGGGCTCACAAAGAGTCAGACACAGCTGAGTGACTGAACAACAATAACAGTTATCTAGCAGTTCTACTCCTGGGAATATATTCATAAAAATACACTAATTCAAAAAGATGCATGCATCCCAGTGTTTACAGCAGCTTTATTTAAAATTGCAAACATAACGAAAGCCAGCACAGTGTCCATCAACAGGTGAATGATAGAGAATCTTAAGTATATACTGACAATTCAATAATATTCAGCCAAAAAAGGAATGAACTTTTGCCATCTGAAGCAACATCAATGGACTTGAAGGTATTGTGCTGAGTGAAATAAATCAGAGAAAGGCAAATACTGTATGATATCAATTATATGTGGACTCTAAAAATAGTGAACCAATGAATATAACAAAGAAAGAAGCAGACATGGATACAGTCACCACTAGAGAAGGGTGAGAGGCAAATAGGGGTAGGAGATTAAGGTACAAACTCTCAAATATAAAATAAGCTACAAGGATATGTTGTACAATATATCGGGGATATAGCCAATGTTTTATGATAACTACAAGTGGAGTAAGCAAAGTATTTATTTATGTATAAATGTTTCCTAATGCAAAACTGTGAGGTAGGCATATGTGTATGGTTTGTTTCTTTCAGTTTTTATACACAACATAAGATCTTTAGAAAACAGATAGTATTTTAACACCAAATATATAATTCTTGATGAGGGAATACTGTACAACATACAGGTATTTTGGTATATATCCAAGAAATATTCTTAATCCCTCTATATCAGAGACAGCACTTAGTTCTTAGAAAACACAATACTCAGTTGAACATTTTATATTATTATTATAAAGAAACTTCATGACTAATTCTAAGCACATGAATGTAATTTGCAGGTCATCAATAATACTATTTAAAAAAATCAGGATGGCCAAACTAAAAATTTGTAGTAGTAAACTGAGAACACAAATGAGAGAATGAAACATGCATTAATCACCATAGTCTAACTAAAGGGCTATGTGGGGTTCCAGTATGTAGATTCTGTTTTGGTTAATAATGACCTGAATATGAATATTTATATATATTAGGTATATATAAAAATGATATAAAAGATAGATATATGTGATATAAAATGTATATGCAAACACACAATTTGGGTGTAGACTATGACAAGCCACCCACCTTGGATTTAAAGTAAGTAGGCTTTTCATCCTCCTAAGGCATCATCAAGTCAATGGACATGAGAATGAGCAAGCTCCAGGAGTTGGTGATGGATAGGGAAGCCTGGCATGCTCCAGTCCATGGGGTCACCAAGAGACAGACATGACTGAGCAACTGAACTGAACTGAAATAACTATACAGTACAAAAGGATAAATCTCATTTTAACTACTTCGGTATCACTTTCCTTAAAGACTGCAACTAGAGTTGTTATTAAACATGTAGAAATGGATATTACCAAAAGTATACTGGGGTAAATCTTTTTTGAGAAGACAGTGAAGTCTTTGGAAGTCTAGAAATAGACTGAAATCTCAGCACCATAATTAAGTGATTGTAGATGAACTAACCACGCTCTCTGACCCTTTGTCTCCTCAGCTATAAAATGGAGATCAAAATGCATGCCTCAGAGTATGATCGGAAGGTAGAAATGAGGATACGTACATTAAAAAACAGCGCCTGGCAAAGCACCTGATACACAGTGAATCCTTACATAATTATGAATGTGTTATTATTTTGACCTCTTAAAAGGTCCAAACTCCAGGTGCAGAAACTAAAATTTATGAATTGGAACAGATTGCTGCAATTGCACACACAGATACAAAATTCAGTGAATCATAAACCTTAAACACATTATTTTATGTAAGTGAAAAAATGCTGCAATAAGGCTTTCTGTAAATATTTTCAACTACAATGTGGGCAATGTTAGCTCTTCATACGGAAGTAAACTTTTATTACTGGCATTTAGTTCCAGAGCAAATATTATTTTTTAGCTTGAGTGTTATACAATAATGGAATAGAATACATTTGATCTATTTAATTTGTAACAGTTTGCATATTATCATTTACACTTCAATACTATTCCAGTTTGAATTTTGATTTTACTTTCTTTTCTCTGAATTACACTCCCAAAACAATTTTGTGGACTATATCAGTATTAACTGAAACAAATTATGAATTATATCTTAAACATCGTCCATGTTCAGGTCATTTTTTTCTATTATAACTCATAGAAGCAAACAATATAGAAGTTAAATATTAGGTTTGAGCTTTTAGTAGAGTGAGTACAGGTGAGATCCTAAATAAGTTAATTAAAAATATTTCTTGGGGAACTACTAAAAACAGAGCAATATTTAAAGGAGGCTGTGGTAAATAGCCTAAGAGGCTATTGCCACCCCATTTAACAAGCCTGCAAAAATGCTAAGTAGAAAATACACGCACAATAGAGCACATAATAGCATAAGTTAAAGTGCTAAACTTTGTGATCCTGTAAATAAAGAGTTCAGAGAGGGCACAATCAAACCACAATATTTAAAGCAATGAAGAATTCCAGGAGAAAATGGGAGTTGGAGTTGAACTTGGCCTTGAGGGATGAATGGAATATGTGTGTAGAGGCAGTTTGTTCACGGAAGCTGAAATAGTGGCAATGGGGGCTTGCAAGGAAAGGTTTAGCTTTGAGTTTTTTGGTATGTTTTCAAGGAAGACTGCTTTTGAGTTAGTGTGGCCGAACTCAATTACTACATATATAACTGTTTAGGGGTAAATATCCTTATAGGCAATATGGCAGGATATAGAAGTATGAAGATAAGTTGCTGATGTGAGGAAGCATCTGTTCTATGAGATGGATTAGAAATGAGATAAATTAGAAGATAGACCCAAAAGATAAATGTGATGATGAAAACTGCAAGAACACACTGTCGACTTAAATGAAGAAAGGCTGGTAGAATTCAGAGAAGGATAATTACAGGAGGCACGTCCAGATCCCACAGATACAACCAAGAGAAGGTTTAGGATCGAGAAAATATCCAGGAACCATTGGTGTTATGATTCTGTATCATGGTTTTCTTCACAATAAATCAAATACTTAAGCAAAGTTTTCTACAGTATTTGCAGAAAGTGCTGAAGGGATTGAATGTTAACCCTAATCCTCATCCTAGAATAAACTGTGTCAGCTTTGTTATCATTTGACACATGGTATAGACTGGATAGGGCCTGAAGTTGTACGGAATAGTCGTGCTAGGATGACCAGAAGACACAGGTTTGGAAATCCTTGGAAGCATTTGTGAGCAACAGGTGATGAACAATAACAAAGACATGGAACTCTCACCACCCTCCCATGTATCCCAGCAATATCTAGTTAATAGTAAAGAGTGATATAGAAGACTGTACTCCTGCAAGGCATCCAGTTAGAATTTTATACTACTCTTGGCTGAGTATTATAGAAAGGGTGACTCTAGTAATCAGGAAAGTTGTAGACTCTCAGACCACAAAAATAAAAATCCAAGCCAAAGCATTATTGAGAAAAAAATATAAGATTTAAAAAATGAGATTAACTATGTTTTACAGTCTTGCATAGATTCAGAACATTGTAGGATCCAATAGATGAATTTGAATGTGAGGAATGTTTCTATAGTATATGGAGGGGAAAAGGAGACTGGATGGGGTGTAAGATGAATATAAACCTGAAGTTTGGAAAAACATAACTTATAGAAAAACTTCTACCTCAACTAATCATCTTTTTAATTAAACAATCTATCTTTTCCATGTATGTACCAGGCAGATACTATAGAAATTCTAAGAGCTTTAATGTTGAAAAGTGCAGTGCTTTCAGTGTATTTCTAACTCTATAATACATAAAGTATAATATCAACACTGTAGCAATAAAAACCTTTTTAAAAATTCAGCTATCATACTCAGGTTTTCTGTGGTTTTTATTTTGTTGTTGATCTCTTTTAAAAGAAAAACATTTCTAGTTGATACTCTATGCCTTTTAACTGAATAACCTTTTATCCTATCTGAGACTCTTCCAGTGGTGATTTCTGTTTCCTTAAGAAACAAATGCTACCCCTTCTTGGAATATTCTCCTAACCCATAAAGTTGAATCTTCAAGAAGTATCTGGACTTAACAGATGATCCCATATGAGTTAAGATGGAATTGACCTTCTCCTAACAGCCCTAGGAGATTCAATCTTAGGTGATGGAAATGAGGAGAGAATTAAGAAA
Source organism: Oryx dammah (assembly GCF_014754425.2). Taxonomy (NCBI): domain Eukaryota; kingdom Metazoa; phylum Chordata; class Mammalia; order Artiodactyla; family Bovidae; genus Oryx; species Oryx dammah. The sequence goes on along the minus strand of NW_024080444.1, from coordinate 7,221,738 downwards.
AAGGATTAAGCTTGAGATAGGAAGAAAGATAACCTCCAAAAATTTGTGGCTAAAGAAATGAAAATATTGACAGTACTATTAAAAAAAAAAAAGTGTCTTACCAGAATTCTGAAGTCACCAGATGATCCAAGAGTCCAAGCCTAATTAGAAAAAAAGAGGGAAAAAAAAGTTACTTTTCTGTTTTAAAAATAGGTACACAATATTTTTTATAATTCTATAATATCATTGCATTTATAAAGTTGTAGATTGATGAAAATAGATTAGGAAACCATTTTTTTCTAGGCTTTCACTTAAATTGAAGTATTTACTTAATCTCATATTGTGCCATACAAAGACAAAAAATATAGTTTAGATCTTGAAAATACATTTCCAACTATTCAGGTGACCATAATTATTCAGCATAATTCTTTAAAATCTCAAAAAGGTAGACTGTTACTAAATAAACTTGAAATCTCATGATAGTTATTACATGCATTTATTTTTCTTATGGGAGAGGTGATCTAAAGCTTCATTTTAAAATATGTTTTCTCATATCTCTGCCTTTGTTGATTATCAGACATTAATTAGTTTTGACTTTGATTCATTTTGAAAATTAAATCCATGGGATATTATAATGACAAAAACAAAAACATTTTAATTTCAAATTATATCAAAATGCGGCCTCTATGTTTTTAAGGTATTTGAAGTTCAAATGAAAGGCAGTATCTGAACAGCACAAATCCCTGAAAAGACCTAGCACCTGCTGTGGGATGCAAAGGTTTTAAAAATGTTGTCTTGTGTAAAGGCAACGGCAAACACTTTGAAGCCTTTTGTAAATATGACTGCCCGCCTCTTTGTTTGAGCAGAAATATTGAACTTCTAACCACTATTACTGTAAAATAAAGGAGATTATTTTTTAAACATATGATCATCTTTTCCTTTTGTCTTGGGAATTAAGTTGGAAATTATATATCATACAAGTATTGAAATAAAACTATCTTTATGTAAAAGAGAATAAAAATAACAATAAACATGACAATTTAACACTGTGTATACAGTTTTCTGTGTCAATAAATATGTGTTCGCCTCTTTTGTCATAACATTTAAATTAGGTTATCTGGTCAGAATTAAATACATAATGCTGGACCACTAATTGGTAACAAACTGGCCAGAATGAATCTATTACAATTCTTTCTCTAGGGCTTAGACTCATTGAGAAGACCAGTGGTTCACTTGAGAGGAGCAAGCAGTGGATTTTGTTGAACTATAATAAAGCTTTTTGGAATCTCTAGCCTGGCTTCAAAGGTACAAAATCTCTGTCCTTGGATTTTAGTTCTTCTCATGAGAAGCATAGAAAATACTTGGTACATTTTCTTTCCTTTTCACAAATATGTTATTGGTTTATCAGTTCAGTTCAGTTGCTCATTCATGTCCAACTCTTTGCAACCCTGTAGACTGCAGAACATCAGGCTTCCCTGTCCATGAGCAACTTACAGAGCTTGCTCAAACTCACACCAATTGAATTGGTGATGCTATCCAACCATCTCACCCTCTGTTGCCCCCTTCTCCTCTTGCCTTTAATCTCTTCCAACATCAGGGTCTTATTTTCTAATGAGTCAGTTCTTCGCATCAGGTGCCAATGTACTGGAGCTTCAGCTTTAGCATCAGTCCTTCTGATGAATATTCAGGACTCATTTCCTTTAGGATTGACTGGTTTGCTCTCCTTGCAGTCCAAAGGACTCTGAAGAGTCTTCTCCAACCCCACAGTTCAAAAGCATCAGTTCTTTGGTGCTTAGCTTTCTTTTAGAAAAGGAAATGGCAACCCACTTCAGTATTTTTGCCTGGAGAATTCCATGGGCAAAGCAGCCTGGCTGGTTACAGTTCATGGAGTCACAAAGAGTCAGATACAACTGAGTGACTATCACTCAACTTTCTTTATAGTTCAACTCTCATATCCATACATGACTACTGGAAAAACCATAGCTTTGACTATACGGACCTTTGATGGCAAAGTAATGTCTCTACTTTTTAATATGTTGTCCTAGTTTGTCATAGCTTATAAATCATGCAAGAAACTTGCAAAAGTGCAAATGTATATAGCTCAATAAATTATCACAAAATGAATGCTCATGTAATCAACAATCAGATCAAGAACTAGAATGCAACTAACACATAGAGGCCCACAGCACGGTCTGTCACTGTATATGTGTGTATACACACATGTATATACACAGCATGCATACAAGTACTATATATATACACAGGGCATATACAAAAACAGTATACATCCATATGTGAAAATGTTAGCTGCTAATCATGTCTGACTCTCTGTGACTTCATGGGCTCGAGCCTGCCAGGCTCCTCTGTCAGTGGAATTCTATGCAAGAACACTAGACTGGGTAGTCATCCCCTTCTCCAGGGGATCTTCCCGACTCAGGGATTGAAATTCTGTCGTCTCCCACGTTGCTAGAATATTCTTTATTGTCTGAGTCATCATACACATACATAAATACATATAAACTCACTTGATTACTTCTTGTGGTTTATGCTAAAGCACAGATTCAAATAAAATGCAAATCATTTGAGGCAATACAGATGCATATGATGTGATTGTGGAAATGCAGCACTAATGTCACAAATTCATCATAATTTTGCATGGCATATTGACAAGGTGTTGTCAGAGAGGGGCAACATTTTGGACATGTCATTGAGCATATTGTATATTGTAATCACTATATATCTATACCTATATATGTCTGTTTTGTTTTTTGCTCATCCTATAGTTTTGCCTTAGTTTTGAACTTTATAAAATTGAAATAATATACCATATTTTTGTCTATATTTAGTTTCTTTCCCTTAACATGTCTGTGATTCATTCATCTTGTTGTTTGTAACTATAATTATTTTTTGTTACTCTATAGAATTTCACTGGATAAACACTACATAATTTATATTTTCAATCCTCTATTGACAGTATGGATTGTTTCTACTTTCTAGTTATCATGAATAATTCTATTAGAAGCATCCTTTTATACATGTACACATATTTTTTTCTTGGATATTTCCTAGAAATAATTTACTAAAGTAAAAAAAAAAATACTTATGTTCTTCTTTAGCAGACATTGCCAAATAGTGTATCAAAGTTGCCATTGTTGTACAAATTCACCAGAATATACTTTTATTTTGCTTAACTTTAGTCTTCACTTTAGTTTACTATGTAGTATAATTATACTTTGATTTACATTTCTGTATTAATGTGTTTTAGTGCATTTTCACATATTTCCATATATTTATACATAATTCATACAAATATAGTTTTTCATTTAAGAAGACAGTTTTCAATTTGCTTGTCCACCTAATGTGGGTTGTCTTCTCCTTATTAATTTGCTGAAGTGTTTTATGTAGTCTAGATATGATCCTTTGTTGATTATATTTGGTGAAATATATTTCCCCCTCCACATCTCACCCTTTTATTCATGTTTTGTGCCTCTTGTTGCAAATTAATTCTAAGTTTTACAGCAAATTTAACTGTCTCTGTCTTTTTGTGGCACATGCATTACACAAAATGATCATATACAATATAATCTTTTCTATCTTCTTCTGAAACTAAAGTTTGTTATCACATTCTTCTGCCTCTCACATCTAATCCAAAACCTACCTGAAATTAATGTTTTGCTCTGTGTGATTTGTTATAAAGTGTTACTATTTTCCAGATTGATGCAGTAAAATTTACTGAAAATATCTTACTTCTGTCACTGTTATGCAAAGATAATTTTTCCACAAATTAATTGTTCACAGATACTTGGGTGTTTCTATTAATAGATATCAACATATCCCATTTAACTATTTGTCTGTATCACATGAATCTATACCATGTCTTATCTCAACATGATGTAGGTAGAAGAGTGGGATCCTCAACCTTTTCCTTAACAGTGTATTGACTATTTAAAAATATAATGCACATAACATAAAATTCACTGCTCTAAACTGGACATTTAATGGCTCATATTATGTTTACAATGTTTTGTAAACATTATCACAAATTCCAGAACACTTCCAAACTCTGAAAAGGAAACCCTATACCTATGACCAGTCAATCTCATTTCTCTCTTATCCACTTCCCCTGACAACCTCTAATCTGCCTCTCTGGATTTGCCTATTCTGGACTTTCATACAGATGGAATCACACAATTTGAAGACATTTCTGTCTATCTTATTTCACTTAGCATAATGTGTTCAAGGTTCATCTATTTGTAGCATATAGCAATATTTATTTCACTTTTATGGTTAAATAATATTCCATTGAATGTATATAGTATTTCTATTTTTTATAACACTTGTCTGTAAGAATAAAATTGGCTTTCTATTGACCTTATATTGAGCAAACTTAATTTACCTGTGTATTCTTTTCAATTTATTATCTGCACTCTCACATTATACACAATAATGGTTTCATATTTTTCACTTAAATCTCTGAGTTTTAAAAACATGCCTATATAAATGTATTTATGCACTCATGTATGTATGCACATGGACATGAATGTGTGTATGCATTTTGAATCACTGCACCCACTAGGAACAATGAACAATGAACAGAAGTGGTGTTCCTAGACACCCTTCTTTTGATCTCAAAAGTAAACCTACCATTAAGTCCACTGTTTGTTGTAGGGGTTTGGTAGATTTTTTATTTTTTTATCATAAAGAGAAAGATTCCCTTTATTTCCTTTATAATGAGCTTTAGCTATACAGGACTTTTTATTATTCATTGCATTAATAGAATGCAACTACTTAGATCATCTTATTCTTTCATCACATTTTGGTTAAGTTAAATTCTAACTATAAGTTTTCTTTAAGCAACATTTTATTTTTTTAAAAGCTATTTCCAACATCTTTTAGCATTTTTAGGATTTATAGAGACTTAACTTCTATTCCTGATATGAGTTATTCTTGAAGCCTCTTTTTTTTAACTTGGTCAGTAATATTGATATCTACGACTTTTATCAGTTTATTCAAACAGTAACTTTTAGTTTTGCTGATCATCTCTACTGTATATTTGGTACATTGTACAATATTTTTCATTATGTTACCTCCTGATTTTTATTATTTCTCTCCTGCATTTGAGTTAAATGCACTGTTTTCCCTCAACTTGAGGTGGATGTTAATAAACAATTTTCTGCCTTATTTTTTTCTCATATGTGTTTTGAAGTACGTTTTACTGTAACATTGGTTTTACTTTTTAAAATACAGTAGTTTATCCTTTCAAAGAACCAGCTTTTGGCTTTGTTGATTTTTGCTATGGTCTCTTTTGTTTCTTTTGCATTTATTTCTGCCCTAATTTTTAAGATTTCTTTCCTTCTGCTAACTCTGGGGTTCTCCAATTCTTCCTTTTCTAGTTGCTTTAGGTGTAGAGTCAGGTTATTTATTTGACTTTTTTCTTGTTTCTTGAGGTATGCCTGTATTGCTATGAACTTTCCTTTTAGTACTGCTTTTATAGTGTCCCACAGGTTTTGGATTGTTGTGTTTTCATTTTCATTAGTTTCTATGCATATTTTGATTTCTTTTTTGATTTCTTCTGTGATTTGTTGGTTATTCAGAAGCGTGTTGTTCAGCCTCCATATGTTGGAATTTTTAATAGTTTTTCTCCTGTAATTGAGATCTAATCTTAATGCATTATGGTCAGAAAAGATGCTTGGAATGATTTCAATTTTTTTGAATTTATCAAGGTTATATTTATGGCCCAGGATGTGATCTATCCTCGAGAAGGTTCCATGAGCACTTGAGAAAAAGGTGAAATTCATTGTTTGGGGGTGAAATATCCTATAGATATCAATTAGGTCTAACTGGTCTAATGTATCATTTAAAGTTTGCATTTCTTTGTTAATTTTTTGTTTAGTTGATCTGTCCATAGGTGTGAGTGGGGTATTAAAGTCTCCCACTATTATTGTGTTGTTGTTAATTTCCCCTTTCATACTTGTTAGCATTTGTCCTACATATTGCGGTGCTCCTATATTGGGTGCATATATATTTATAATTGTTATATCTTCTTCTTGGATTGATCCTTTGATCATTATGTAGTGGCCTTCTTTGTCTCTTTTCACAGCCTTTGTTTTAAAGTCTATTTTATCGGATATGAGTATTGCCACTCCTGCTTTCTTTTGGTCTCTATTTGCGTGGAATATCTTTTTCCAGCCCTTCAATTTCAGTCTGTATGTGTCCCTTGTTTTGAGGTGGGTCTCTTGTAAGCAGCACATAGAGGGGTCTTGTTTTTGTATCCATTCAGCCAGTCTTTGCCTTTTGGTTGGGGCATTCAATCCATTTAGGTTTAAGGTAATTATTGATAAGTATGATCCCGTTACCATTTACTTTATTATTTTGGGTTCGGGTTTATACTCCCTTTTTGTGTTTCCTGTCTAAAGAATATCCTTTAAAATTTGTTGGAGAGCTGGTTTGGTGGTGCTGAATTGACAGACCATTAGCCAGACTCATCAAGAAGCAAAGAGAGAAAAATCAAATCAATAAAATTAGAAATGAAAATGGAGAGATCACAACAGACAACACAGAAATACAAAGGATCATAAGAGACTACTATCAGCAATTATATGCCAATAAAATGGACAACATGGAAGAAATGGACAAATTCTTAGAAAAGTGCAATTTTCCAAAACTGAACCAGGAAGAAATAGAAAATCTTAACAGACCCATCACAAGCACGGAAATTGGAACTGTAATCAGAAATCTTCCAGCAAACAAAAGGCCAGGTCCAGACGGCTTCACAGCTGAATTGTACCAAAAATTTAGAGAAGAGTTAACACCTATCCTACTCAAACTCTTCCAGAAAATTGCAGAGGAAGGTAAACTTCCAAACTCATTCATTCTATTCTATTCTATTCACCATCACCCTAATACCAAAACCTGACAGAGATACTACAAAAAAAGAAAACTACAGGCCAATATCACTGATGAACATAGATGCAAAAATCCTCAACAAAATTCTAGCAATCAGAATCCAACAACACATTAAAAAGATCATAAACCATGACCAAGTGGGCTTTATCCCAGGGATTCAAGGATTCTTCAATATCCACAAAACAATCAATGTAATTCAACACATTAACAAATTGAAAAATAAAAGCCATATGATTATCTCAATAGATGCAGAGAAGGCCTTTGAAAAAATTCAACATCTATTTATGATAAAAACTCTCCAGAAAGTAGGAATAGAAGGAACATACCTCAACATAATAAAAGCTATATATGACAAACCCACAGCAAACATTATCCTCAATGGTGAAAAATTAAAAGCATTTTCCCTAAAGTCAGGAACAAGACAAGGGTGCCCACTTTCACCACTACTATTCAACATAGTTCTGGAAGTTTTAGCCACAGCAATCAGAGCAGAAAAAGAAATAAAAGGAATCCAAATTGGAAAAGAAGAAGTAAAACTCTCACTGTTTGCAGATGACATGATCCTCTACATAGAAAACCCTAAAGACTCAACCAGAAAATTACTGGAGCTAATCAATGAATATAGTAAAGTTTCAGGATATAAAATCAACACACAGAAATCCCTTGCATTCCTATACACTAATAATGAGAAAGTAGAAAAAGAAATTAAGGAAACAATTCCATTCACCATTGCAACAAAAAGAATAAAAAACTTAGGAATATATCTACCTAAAGAAACTAAAGACCTATATAGAGAAAACTATAAAACACTGATGAAAGAAATCAAAGAGGACACTAACAGATGGAGAAATATACCATGTTCATGGATCAGAAGAATCAATATAGTGAAAATGAGTATACTACCTAAAGCAATTTACAAATTCAATGCAATCCCTATCAAGCTACCAGCGATATTTTTCACAGAACTAGAACAAATAATTTCAAGATTTGTATGGAAATACAAAAAACCTCGAATAGCCAAAGCAATCTTGAGAAAGAAGAATGGAACTGGAGGAATCAACTTGCCTGACTTCAGGCTCTACTACAAAGCCACAGTCATCCAGACAGTATGGTATTGGCACAAAGACAGAAATATAGATCAATGGAACAAAATAGAAAGCCCAGAGATAAATCCACACACATATGGACACCTTATCTTTGACAAAGGAGGCAAGAATATACAATGGAGTAAAGACAATCTCTTTAACAAGTGGTGCTGGGAAAACTGGTCATCCACTTGTAAAAGAATGAAACAAGATCACTTTCTAACACTGCACACAAAGATAAACTCAAAATGGATTAATGATCTAAATGTAAGATCAGAAACTATAAAACTCCTAGAGGAGAACATAGGCAAAACACTCTCCAACATAAACCACAGCAGGATCCTCTATGATCCACCTCCCAGAATTCTGGAAATAAAAGCAAAAATAAACAAATGGGACCTAATTAAAATTAAAAGCTTCTGCACAACAAAGGAAAATATAAGCAAGGTGAAAAGACAGCCTTCAGAATGCGAGAAAATAATAGCAAATGAAGCAACTGACAAACAACTAATCTCAAAAATATACAAGCAACTTATGCAGCTCAATTCCAGAAAAATAAACGACCCAATCAAAAAATGGGCCAAAGAACTAAATAGACATTTCTTCAAAGAAGACATATGGATGGCTAACAAACACATGAAAAGATGCTCAACATCACTCATTATTAGAGAAATGCAAATCAAAACCACAATCAGGTACCATTTCACACCAGTCAGAATGTCTTCGATCCAAAAATCTGCAAGCAATAAATGCTGGAGAGGGTGTGGAGAGAAGGGAACCCTCCTACACTGTTGGTGGGAATGCAAACTAGTACAGCCACTATGGAGAACAGTGTGGAGATTCCTTAAAAAATTGCAAATAGAACTGCCTTATGACCCAGCAATCCCACTGCTGGGCATACACACTGAGGAAACCAGAATTGAAAGAGACACATGTACCCCAATGTTCATCACAGCACTGTTTATTAATGCCAGGACATGGAAACAACCTAGATGTCCATCAGCAGATGAATGGATAAGAAAGCAGTGGTACATATACACAAAACTCAGCCGTTAAAAAGAATACATTTGAATCAGTTCTGATGAGATGGATGAAACTGGAGCCAATTATACAGAGTGAAGTAAGCCAGAAAGAAAAACACCAATACAGTATGTTAACACATATATATGGAATTTAGAAAGATAGCAATGATGACCCTGTATGCAGGACAGCAAAAAAGACACAGATGTGTATAGCGGACTTTTGGACTCAGAGGGAGAGGGAGAGGGTGAGATGATTTGGGAGAATGGCATTGAAACATGTATAATATCATGTAAGAATCGAATCGCCAGTCTATGTCCGATGCAGGATACGGCATGCTTGGGGCTGGTACACGGGGATGATCCAGAGAGATGTTGTGGGGAGGGGGGTGGGAGGGGGGTTCATGTTTGGGAATGCATGTACACCCGTGGTGGATTCATGTCAAAGTATGGCAAAACCAATACAGAATTGTAAAGTAAAATAAAAAATAAATAAATAAAAAATAAAAAAAAAAGAAACCAACCCCCCCCAAAAAATAAAAAAAAAAATAAATACAGTAGTTTAATTTTTATTCATTTCTAAGCATTTTAAAGTTAAAAGTTTACTCAATAAGGGTTCCAAAAGAATATATTTTAATTTCTTAATAGCTAGAGGTTTTCTGATTCAAATAACTTGTACACAAAGCACTTACTCAACATGATGTTGATCCTCTAGAGTATATTGAAACTTGTTATATGATTCAGCATCTGATCAATTTTCATAAATAGTCTATGTGTCCTTTATAATGATATATATTCTGCAATTATGTGCATTGACCTATACACATAAATTAAACATGTTAATAATGTTGCTCATTCAGATACTGGAAGATACATATTGTATACTCCCACTGTGATTTTAAATTTGTCTTTTTTTTCCTTTTAGTTTCACCTCTTACAGAGAAGGCAATGGCACCTCACTCCAGTACTCTTGCCTGGAAAGTCACATGGACAGAGGAGCCTGGTAGGCTCCAGTCCATGGGGTCGCAAAGAGTCAGACACGACTGAGCGACTTCACTTTCACTTTTCACTTTCATGCATTGGAGAAGGAAATGGCAACCCACGCCAGTGTTCTTGCCTGGAGAATCCCAGGGACGGCAGAGCCTGGTGGGCTGCCATCTATGGAGTTGCAGAGTTGGACATGACTGAAGCGACTTAGCAGCAGCATAAGCAACAGTCAGAGTTGCCATCTCATCCAGGGATAGTCAAAGGAGGATTTAACTGAGGTGCATACACATACCAAGGAGAAGGCGATGGCACCCCACTCCAGTACTCTTGCCTGGAAAATCCCATGGATGGAGGAGCCTGGTAGGCTGCAGTCCATGGGGTCGCTAAGTCAGACACAACTGAGGGACTTCACTTTCACTTTTCACTCTCATGCTTTGGAGAAGGAAATGGCAACCCACTCCTGTGTTCTTGCCTGGAGAATCCCAGGGAAGGGGGAGCCTGGTGGGCTGCCGTCTATGGGGTCGCACAGAGTCGGACATGACTGAAGCGACTTAGCAGCAGCAGCAGCAGCATACACATACCAAACAGGAAAAAAAAAAAAAACAAACAGCCTGTGCAATAACCCAAAAGGCAATGTATTCTGTGTAGCTAGTGCCTGAGCAGGTGGTGGAAAGAGGTATGACTGATATTTGAAGACACGACTTAAAACCAGATATGAAGAGCTTCATAATAGTAAGACTTTAATAGTTAGCTAGCAATTTCAAGATAAGGCAGAGAAGATTTTGGAGTAGGGTTTTGATGAACTAAACTAACATGAAGCAACCTAGAGTAGATGGTAGAGAAATATGAAAAGTAAAATTTTAAATGAGTTTTAGATTCCAGTAGTGTCTCTTTGCAGGTTGCTCTAGTAAACTACCGGACATGTAGGTCTGGAGTTCAGGAGAAAGTTATAACTTTATAATCTGACCTAGATTGGGGATTTATCAGTGTTTTAGTGGTAAATGAGGCATGTGAGAAAAGGAGGACACAAAAGTGATGATCAGTAACGGATACTTGAGGGAAACTCAACAATTACTGGAATAGGCAGCAAAAATGTAATCAGCCAAATTGGTTGAGAAGCTTAATAGATGTAGAATGAGCAGTGAGCCAAGAACAAGTGACGTCAGCAATTCGAAACGTTTTTCAGAGTGTTCCAAGATGATGACAACAAAATTTGGCCTTCAGTATTGCCTACAGTCAGAGACATTCAAGCAGAATGTTGAGATTAAAAGTTTTAACACTTTGAGTGATGAATGGTAGCTTAAAGAAATAGTTCACCAAATATACGATTTCTTTTTTGAATTTCGTTGAAAAAAGGAAGGGACAGAATCAGGGCTGGAGTGTGGTGATAGAGTCAAGGAAAGGTGCCTCTTGTTTATGCACAAGTTATGTTCAAAATTTTAGGTCATCAGAGAACCTCATGCATATTCTTAGTCTGCTTTAAAAATATCTGGCAGACTTCTAAGAATATTCATTGTAACTGTTTCTCCTTTTTTTTCCAAATAAGTGTATAACATAGAGCTTTCATATTTAAACCAGTGGCTTCCACCATGTGGACATGTCCCTTAAAAATATCATCTACTTCCACCCCTTTTATTAGCTGCTGTTGATCAAGGATATATGTCAAGTAGCTTTCTCTGCTACTTGTGGGATTATATTAACTACCCTTGCTGAAATTTCAAGTATCTTTTATGTTATACATACTCGTTATACAGCTATACAGAGACATAAAATCAATCCTATTGTCACTGTTTTTGTTTAGTTTCTGATAATGACTGAGCATAATTGTACTTTTGTCTAAGTCACTCCAATTATTCCAAATAGTGCCCATTTTGTATTTGTTTTTCAGTCACTCAGTTGCATCTGACTCTTTTGCGACCCCATAGACTGAAGCCCCAGGCTCCTCTATCCATGGGATTTCCCAGGCAATAATACTGAAATGGGTTGTCAATTTTCTTCTTCAGGGGATCTTCCCAACCCAGGGATCAAACCAGCATCTCCTGCATTGGCAGGTAGATTCTTTACCACTACCACTGAGCTACCAGAAGCCCATCCATTTTGCATACTCTTATTGTGAATATATATATTTTCCTTTCAGTTAACCCTTAGAATACTCTATCCCTCCTTTTATTTAACTTTCCATCCTTTCTGCAGTCACAGGCTCACAGATATTCAGAAGGCAGTTATTAAATAAATCAGTAAGTTTGAATGAAAAAAGTAAATGTACAGAAGAATAAAATTGTTTTATGTAAATGGAAAGTCACCTGCCAAATGCATATTTCAGTTCCTTCAGAGGAAAGTGGTCATATTATAAGGCTAAGGACACTGATATCAAAAAGAGTCTGTGTTTTGACTCTATTGTTTTTGAATTTTATTAATTTAGATCACTTTTCTAACCTTCTGTTTATTCACCTATAAATGGACTTTCATTTGCAATTGTTACAGGATCATTTAATAATTAAGCTATTTCTATGAAGATGCCTAAGATAGTTCTTGCACTTTAGTAGGGATTCATAAGTTGAGATAAACCTGGATCTGAGATACAGTCTGACCTTCCTAAGAGCCCATTTTTTAGGTACCGTGAACAATGATCTGTTCTTCAATACCATCTGTGTAGTCAGCTGCTCACAGTATATATCACCTTCTCTATCCAAAACCATGACCTTTAACTGGAAAAGCTGATTAAAACAACACATGAAGTGAAGTGAAAGTCGCTCAATCATGTCTGACTCTGCGACCCCATGGACTCTGCAGTCTACGGAATTTTCTAGGCCAGAATACTGGAGTGGGTAGCCTTTCCCTTCTCCAGGGGATCTTCCCAACCCAGGGGTTGAGCCCAGGTGTCCCACATTGCAGGCAGATTCTTTACCAGCTGAGCCACAAGGCTATCCCAAAGCCCAAGCCTTGGAGCTTTTTCCTCAAAATTTCATTTATATAAAATAAGTGTATATTTAAAATTCTTCTGACTCACTAAATTGCCCTGGATAAAATTGAGTGGGTTTGATGAGCCTCTCTTTAGTTCTCAGTTTTGTCTTAAATTTTTATTCAAGAAGAAAAAAATCACAGGCTAATGTATAAATAGTCAAATTAATAACCAATTTACTCCTACTTTTAACATTTATATGTCCTTCATAATTTATCTAATTAGGCAGTATTTTAATGAGCATATGCTATTGAAATTTCTAAATACATTTCTTTGACTGGATAACAGAAAAACTTTGAAACTTTAAGAATTCTCTTGCATATACAGTTCTGATTTCTATCATTCTGAAGCTGAATTTAATTCAGTTGGGTAACTTAATTCAATCTTCCAAATTATTGCACTCCTCAAATAACTAATAATTTATGATAGAGATTCAGGCAATTATTTACATTGTCTGATGAAATAATGTTTTAAAACTTTTTTTAAAGGGGAACTATAGTTGTTTTTAGAAGTAGAAAGTGGAACAGATGGATTAGTGGCAAAAATTCTATTAAACACCAGTATGTTCTACAGATCTTCTACATAGATGTTAAAGGCTAAATATATTTTTATCATGGAGAATGAAATGGCAACCCACTTCAGGATTCTTGCCTGGAGAATACCGTGGTCACAGGAGCCTGGTGGGCTGTAGTCCACGGGGTTGCAAAGAGTTGGACATGACTCAGTGACTGATCACACACACACGTTCTTATCAACTTTTTTATTTACAACTATACAAGACTGAATTCAAATAACTGATGATGAGTTGACATATTTGCCATAGCATTACCTTGGTTTAGTTTAAATGGCTCTAACTGATCACATATTTCGATACACAAAAACTTTTCTATTATAGCAATGATTTCACTAGTGATATACCTTGATACTTACTCAATTTTGCTTTAAAGAAAGATGTTTCTTTCAAATGTATTTTATGAAAAAGATATACTTATTACTGTATCCCTCTTCTTAGTATCCACAATGCACATTAGCAAACAAAGAACTATTAGATGACTCCAAGAGGAAGAGATTTAATTTGGCTTAATTTGCCTTAAATTAAATTTCATCAAACTATGGAAATGGTTTTTTGTATGGATTTTTTCATGTAAATCAAAGTTGCTTATACCAAATGTGAATATGACTAGATGTAATATTAAATTTAGTTTGATATGGAAATAACTGAGTTCATCATATTCTAAAAATCCTCACTTTTTCTTCTTTTTATCTTATGTTATAGTAGTATCTATGTGTTTATGCAGCTATTCAAAAAAATATGAATCAGAAAAAATATGACTGAGACTCAATTTCTGCTTTTAAAAGGACATCTTAGTTAGTAAAAGCTGTAGTAAATAATTGTCAGGTATGGTATACATTGCAAGTGTTTGTATGCAGAAACACAAACTATACAAATATGCTTTGTGATTCTAGTGCTATAGATACCAATTCTCCAAATTTTCAAAATCAATGCCTTTTTCAGGGCTCCCATGGCTCCAGTTTGCTTAATCCTTTTGCTCAGAGGGATCAGTTATAGCAATACTTTAATTTCTCTCCCAACCTTGACAGTCCTAAAGACTAAGCAACTGAGAGGAAGAAGTAGAGGAGTTTTTTTTATCATGGACGAATTTCACATGGATCCTGTGTAATTTTTGTAAAAATCTGTTTCAGTCTCCCACTAGAAGGCCAACTGCATTCATTTTGTCTGCCTTATTTACTGCCACATACCTGTGCCTAGAATGCAGAATCTAACACTTGGAAGGTACTACATAAATGTTTGTTGAATCCACTGCTTTTTTCAGGCTGAGTTTTTGGTGCTAGTGATGTCTACTCACGAACCCATCACCTTTTTACTCCAGGCACTTCAGTTCTCAATATTCCAACTTCAATCACAGCACCATCGGATAGAGGTAACCTCTCCCAATAAGTCCCTAATGGTAATAACTACGGAAACCCTATCACACGTTCTAACTCAGTAAAATGGGACGAGCCAGTTAGAAAGGTCTCATAACAAGATCCTTCATTGCCATTATACTCAGAGAAAAAGTTCCCAAGTTTACTAATGTGACAAATAAACTAATTCTTAGTTATTTAAGCTCTGCTGAAGTACTAAGAGAGAAATATCATTTTCTAGGACCTAAATCTCTGATTCTGATACCTCGAGTGACCCATTATTCCCAGTCTGCGTCCTCATTGCCAAATACGCTAGTGATCTACTTGACTTGCTAGCCCCTTACCCTGTGTAGTTCTACTCAGTGAAGATGCCATAATAAATCCCTTAAATATTTATTTGGATGGCCAGTTCCACTAAGAGAATTCATCTTCTGTGAATTTTTCATCTTTCCTCTGGTTAGCTGGTCTGTTTCTGCATGTCTTTATAGCACAGTGAGACCTGTTAGAGCCTCATATTTGGATTTCCAGAGTTTGAATTTCCACCTGCTTGAAAACATGCTTTTATAAAAGAATAATATAGAAAACCCTATTTGTGTGTTTATTTTTCATGTTTAATTGAGAATACATTTTGAAGAAAAAAATCCCTTTTTAATCCTTCTGTGGGGTAGTTTATTGGGAACTGAACACTTTTTATTTCTACAGAATAAAGTATAAAGGCAGGTGTTTAGAGTAACTAAATGCATGGAGAAAAATCACTGAAGTTCTTGGTATTCACAGCTAGCCCGTAGATAGCGTTATAAATACCTAAATGAGCTACAAACAATTTTCAGTTAGTTGGTGTTCATGGTGACTCAGATGGCAGGTGATAAAGGATGGAAATTGTTTCAAAGAATACGTTTCCAACAGTAACCTACTGGTTTCCTGAGTGATTCCTGGAGAGATAATTTTTTATACTTCCTGTTTTCAAGGGGATAGAATGATAAACAGAACCAATCGTTTTATCACTATATATGTTTAAGGTGCACAGAATTATAGTTTAAGATCTGTATACACTACAGATCCATCACCAACTACAAGCCTAAGTTATGCCCCCATCACCATACACCTGATTCCCTTCACCTATTTCACTCACCACCCATTTCATCCCCAGCCTAAATGTCTTCCCCTCTTTTAACTACTATTCTATTCTCTGTATCTATGAATTTGTTTTTGTTTTGCTTTTTATAGATTCCGCATATGAGTAAAAGCATGACACTAGTCTTGAGATAGAAAAGACAACAACAACAACTACATTTCGCTTTCTTAATGTCCTTTATTTTGCCATATATAAGTCTGGGAATTAGGTTGCTTTAGATTATAAGAAGAGTTTTTTTAAAAAAGGAAATGTGATGCTGTTTCCCAGGTTTCAAATAGCTATCACTACTTTGAAGAGTGGCTTCTGGAGCTAGATTTTATGATAATATCAACCAAATGATGGAACTTTCATCAAAGAATGGGGTATATGTTTATTGGTTATTTGGTATACATGTAAGCTCATTATGGACCAGACCCTGCCCTGTTATACATATTAATTTATTTTGTACTTAAGACAGCTTTAGCAGGTACATATCATCACCATCTCCATTACACAGAAAGAATGCTAAAGCACAGAGATTAGTAGTCTAGTCCTGGTCACACAGCTGCTACTGCTGCTGCTAAGTCGCTTCAGTTGTGTCCGACTCTGTGAGACCCCAGAGACGGCAGCCCACTAGGCTCCTTTGTCCCTGGGATTCTCCAGGCAAGAATACTGGAGTGGGTTGCCATTTCCTTCTCCAATGCATGAAAGTGAAAAGTGAAAGTGAAGTTGCTCAGTCGTGTCCGACTCTTAGCGACCCCATGGACTACAGCCTACCAGGCTCCTCCATCCATGGGATTTTCCAGGCAAGAGTACTGGAGTGGGGTGCCATTGCCTTCTCCAGGTCACACAGCTAGTAAGTAGCAAAGCCAGAATTTGAAACCCAACAGTCTAGCACCACAGTCTGTGTCTTTAGCCATTTTATTATACCATCCCTCAAGTGGCCTAATGAAAAGTAACGAATGAAATATTGTACCATTTCCCAGATCTGGGAAAAAGTCACAAAGAAATCAAGCTTCAGCAACATCACCACAATGAAGCCTGAACAGGCATTTCCTTGTGAGATTGATCAGTGCCACTCCCCCTTATCAAAGATCAATCCGTGAATAGCCTTATGAGTTATAACTGGACACCCAAACAGAAAACAGTTTCCTTTCAATAGTCCCTCT
Organism: Oryx dammah; assembly: GCF_014754425.2. Taxonomy (NCBI): domain Eukaryota; kingdom Metazoa; phylum Chordata; class Mammalia; order Artiodactyla; family Bovidae; genus Oryx; species Oryx dammah. The sequence goes on along the minus strand of NW_024080444.1, from coordinate 7,204,591 downwards.
CTCTCAGCTGCCTGGCAAAAATCACACTGTAACTAAAACTTGCATTCTGCTGTCAGCAGACTGGGTTTTGGATTTTAACTCTTAATCTTACTGTCACTGAGCAACTTATTTATTTCTTCAAATATTTACACTCACTACAATTTAATTAACCAAGTAGTATCTTTATACCCATTTATACATGACAAAACTGAGCCACAGAAAGTTTTAGTAACTTGCCCAAGGTCACACAGCAATGGAGGCAGAGAAATGTTTCCTATCTAGACAATTTGGCACCCGAGTGCAATCTCACTGAGTCACATTGAAAATTAAATGAGCAACGCCTTCTCTGACATCCCTCAGTCAATTTTTTCTTTTAAGCAGCTGTATCTCTCCTTGTGAGAACTTGCAATACTTTTTAATGTTTTATTTAGTTAGAAAGAGATTTTAAAAAAATCTGTCCTACTGTGACTTAACATGTTGAAAACAGAGATATTGTTGATTTGACTCAATGAGCAACTAAAGATAATGCCTGACATGCAATAGTTGAATGAAAGGATTAAAGAGTAAATTAGTCAAGAAATGATAACCTGAAATGTGTGACAATTAGTAAGTGATCAATCAGTATTAATTATTAAGACTATAAACTAGAGCATAATCTAATTCACTATATAGCTTTTATGTGAGTTCTCCAGCAACTTTAATAATATCAAATTTTGGAAACTATAAATATACCCTTGAAAGTAACATTCACATGCAGTTCCACTGCAGCACTGGAACACTATCAATCAGAAATCAATTAAAGAAACTCCTTTGAAGCTGGCTCCCCTGATAACAAGCTAACTAAAATCTATGTAGAATAAAGAAGTGGTTTTGATTAAAATATTTTTTAATGTCCAAAGACAAATAGATTGGTAAAGCATAGTTAACATGAAAAATACATAAGTCTTATAAATTAAAATATGAAAAAAGTTAACCGAAACAAAGTATTCAATACAACTGATCCTAGAACAACATAGGTTTGAACAGCAGGGGTCTATTTATAAGTACCTTTTTCACTAAATACTTATTAAACAATCCACATGGTTGGTTGAATTTGTGGATGCAAAGCCATGTGTGGAAAGGACCTAATGCAAAGTTATTGCAGCTTTTTGTCTGGGGTTTGATGCCCCAACGGCCCACATTGTTCAAGGGTCAACTGTAGGCTCAAACTAAGATGCAGACATTTGGAAGGAACCAAAAAGGTCATCATGCTTGTACATATTCTTTAATAATTATTTTAACTAGATATGTATTGAGTGGCTATGTCTTAGATGCTACATGGGAATAAAACAACTTGATGTCTTATGCTATATTAAACATAAAATTTTTGAGGATTAATTCAATAATTCTATAATTCTATTTTGAGGATTAATTCAACCAATTCTATCATTGGTTGATAAGCTGTTTCTTGGAACTAAAACCACCTGGAGAGATAAGTAGAGCAAAAAAAGAAACAAAAAAAGACCCTTTCTTCTACAATATGACTCACAAAATGAGATCAGAATTTGGAAAACGTTACTCCATTCCATTTCCCTTTCTTCAATCACCATCACTACCCAAATAATTTTGGCTGAATCCAGCTTCCTGGACAATCTCTAGATAAAAGGTTATATGGTTATGGAAAATGCACACAGACAGCAAGATGATGTAATTTAGTCCAGTGGAAATGGATATCCTTTAGCTAGAGGTCATTCTCACAATTTCCCCAAAATACCAGAACAAATTATTATTTCCTTCAACAGTATTGCCAGGACTTTTGCTACTTTACATATCAAAACATCTCAGAAAATTTTACCTGCCTCATTCTCCTGCCCAAACTTTCTGAAGATTTTTTTTTTTTTTTTGAAGATTTTAAATTAAATTGCAGAGTATCCCTTATTGCTCATAATCATTACAGTCTATATCATTTTGCACAGTCTGGCCTTTTGCCTATGTTTATAACCTCAATTTCTTTCCATGTTTGTACTCTAGCCATATGGGCCTTTTTTCCATTTCTAAAAGTTACTGTGTTCCATAACCTTTGCATATGGCATGGTGAAGCAACAGTACCATATAGAGGCCAGGTCTGAGTTATATAGTCTTCAGGAGTTTATATCCTGGGCAAGATTATTCAATGTTAGAAAGTGACATTAAACAAGATGTGTTCAGAAAGAACTTCCTTTGTTACAGAGGTAGTGCTGATTTATTTTTTTTAACTTTTGTAAGACACTAGAGAAGTACACTGCCAAAACAAATGCCTGAAACACAGAGCAAAAAAAAGAATGTTCTGAACCTGCAAACAGTACCAGTTCTATATGTGTTTGAAACGGTTTAAGTTGACCATGAAAAACTCAGCTGAGCCTCCTAGAAACCTGTAAAAGAGCAGCAGGAAAATGAACATTATTGACATCTCCATTGCTACAGAGAAAATTACCACAGAAATAAAGAAGTTTCTGATGTTTCTAAATGTATAGATTTTTACCAAAGCTTGGAAAAAAGGGAAGGGTCATTTTTTTCAGGCCTATCAGTAGTTTCAGATCAAGCTGGTTTTCCAGATGAAACACATGTAAGGTTAAACAATGAACTTTTCCAAGAAAATATGTTTCATAGGCTTAAGTATCTCCTTAACTGAATAGAGTTAGTGGTAGCTGTTGACACAGCACAAAACAGTATCCCTGCTCACAAGAGAGTGTGTCAACTACATCATAAAGCAGAAGCCAGATTCATTAGAACATTGGGGTTCTAGAGATCTTGAGCTCAGAAAAGAAATGGAAGTTAAAAGGTTTTGAACTGAAAAGGTTTGGGGATAGAAAGTCACCTCAGTTTATACTTAATGACTGAATCTGCCATATTTACAAGATTCTAAACTTAGCAAAATGACCAGAATGTTTCAAATTGCACTTTGAGAAAGGATTGCATGTATAGGCAGATATTCTCCAAGGCCAATGCAGTGCAATGATTAAGTTAATGACAGAAGAGATCTTGTAGGAGTTCAGAGGTTTTGGAAATCACAGACCTGACTGGCATCTTAACAAGGCTGATCAAAGTAAGATCTTCATGTAATACCTTCTTTCCACAAGTTAACACTAAATATCTGATTCACTGCTATAGGATATGTGTTTCATGTTTTCTAAATTCAGTAAATATAAAGGCTGTGCTATAACAATCTACTGATTCACTGTAGTTTTTAAAAACTGAGATCTCACACTAAAGGAATTCTTGCTTACTTCCATAAGTGTTCACACTAGCACTGTTGTTAATATCAGGAATAATAAAAAAGGAACAAAGATCCATTGGAGGCGACAATTTGTGGCATACACTACCAATGAACCACATCTACTGTATTAACACAGATGATTCAGAATCAAGAGTAACAGAAGAAAAAGGACAAAATGTTAGGTCCAGCATGATCTGATGCATTTACAGTTCAAAAACGTGCTAAACGAACTGCAATGTACTTAATGAAAACTATGGAGATCAGAATGATGGTTACCTAATCATGGAGGAGAACTTACAAAGTGCTAAAGGAAGTAGAAGCAGTTTCATTAAGTGACAGCTGGTGAGGTTGCCTGCACTATTCATGAATCACAGGAGTTACCACTGACTAGCTGGCTGAGCAAAAACTCATTTTGGATTTTAATTTCTTCAGACTTAAAGAATTTTGGCTTTTCATATACTTGCGGTTCCACACTGCAAGGTGATGCAATTAGGGAATTTCAGTCAACCTCTGGGAATTTGATAATGGAAGAATTATATTGTCTCTATTTGAGGCTTTCTATAACAGAGACTTCTACCTCTGCTTCAATGACTATGCTAAAGCCTTTGCGGATCACAAGAAACTGGAAAATTCTGTCTCCTGAGTAACCTGTATACAGGACATGAAGCAATAGTTAGAATAGGACATGGACTGATTCAAAATTGGGAAAGGAGTACATCAAGGCTGTATTCTGTCACCCTGCTTACTTAACTTATATGCAGAGTACATCATGCAAAATACCAGGATGGATGAATCATAGGCTGGAATCAAGACTGCTGGGAGAAATATCAACAACCTCAGATATGCAGATGATACAACGATGAATGTATTACATGGCAAAAAGTGAAGAGGAGGTAAAGAGCCTCTTGATGAGATGAACGAGGAGAGTGAAAAAGTTGGCATAAAATTCAACATTAAAAAAAACAAAGATCATGGCATCTGGTCCCATCACTTCATGGCAAATAGATGGGGGAAATGCAGAAATAGTTACAGATTCATTTTCTTGAGCTTCAAACTTACTGCAGATGGTGACTGCAGCCACAAAATTAGAAGATGTCTACTCCTTGGGAGAAAGACTATGACAAACCTACACAGCATATTAAAAAGCAAAACATCACTTTGTCAACAAAGGTCCATTTAGTCAAAGCTGTGGTTTTTCCACTAGTCATGTATGGATGTGACAGCTGGACCATAAAAAAGCCTGAATACCAAATAATTGATGTCTTCTAACTGTGGTTCTGGAGAAGACTTTGAGATTCCCTCGGAGAGCAAGGAGATAAAACCAGTCAATCCCTAAGGGAAATCAACTTGCTGAAGCTGTAATACTTTGACTACCTGATGCAAAGGGTCAACTTAGTGGAAAAGACCCTGATGCTAGGAAAGGTTAAGGGTAAGTGAAGAAGGAGACAACAGAGGATGAAATGGTTGGATGGCATCACTGACTCAATGGACATGAGTTTGAGCAAATTCAGGGAGATGGAGAAGGACAGAGAATCCTGGTGTGCTGCAGTTCATAGGGTCATAGAGAGTCAGACACAACTTAGCAAATGAACAGCAATAACAGAGACGTTATATGCTTGCATACTGATATATTTATCAAATATTATTTTAATCTATAATTTAAAACATGGGTGGCAATAGTTTGAAGTGGGAGGACTTAGTACTGTGAGAAAGCCCAACAAGTTGAGAGAACCCTAGATGGACGATGTTGGGTAAAAGTCTTCCTTCTTCCTCTTGCTTGGGGGTATCCATTAGAGCAACCCATCTGGCCTTCTCCCAACTCCTCTGATCCCAAAGGTTGTCAGAAAATACTGAGCTTATGGAGCTTAGCCCGCTGTGAGCTGTAGCATTTCTCAATGCCTCTTGAGGTCCTCACAGCTCAGTCAATTTCATTGATTACATCTGAAAAGCTGAGGGGCCATCTTATTCCTGTGAGGAATTTGTTTACCTTGTTCAACTGTATCGGTGTCCAAGTTAGAAAGTCTGCTTAAATAGTGATGGGGTATTGAATCTATTTGCATACACTTTTAAAACTATATTTCCTCATCCTCTTTATAATAAAACAAGCTGTTTGACCTCTATTTCTCTGTCTCCTAGGTCTTAATTCTGAATTGATTCTAAACTCAGGAGGGGAAGAACAAGGCATTAATTATTGATCCCCTACACCCCAACAGCAGTGAATTTTTAAAGAACTAGTTGGCATTATAAGATATGTATTATTATCAGATCAATCATTGTTTAATAATCTTAATTCAAGATTCCATAACAGGACAATATTCTATACATTTAATAGAATCCACAGATTATTCACACCCTGGGGGGTCAGTGGAATAAGTATGCCTTTTTAATAATAAATAATTTTTGTGGATTTTTTTTTTTTTTTTGAGGAAGGAAGGCCTCAGGGATGGATTTATATTAAATGTCAGGCAGATCATTTGGAAACATCAGAGGCAGAAGGTAGGAGTATAGGAGTATTGTTATCAGGATAGCTCTCACTTAGAAACAAGCCCTGCCTCTATTCCCCTTTATCTGTTAAAAAGTTTTAAAAAAGAAAAAATAGGAAAAGAAGTTGGATTTAGTTAAAGGTGGATTCAGCTAAACTCACTTCAAATAACCAGTGATCTTTCCTTAGAATCCAAATAAAATAAAAGGTACTTGTACATTGATAGGTGTTTGGGAAACTACTTATACAGCACTTCATAAGAAATAGCTATGTGATTTTGGAAATGAGTATTTTAACTGGTAACAACTCAAAACATTAACTTTTGTATGATTAATGTAAATCTATTTTACTTAACATTACCACTAGTAATGCCAATCATTACTAATACAAATTGCAAAGGTTTTACCATTATATCAACTCCTTTACTCATGTCCTCAATGTATATCCTAATGTGATCAAAGATGATACTTATTTAGATGCTTAAATTTATTCAATGAATTGCATATTCCAAGTATCTGTTATGGAAATCCTCATAAACAAAATAATGTTAACAGCACTCAGAAAAAACTCTTTTTTGCTTTTCTTCAATTTTAAAGCAAACCAAAATATGGCTGAAAAGAAACAGATGAAACTTCTAGTCTATATCACCAATATAAAGGAAAATAGGCTCCCTGGCTTACAAATCCACAAACCAAGATGACTCTACCATAAATTCTTTTTGCTGAGAACCACTTATTCCTTTTTGTGACCCAGACCTATATTAAGATTTCCACTGTTTCACTGTAACCAATTGGAGTGTTCTTTAAAGCAGAGTGAATATAATAGAGTCCATAAAACTGTAAATGGATAACTGTAAATGTCTCTTAAATTTCCACAGATAATTGTACTTTTAAAAAATATATGTTTATTAATGTAATTCCCCATTTAGCATAATATCAGGCATTTAGAAAAAGGGACATTTCTAACCACTGCCAAGATATCTTGTGAAATGTCTTTTTATGAAACTATTGGGATAATAGGGGTTATTCATTGGACGAACTTAAGTATTCCAGGGACTCAAGGGCCTAATGGAAACTTTCCTATTTATTCCAATTTCTAAATTTAGGTGCTCCCTCCCACATCTCAAAGAGTTGGATGCCACTGAAGCAACAGCATGTGCATGTGCAAGGCAACTCTTTATATAGTTGTGGAATATTCACTACCCCTCTCTGCAGCCATACTTCAATATAAAATTCTCAGAGTTATTATTAATATGAATCTTCAAGATGACTTGGGGTTCAGGCTTATTTTTAAATCTCTGCTCAGACTTGGAGAACTGAAGGGTCAGTTCTGACAAATGCACCTCTGAACCCTTGATGTTGGCTAGTGTTACTGAATCCTCTATATCACTGAAGGTACCAGAAAGTTTATGCTCAGTATTCTTAGTCCTGGGACATTGATGCAGCCTGTTTTCTTTGTGAGTTCTACAATTACTAGATAAATAATGAATAACATCATCAAATGTTGATGTGACTCCCAGATCTACCATTGACTAGCTTTATGACCTTAGGAAAATCAATTCAACATTGTAACCTTAGCTAACCCATCTATTAAATGGGAATACCATCTACATCTAATGAACTGAATTAAACTGAAGCATCAACTGCCAGCACCTCAGATTGTAACTATTTAGAAATAGGGTCTTTCATAGAAATAATCAAGGCAAAATGAAATTATATTGAATTAGGGCCCTAATCCCACTTGACTCACTTCCCTATAGAAAGAATGCCATAACAAACATGATATGACAGAGTAATAAAAAGACAGACACCCAGAAAGAAAGCCACGTCAGGATGAAGGCAGAGATTGGAATAACACATCTACAAGTCAAGGAGTGTCAAAATTGCCAAACAAATAAATTATAAAAGAACAAATAAACAAAAAAACTTAAGCTAAGAAAGAAGTATGAAATTAATTCTCTACCACAGCTCTTATAACGAACCATCCCTGTTGATATCCTGATTTCAGATTTCTAGCCTCCAGAGCTACAAGACAATAAATTTCTATTTGAACCACTCAGTTTGTGCTACTTGGTTATGTTGGCCCTAGGAAACCAATACACTAGCCAACAAAGGGATCATGAGATTTAAATGATTTTGCAAAGCAACTGACATAAGATAAACTATTAAATAAATTATTATGAGTAACAACAGTGTTGGAGTAGTTTTGCAACATAACCCACTGGAAGACTACGTAACAGCTATTCTTGATCTATTCATTTCTATTTTTGGAAATCAAGATATTAAAATATTCTAGTAGGAAGGCAGTGAGGAAGGCAGGAATTATAAAGAAGATAAATCTCATGCCAGTGTGTGCTAATTGTTTGAATCCCCTGTAAATGGTCTGGCAGAAGAGGAGGTTGGAACACTTAGCTAAATTAAAGTTTGGGGATTATCTGCAAATTTAAAGTATCCATGCCATTTTGGCCCCTATTAGTACAAGTAATTGAGAGGAAAATCTTGCCAGTTATGCTTTTCCATAAGGCTTAATGTGGACTTCAATATTTAAGTAATTCATTAGCAGGCTTAAATGGTGCCATGGAACAACATTAAAGGACACAGAGACAGTCTGTGACCTTCATTTTAGAGACAAGCAGATCAGGGCCCATAGAAGTTATAATGAACTCAAGATTATATAGTTTACATTGAAAAAGCTAACACAACAACCTTTGTTTCCTAATTTTCTGTTGAAAATTGTGCCTTTCAGAATTCTTTTCCAAATTTTATGGAGCTTTTCTAATTGTCAGAACTCCAACTCTGCCGTGGAAACTTAAAATCACAATTGGGAATATTCAGATTCAGAGAGAAGAAAGTGACACTGTAACATGTTCAGTAAAGAAGCCTCAAAAACTGCATCCGGTGAAGTGCAAAGTAGTAGGGATAGAGGACAATGATTTTTACAATAAAATTACAAACTTTAGAACACATTTACAGAAATCTGTTTTACATTGTTTGGAATACCCATTAAATATGGCTTGACAGGACCTTTCTAGGACAAGTCATTAAAGCTCTAAATGGTATTTGGAAATGTGGCTACCTATGATTGAAGTCATTTGCATTTCATTAGAAAACACATAGGACACTTGGTCATCAAGATCACTGGGGTGGTTGAACTTTGCCCCACCACATGATTTTGAAAATACAGAGTGTACTTATAAACTGCTTAACAATTAACCCCACTTAAATGAAAGTAGCTGCCCTCATTCACCTCTGGTGTACTCAGCTTTTAAGTAGACCTTGTCTGGAGAAATATCAGACCTTTAATAATAAACTTTGTTTCATTGTTTGCTGTTTTCACTTTGTATTATAATTTTATACTTCTCCATCTTTAGAGGACATTTCCATTTTGCCTGCCCTAAGGATACCGGTACTGTAATTGAGGGGCCCAGTTCAGAATCTATTCCAGAGAGAAACATCCAGTTTTATTTTGTAGCTTCATAGCCCAGAACCAGAGTTTTTCAAAAGACTCTCAATAACACCAATGCAGGGACCCCTCAAGACAACATATCAATTTGTATTATGAAGTGAATTATGGTTGTACCCACCAGAGCTGATATAGTTAAGTATCTGTCAGCGTTTCCATTATGTTTTGTGGGCTTCTTGCTTGGCTGGAAAAATGCCCTTCAGGCTAAAGCATACAAGGCCAGCCTAGCAAGTGAGTGCTCCTTTTGTTTAGTATGATTTTTTAAAAACATGAGCTCTCTTTTGTGCTTGCTTGCATACATCTTATAATGAGAAGAGGTTTGATTTTCTAATCAAAAAAGATGCCAGAATAGTGATTTTTTTATGAGGGTTTTAATGGGATGAGATCACTAAAGGTCTCATTTCTGGGTATGATCCAGCTCTCCATGAAGGATGCCAAGGCTCCAAATCTGAGGATTCCAATGTGGTGAAAATGCCCTCCACAAAGTACACTTATTAGGCCTCTAAATTTTAAATCCAGATATCGCTGTTTATATATTGGACAGAATAGGACTACATTATGCTTACGGTTTTCCTCTATCCTCCCCTTTCAATGTTCAAATCCTTGTGAATTCTTAGCTTTCCTTCAAAATCTAGTGCAGATTTTCTAACTGAGAAGACTCCCCCAATTCTCTCAAACAGACTCAGAGATTCTTCCTACAAGCTATTTTGTACAGAACACATAACTCTAAAATAGCTATTATCATAAGATACCATTTCTGTTTTCTTATCAGACTGTACAAACTGAGAACAAAGTTTATGCCCTATTTATCTGCAGAGTACTAGACATATTACTCAGTAAATATTGATTACATACTGAATGAAGGAAAGAATGGAGTAAATTTTCTATGAAATACAGACAGTGACAGGAAATTTGAATGATAAAGCCATTTTTGAAAAGAATTGTCTTTAATATGGTTTCTCATGCTGGGAGGAATATCAATAACTTCAGACAGGCAGATGATACCACTCTTATGGCAGATAGTGAAGAACTAAAGAGCCTCATGGTGAAAGTGAAAGAGAGTGAAAAAGTTGGCTTAAAACTCAACATTCAGAAAACTAAGATCATGGCATCTGATCCCATCACTTCCTAGCAAATAGATGGGGAAACAATAGTAACAGTGACAGACTTTATTTTTGCGGGGCTCCAAAATCACTGCAGATAGTGACTGCAGCCATGAAATTAAAAGACGCTTGCTCCTTGGAAGGAAAGTTATGACCAACCTAGACAGTATATTATAAAAGCAGAGATGTTACTTTGCCAATAAAGGTCCATCTAATCAAAGCTATGGTTTTTCCAGTAGTCATGTATGGATGTGAGAATTGGATTATAAAGAAAGCTGAGCACCGAAGAATTGATGCTTTTGAATTGTGGTGTTGGAGAAGACTCTTGAGAGTCCCTTGGACTGCAAGGAGTTCCAACCAGTCCATTCTAAAGGAAATCAGTGCTGAATATTCATTGGAAGGACTGATGCTGAAGCTGAAATTCCATTATTTAGCCACCTGATGCAAAGAACTGACTCACTGGAAAAGACCCTGGTGCTGGGAAAGATTGAAGGCAGGAGGAGAAGCGGATGACAGAGGATGAGATGGTTGAATGGCACCAACGACTCAATGGACATGAGTTTGGCTCTGGGAGTTGGTGATGGACGGGGAAGCCTCGTGTGCTGCAGTCCATGGGGTTGCAAAGAGTTGGATGCGACTGAGCAACTGAACTAAACTGAACTGAACTGATGGTTTCTCACTTCCAGTTTTCAACATTCCAAAGGGTACAAGTTCTCACATTCCCCATAATGAAGAATCCCCCAGAAAGCTGACTGTTTTGTAAATTCTTACAGGAAGAATTATAAGAAACAGAATTTGTCCAGAAAATTACTGATCAAGGAATCAGGAGATGATGTGTTTGTTCTGACAGTCACTGACTCTGTGACCCTGTTCAAGTTACTTAATAGCTCAGCGATTCAATCCATCTGCAAATGGTGATAAATAGCAGTTCTTGTCTGCTCCTCAGGTATGTTTGGGGGCAAATATGTTAGCACATATGAGATACTTTAAAGAAAATACTTTGACTATATATATATTATATAAATTAGATTTTAATATTGTTGCATTGCTATTATAGCTATTTACTAAATACTAATTTATTTCAAACAAGACACTCTGGTGAATTCACATTAACAAATTCACAAAATCTAACTGGAGATTTTATTCCCCCACATGTCATGAACGAATGAATTGCATCCATTCTATAAAGAAGTAGAATGTAAAGTATATTCAATTGTTTCTGCAGTTGGCATTTGGGAATGGCCCATGTGATTAATGATACCTAAATTGTCATGTCCTACCTGAATTACTAGACATATTTTCAATGAGAAGAGGTTAATAGAATAGCAGATAATTTTATAAGTAAAATGACTGTAAGAAATTATTGCTTTTTAAATCACAGGTTTGTGAACAGATTAAACATTGAGGGCTATAAACCTTCCAGTGTTTGTCAATCAATGAATTATACACCTCAGTATAATCTGGAAATGCCCAAACCTCATTATATATGTAAAGAATAATAAACTTTGCGTTGGAATCAAAGAACCCGCATTTTAAACAAGGTCACTAGATGGTTTCTACAAAGATACTCAGGTTTGAATATTACTATAAGAGCTTGCAGTAGTAGACTAGAGCTTCCTCTGGGCCAGGAAGCAAATGAGGCAAGCACAGACTGCCAATATCAGAAGCCAGATACTGAACTTTGTATGTAACAAAAAGTGATAAACTCTTCCCCTTTAAAAATCACTGAGTATGCTATCTTTTGTATAAATGGTAGACAAATTAGAAATTAATCATATAATCCTATTTTTGGGGGGTGGAGGGATGTTTTGGGAAAATGTGGGTAGACTGAATTAAAAAAAAAGGAAAGAAAGAATTGAAACTCCAGTGTGCTGTATTTTATCAGGATCCACAGGTATTTGATTTAGGGAGAAAACGAGGGCTCCAAAATTTTTTTCATTCTCTTTCTTCTTTAAGGTCCTGAAAGCAAGCCAAACTGCTTTAAGTTCTCAAACATTTTGATATGTTTATTAAGGGTTTGTTCTTCCAGCAACTATCAAGACAAACTAGGTAAAATATCAAAACAAAGTATGGTTGTAATATGATTATTATTAAATGGATATAGCTTTATTATTTTGCATCCATTTATAAGGTCATGCCATGTGTGAAATTTCAATAATTAGAGAAAAAAATACAGAGGCAAATGAAAAACACTTGAAGATGTGATACCCAGTGGCAACTAGTGCTCTCACTTTGGTGAAAATTCTTCTACAGCTCTACATCAGTTCAGTTCAGTTCAGTTCAGTCGCTCAGGTCATGTCTGACTATTTGTGACCCCATGAACCACAGCACGCCAGGCCTCCCTGTCCATCACCAACTCCCAGAGTTCACCCAAACCCATGTCCATTGAATCAGTGATGCCATCCAACCATCTCATCATCTGTCATCCCCTTCTTATCCTGCCCTCAATCTTTCCCAGCATCAGGGTCTTTTCAAATGAGTCAGCTCTTCGCATCAGGTGGCCAAAGTATTAGAGTTTCAGCTTCAACATCAGTCCTTCCAGTGAACACCCAGGACTGATCTCCTTTAGGATGGACTGATTGGATCTCCTTGCAGTCCAAGGGACTCTCAAGAGTCTTCTCTAACACCACAGTTCACAGTCCAACTCTGACATCCATACATGACCACTGGAAAAACCATAGCCTTGACTAGACGGACCTTAGTCAGCAATGTAATGTCTCTGCTTTTGAATATACTATCTAGGTTGGTCATAACTTTCCTTCCAAAGAGTAAGCGTCTTTTACTTTCATGGCTGCAATCACCATCTGCAGTGATTTTGGAGCCCCAAAAAACAAAGTCTTACACTGTTTCCCCATCTATTTCCCATGAAGTGATGGGACCAGATGCCATGATCTTCGTTTTCTGAATGTTGAGCTTTAAGCCAACTTTTTCACTCTCCTCTCTCATTTTCATCAAGAGGCTCTTTAGTTCTTCACTTTCTGCTGTAAGGGTGGTGTTATCTGCATTTCTGAGGTTATTGATAATTCTCCCAGCAATCTTGATTCCAGCGTGTGCTTCCTCCAGCCCAGCATTTCTCATGATGTACTCTGCATATAAGTTAAATAAGCAGGGTGACAATATACACCCTTGACTTACTCCTTTTCCTATTCGGAACCAGTCTGTTGTTCCATGTCCAACTGTTGGACATGTTGCATGTCCAACTGTTGCTTTCTGACCTGCATATAGGTTTCTCAAGAGGCAGGTCAGATGGTATGATATTCCCATCTCTTCAAGAATTTCCCACAGTTTATTGTGATCCACACAGTCAAAGGCTTTGGCATAGTCAATAAAGCAGAAATAGATGTTTTTCTGCAACTCTCTTGCTTTTTTGATAATCCAGCAGATGTTAGCAATTTGATCTCTGGTTCCTCTGCCTTTGCTACACCAACTATACCACAAATCCAGGCCTGGTGCATGGATTTTAAAGTTTATCTAACAACTGTGGAGATTTCAGGGCATGTGTGCTGAATGTAAAATATCTACTTTACTTGGCAGTCTCTCGTGTAAATTACAGTAAAACAAGCAAATGAAATTTAAAGAAAAAAATAAGTTTGATCACAAAATGCCAAAAAACCACTACCAACTGCAGAATATGATTACATTACAATACAATTTTAACTATAGTTAAATTTGCGTATATTTCCATATATAAAGATAAACATAGGCATATATATTTTTTTAAATATATTTTTAATATGAATTTATTTTAATTGGAGGCTAATTACTTTACAATATTGTATTGGTTTTGCCATACATCAACATGAATCCACCACGGGTGTACGCGTGTTCCCCATCTTGAACCCCCCTCCCACCTCCCTCCCCATCCCATCCTTCTGGGTCATCCCAGTGCACCAGCCCCAAGCATTCTGTATCATGCATCGAACCTGGACTGGCGATTCACTTCACATATGATATTATACATGTTTCAATGCCATTCTCCCAAATCATCCCACCCTCGCCCTCTCCCACAGAGTCCAAAAGACTGTTCTATACATCTGTGTCTCTTTTGCTCTCTCGCATACAGGGTTATTGTTACCATCTTTCTAAATTCCATATATATGTGTTAGTATACTGTATTGGTGTTTTTCTTTCTGGCTTACTTCATTCTGTATAATAGGCTCCAGTTTCATCCACCTCATTAGAACTGATTCAAATGTATTCTTTTTAATGGCTGAGTAATACTCCATTGTGTATATGTACCACAGCTTTCTTATCCATTCATCTGCTGATAGACATCTAGGTTGCTTCCATGTCCTGGCTATTATAAACAGTGCTGCGATAAACAATGGGGTACACGTGTCTCTTTCAATTCTGGTTTCCTCAGTGTGTATGCCCAGCAGTGGGATTGTCGGGTCATAAGGCAGTTCTATTTCCAGTTTTTTAAGGAATCTCCACACTGTTCTCCATAGTGGCTGTACTAGTTTGCATTCCCACCAACAGTGTAAGAGGGTTCCCTTTTTTTCCACACTCTCTCCAGCATTTATTGCTTGTAGTCTTTTGGATAGCAGCCATTCTGACTGGAGTGAAATGTTACCTCATTGTGGTTTTGATTTGCATTTCTCTGATAATGAGTGATGTTGAGCATCTTTTCATGTGTTTGTTAGCCATTTGTATTTCTTCTTCAGAGAAATGTCTATTTAGTTCTTTGGCCCATTTTTTGATTGGGTCATTTATTTTTCTGGACTTGAGCTGCAGGAGTTGCTTGTATATTTTTGAGATTAATTCTTTGTCAGTTGATTCATTTGCTATTATTTTCTCCCAGTCTGAAGGCTGTCTTTTCACCTTGCTTATAGTTTCCTTTGTTGTGCAGAAACTGTTAATTTTAATTAGATCTCATTTGTTTATTTTTGCTTTTATTTCCAATATTATGGGAGGTGAGTCATAGAGGATCCTTTTGTGATTTATGTTGGAGAGTGTTTTGCCTATGTTTTTCTAGAGGAGTTTTATAGTTTCTGGTCTTATGTTTAGATCTTTAATCCATTTTGAGTTTATTTTTGTGTATGGTGTTTCCAGTCTCATTTATTCCAGTTTCCAGTTTCATTCTTTTACAAGTGGTTGACCAGTTTTCCCAGCTGACCATTTGTTAATATGATTACATTATAATACAATTTTAACTATAGTTAAATTTACATATATTTACATATATAAAGATAAACATAGGCATATTTGTACTTTTATATTATATTTTTATATGTTACTTTTTCATGCCATTTACTTTTTAAAAACATCTCATCATCATGAGTACTAATATTAACTGGAAAATAATTAGAGCTTTAAAGCTGCTGCTTGCTGTTTCATCTCCTTCATTTATTTCTAAGAAAAGGATTCTGTCTTTAAAAAACTCCTCTATAGTCCTCTTATTTTCACATTGATATTTACTGGGAAATTCCCTCTTGCCCTCAACATCTCTCAGCCCTAAATTCTACATCTAAACCATAATATGTAAAGAGAGAGAACATGGGTGTTAATTATCAATTTCTAGAGCAAGAGGGTATCAGTGATTCATTAGCCTCTAAGTAAACCAAGGTGCACAGCTTCTTTCAGTCTTTCCCTGTTCTGATGACTTATAGGAACACTTCTTAGTGTTATTTACTATGTTTTTCCTTGGATGCTGAATAGGACCAGATAAGCTTAACATTAAGGTTAAAGCATCTGCATGCAATGCGGGAGACCCAGGTTCAATCCCTGGGTCGGGAAGATCCCCTGGAGAAGGAAATGGTAACCCACTCTAGTATTCTTGCCTGGAGAATCCCATGGATGGAGAAGCCTGGTAGGCTACAGTCCACAGGGTCGCAAAGAGTCGGACACGACTGAGCAACTTCACTTAAGACACACAATGTTCTAAGTGGACTGTATGGATTATTTTACTGACTTCTTAGAAACATCATATAAGGTAAAAGTCATTCCTGTCTTTATAGAAATAGAGGATTACTGATTCTCAAAGAGAGTAAGTTGAATGTCTATACAATTTGTCATTGTGGAACAGGTGGGTGAAGCAGGAATGGGGAACAACTACTCAATGGGTAATGAGTTTTATTTCAGATGGTAGAATATTCTGGAACTATACTGACATTGTGAATGTATCCCTAATGTACTAAATGTCTGAGCATTGCATAATTGAGGCTTTTGAAGTCAGGTGCTAAAGAATACTCTTGAGAGTCCCTTGGACAGCAAGGAGATCAAACCAGTCAACCCTAAAGGAAATCAGTTCTGAATATTCATTGGAAGGACTGAGGTTCAAGCTGAAGCTCCAATACTTTGGCCACCTGATGCAAGGAGCTGTCTTATTGGAAAAGAGCTTGATGCTGGGAAAGATTGAGGGCAGGAGGAAAATGGGGCAACAGAGGATGAGATGGTTGGATGGCATCACCGACTCAATGGCCACGAATCTGAGCAAACTCTGGGAGAGTTCCCCGAAGGACTGGGAAGCCAGGTGCGCTGCAGCCGATGGGGTCAAAAAGAGTCAGACTCAACTTAGTGACTGAACAACAACAACAAACTTATATTTGTGAATTTTCACTCAATTAAAGATAATATAGCAGAGATCGAATCCAGTCTGACTCCAGAGACCACATTCTTTAGCATTATATAACACTGCCTCTTACATGGCTATATTAGTTTTCACTGGTACCTTAGCAGTAAAGAATCTGCCTGCCAATGCAGGAAACATGAGTTCAGTTATTGAGTTGGGAAGATCCCCCGGAGAAGGAAATGGCAACCCACTCCAGTATTCTTGCTTGGGAAATTCCATGGACAGAGGCATCTGGTGGGCCACAGTCTACAGGTTCACAAAAGAGTCAGATACAGTGTTTAACAACTAAACAACAACAATTTAAAAGCATAGCAATGTGAAGTCTTGATTGTGTGGGCAAATAACTATGACAGCATATATATATATATTTCCCTGTTTCTCTTAATAAGACAGAACTGCCTTAATCATTAATAAAAATATACAGAAGCTAATTCTGTGGGAAAAAAGGCCTTACATTAAATAATGTCTGATTTCTTATAATAAAATAAATGGTGCTATTTTCTTTTAATAGGAAAAATTAAGTCTGGTATGGGAGAGTGTCATATGTTTGGGAAACCCAAGAGTTTGAAGGGGTCATCCTGCAAGATTTGCTCTAATAGCTTTGACTATCTCATCCTTGTGAAAGTGAAAGAGAAAGTCGCTCAGTTGTGTCCAACTCTTTGCGACCCCATGGACTATACAGTCCATTGAATTCTCCAGGCCAGAATACTGGAGTGGGTAGTGGTTCCTTTCTCCAGGGGATCTTCCCAACCCAGGGATCAAAGGTTTCCTGCATTGCAGGTGAACTCTTCACCAACTGAGCCACCAGGGAAACCCAAGAATACTGGAGTGGGTAACCTATGCCTTCTCCAGAGGATCTTCCCAACCCAGGAATCAAACCAAGGTCACCTGCACTGCAGGAGGATTCTTTACCACCTGAGCTATCAGGGAAGCCCTGATATCTCTGGTATAAGGAAGGTATCTCATCCTTAGAATAGACTTCTATTCTTGATATTTCCCCAAGGCTTCCAACTTATATGTAAAACTACCTTCTTACTGTTTCCTCATCTGGACTTCTAGATAATACATTTTTATTTCCTCCACCATCTCCAATCAGCCATCATATATATATTGCTCAACATACTAACCAGAAGAACTCTTAAATCTTAGCAGTGAAACAGTAGCACTCCTTCCACGAAAAAATACATAAAGAGGTATTTCACTGAAAGGATACAAAGATGCCATGTAAGCACATAAAAAAATGTTCAAACTCACTAGCCATTAGATAAATGAAAATTAATACTACAGTGAGATATCACTGTGCATCTATCAGAATGGCTAAAATACAAAGATTGATGACACCGTATGTTGCCAGGGATGCAAAGAGAAAAGGTAGGCGTCACTCTAAGTTTTCCTCTGTTGGCTTGCAGGCAGCTACTGTCTTCCTCTGTGCTCACATGACTCTTTTTTGTGCATACAAAGGATGGTGGAGTAGTGGGGGTAGATTCTTCTAACACCATGAATGCTATCAGGTCATGAACCTACCTGTAGGTCATATACTTTAATTACCTCCTAAAAGCCCAACCTCTAAATACAGTCATATTGGGGTGAGATCTTCAACATATGAATTTGAGGAGGACACAATTAAGTCTGCAGCAATTACTTTCCTCTGCTGTATAACAAATTACCACAATTTTAGCAGCTCAAAGCACACGTTTATTAGCTTGAAGTTTATGGGCATAGGCCCAAGCATGACTTGGGCTAGTCCTTTGCATGTTTGCAGCTAAAATATCAGGTTCTTATCTGAAAAATCCACTATCAATATATCCACTTTCAACTTGTATGGGAAAAGCAAAGTGTTCTCCTTTACTCTCATTCACAATGCTTCTGACGCCAGATGTGTGGAATTTTACCACATCATGCATTTCTCAGATACCAAGTCAGGATCCTACAATAAAATCCACTTCTGACACCAGCCAGAGTCACCATAGCAAAGATCTTACAGGTTAAGGGCTCAGTTTCATAAGACTTCCCCCACTTCCCCAAAAACACTGAGATGCCAATCTCAAATCCAGATTGTTACCTGTACTTCTAACCAACTAGCTATAAATCAGAAGTTCCCATGACCCTTGTCCTTGGATTTGATTAATTTGTTAGAGTGACTCACAGAACTCAGGAAAGCAGTTTACTCACTAGATTCCAGGGGATCTTCCCAACCCAGGGATTGACCCCAGGTCTCCCGCATTGCAGGCAGATTCTTTGCCAGTTGAGCCATAATTTGAGCCCTTATTACAAATATTGATCTATTAAAGTGTATGAATGATCAACTAGATGAAGAGACATAGAAGGAGATCTAGACGAGCCCTGAGGGAAGGAGCTTCTGTCCAGTGGAATTTGGGTGTGTCACCATTCTAGCATGTGGATTTATTCACCATAAGCCCTCCAAGCCATTTATTTGAGTGATTTTTTTTTTAAGTTTTCATCATGGAGATATGATCAATCATAACTCAATCTCTAGCCTTTTTCCTCTTTCTTGAAAAAAACAGGAGGGGAGACTATAGTTCTAATCTAATCATGCCTTGGTTTTATTTATTTATTTTAGTGACTAACCCCATCATGGAGCTATCTAGAAGTCACATCACTAGAATGAAAAAAGACTCCTGTCTCCCAGAAAATTCCCAAAGGTTTTAAGAATTCTGCATCAGGAACAAGGGTCAAAGAACAAATATTACAACAAAAGATATTCCTAGTACTCTTAGGAAATTATAGTGGTTTTAAGGTTCTGTGCCAGGAACTGGGGGCATATATATATATATATATGTGTGTGTGTGTGTGTGTGTGTGTGTGTATGTGTGTGTGTACATACATATACACACATACATATGTGCATATATATTTATATTTATTATTTCTCACAAGTTTACTCAGGGTGCACGCACAATATATCTTATGACTACAGGAATTACATCCTTGACTTCTTGCTGGCTGTCATCCAGAAGCCACTGTTAGCTATAGAGGTTTTCAGTTTCTTGCCATGTTGCCCTCTCGATAGACCCTCTCCCACCGTGGCACCTTACTTCAAGGCCAGCAGGAGAGCAGGAGCCAATCTTCTAAAAAATATATAGTCTTATATAATGCAATGTACATGTGGGACTGTAAACTCATCAGTGCTGTCCCATAACAATCACAGGAGTGGTATCCTGTCTCCTTCTCCATACTCCATAGGCTAGAAGAAAGTCAGAGGTTCTGCCCACATCTATGGGAAGGGATTACAAAAAGGTATGAACATCAGCAGTTAGGACTCAGGCGTGTCACACAGGATGTGTTCAATGCAATTAATATAAAAGACTTCAAAGTATCAAAAAAAAAGTCACACATATATCTACCACATAAACATAATCACCATTAATGACGCTGAATGCATTTCTTTCCAGTCTTTTTCTGTGTGCTCTCCTTGATCTCTGTCCCCTAACAAAAGCACATCATATGTATAATTGTTGGGTATTTCTGTGTTTTCATGTTTTATATAAATATGTGTATAAAAGCATATGCATAAAAGAGACATGGTATTATAATACTATTTCAGAGTTTGACCTGATTTTTAAGAACACAGCCTCCTTAAATGATCTTCAAAATAATGAATTTTACTATTATGTAGTAGTAAAATTTTTACAATTATGTAGTTTATTTATAACACATTTATTAAATGTCTTAAATATAATTTATTTGACAGTTTCCTTATAATTTGACAGCTAATTTTGTTCCTATTATCATGTTATAAGTAACACTATGATAAACATCTTACTCCTACAAAACAACCTTCAAATATAATTTAAATTTTACCTTCAAGAACAGGTGGGAGGATTTCACTTTCCAATTCCAAATCCATACTATCGTCTCTCTTTTAGTTCAGACAACAGATTCCTAACTGATTTTCCTGCCTTTTTTTGACACCTTCCCACCATTGTGCTTCCACATTTGACTGATATCCAACCAGTTGATGATCACCTTTTAAGACACCTGAGGGTCAAGCCCTCCAGGGAGCCAGACTGATTGGAATGACTTTTTCATAAGGCCCTCTCATTGGCACCTCACCCTTGTAATATGTCACCACACCGTTTTAAAATGCCATGTTTCCCAGTCTTCTGCTTTTCATTTCCCTGAAGGCAGAGAGCCTCTAGTTAGTTTCTTCTCTGCACTGTTGGCACCTAACACTGTATATGAGATACAGTGATTTCCCAATCAGTGAGCTGAAGTAAACTATTAAAACTAAGATAATTTGGGTGTGTAGGAGAGACGTGTAATTTTTCTAAGCCATCTACATTTTACAATATGATTTTTCATCCTTGAGCACACTAACAAGGGCTAAAATTAAATCAAAGACATGCAATACACTCTTGTACAACATAAAGACCCTTTTTATCAAGGGCAAATTTTTTGGCCATCCGACACAACTTGTGGGATCTTAGTTCCCTGACCAGCGACTTCACCCAGGCCCCCGCAATGAAAGACGGTCCTAATTACTAGACTGCCAGGGAACTCCCTCAAATGTAATATTTTAAAAAAGGAACCAATATAAAAATGGTTAAGAAGTTCACAACACTTCTTTTATCAAAAAGATTGTGCAAAGATAAAGACATATTATACAGGCTTATATAACCTCAAATTTACAAATGCAGAGTCATTTCTCTTCTATTCACAGAATGATAGAGATAATTATTTACAAGTTTAACACAAAACTGAACTCATTATAAAAATGGGAAGTGGTAAAAGAACATTTATTAAATATCTATTATGTAACATGTATAAAGATGTGCTTTATGACAAATTTATCATTTTAATATCATTTCACAAAACCTGTGAAAATTATTGCTAAATCCATTTTATATCAGAAATAACCTGGCCAGGACAGCTAGTGAGTGACAGAGTGGCTCTTAAAACTCTGGAAGGTCCGGTTTCAAAGCTACAATCCTCCCACTTCCTCACACTGTGAAGACACCTAGGAAATGCCCTAGTTTTCAGTTCATTATCAGAAATACTGCTCCATGGAATATCAGGGGAAAAAGTAGTACTGACTAACAGCAGGCTTGAGGTTGAGGCTGCACATCAATTGGAAACCGAGATTATTTGCATTGTGCTATTTGATTTAGCTTCCTGCCAAGTGTCATGCCAGAGCCCTGACACAACAGAGGTTTGTGCCTGGAGCCATTCATTCCCTGTCTGGCAGAACACATTGGCTGGCATACTTTCCTTGGTTATTCTAAAGTCACACTAGTCTCTGAATAGAGGCTGAAAAATGACTAAGAGGAAAAGCTTATGAAAAGAGGAAAAAAAAACAAAACGAAGTGTATTTCAATTTTAAAATCTCAGAAAATTATCCAGATATGCAGATGAGTAGTTTATTCTTTCCTGGAAGGGTAACATGTGGAACACATAACATAATTTAGAGCCAAATTTAAAATATAAATGTGTATATAAGCCTATTTTCAAAAAAATAACTATGCATAAAATAGAACAGACATCAATTATTATTCATGATGGCATATATAGCCACAATTTTTCTTATAACCTCAAAACAACTTCCAAGTTTTCTTTCAATATAAAGTTACTTTATCATGCAGAAAAATAAAAAGAACTGCCTTGCCAAATTCTGTGTGGGGTTGGAAGGACCCCAAATAGAATAAATGATCTAGAGAAGATTTAGAGAAATTATAACAGACATTTGTGAATGCATTTGATATTTAAATATCTCTAAATGAACAACATCAAAGCTTGTATCAATACTTTATCACTTAAGTTCCTCATGTGTTCATCTTTTCATCCTACTTTCTCCATAGCAAAGAACTGGGTTTAATTGCTCCTATCTGTGAGTTTCAGTTTTACTTTAAATAGTCTTCATCCTGTCCGCTACAGTCCCTGAGGATCTCAGTCTCTACAGTCCTAACTCAAATTTCCCACCAAGTACTTTTTATTAAACGTATACATTTTCTTTTCAGCTCTCTCTTAGGATTCTAGGTTACTACAATTCTTGATCTTCACAATGTTTTTTGTTCCATTTTTTTAAAAAATAACATAATTCAATTTTGAAATCATAGGCATCCTTTATCAGCCTTGTATTGACCCCCTTGTCTTTCGGGTATCATATTAACATCTTATTTAGCTATATGTATACTTATTTTCCTGCTTGCTTCCTATTTTCATACTGATTTGTAATTTTTAACTGATTTCAACATTTGATTTGCCAAAACTAGACACGTAGGTAGTTTTTGACAGGCAATTTAACTAACCTATATCCTATTTCGATAATTTACTCATCAGCATCATTAATGACTATGTTAAATACCTTCCATCAGCCTTAGAATAGTTCCACTGCTTTGTTAACAGGCACATTAGCAACAATAGTTCTTTGAATATAGGTTGTGTGGATTAGGAGAAGGCAATGGCAACCCACGCCAGTATTCTTGCCTGGAAAATCCCATGGATGGAGGAGCCTGGTAGGCTGCAGTCCATGGGGTCGCTAAGAGTCGACACGACTGAGCGACTTCATTTTCACTTTTCACTTTCATGCATTGGAGAAGGAAATGGCAACTCACTCCAGTGTTCTTGCCTGGAGAATCTCAGGGATGGGGGAGCCTGATGGGCTGCCGTCTAAGGCATCCTGTGGCAAGGCAATACTATGCATTTAACAATTAGACTTTTTAATTCTGTTACTTTATCACTAGAGTCATATTTTGCCAGATCAAAGAGTATATATCATATACATAAACATGTATTACAATTCCATACATTTAAGCCTGAGACAATAATGCAATTATTATAACATTTGTATACATTACTCATGAAGAAAGTTTGAAATATATTTTAAATAGGCATACCTTTGACCAAGGCACATCCTGCTGTGGTCTCAGGACAGGAACCTATTGTGAAAAATACATATGCATACTTATTAATATATTTAGTATTAAAAACAGATTGAGAAATACCAATACGTAAAACAGGAACATGCTTTAAACTCAAACATTGCTCAAAATAGGAATCTGCCCATTAACTTCTATTTGTCTTTTATAGATGAAGTTCATTAAGAAAAAGTGGAGATAAATACTCTGATATAACACTCAATTTGAATCTCCAAATGAACTCTATTCCTTTATATCTTAAAACAAATGTTTTTCCCAGAAAGAAGTAAACCCTGATACATAAATTTTAGGCAAAAATTGAGACATTACTTTTCAAAAATGCTAAATGAATTATTATATTCAAAACAGGAAAATTAAGAGACAGGTTTCACATGTTTTATAATAACAAAAGCCTTAGAATATTTGTTGATCAAAAATGGCATCAGAGCATCAATTAGAGTTAACAGAGAATCATTTTCACATCAATAATGTTTCAAACTTTCATGCAGTGAAACTAAAATATGTGCAGATAATAGATTTAAATACATTCAAATCAACTTGAGTACTTTAGAAATCAAAAGAGGAAACAGAATCACATATCACTAGAGCCCAATATTTTCATCACTTCTATTTCATTATTCAATTAGATGCAGTGACACACTTCCAAATATGTTCAAAGACCCATCCACTCACATAAATGTACAGATGTAAGTGTAAGAACTCTATTTTTTTTGCAAGGAATGAGGCATTTTAAGTGGTATCTAATCGCTATAATTCTAGGTTCTGTGTTTTGCTTATGCTCTGGCATGACTAGAGGAACAGAAAATCTCAGTAAATGACAGGGAGGCACTTAAAGTTTTCCACCAGTCAAGCAAGAATCCAACTGCCTAACATTCATGGGAGTAGAATTATAGGGTGAAGAGAAAGTACAAAACTCTAGATAGTCAGCATTACAGCCAGGGTAATGAATTTATCACAGAAAAGCATAGTGTCAACAAAGTCAGGGCTGAATTCACAAAAAAACACAATCTCCATATCCTAAAATATCCACTTCTCTGGCCAGATAGGAATAATTGAGGTTTTAAACATAGGATTAAGGGTACTTGTTTTGATTTTTCTGAAAGGAACATATACTCCTTTAAGTGGAAATAAGTTGCAAGAGGAAAGAAAGGAGACATATTTCAAAATAGAGGTTTAAGTGAACTTAGCATAGGTTAGAATTAAGAGGGGAGAAAAGACTCCAGATGAGAAAATGGGGGAAAAGGGAAGAATAAAAGGACAAGAATAAAACACCGGCAGACTCAATAAGGAAAAATTTAAATATCAAACCTGATAGACAATATATTTGGAAAGCTATGTTTTGATTGGTTGCTATTTTTTATATATCGTGATGGTAACGAAGGGTTTTCCCTCATAGCTCAGTTGATAAAGAATCTACCTGCAAGGCAGGAGACCTGGGTTTGATTCCTGGGTCGGGAAGATCCCCTGGAGCAGGGCATGGTAACCCATTCCAGTATTCTTGCCTGGAGAATCCCATGGACAGAGGAACCTGGCGGGCTACAGTCCATGGGGTCACAAGAGTCAGATACAACTTAGCAACTAAACCACTACCATGGAAGTGAAGGGGAGGTGGTGACCTATCATCATTTCATTGACATTGTTTAATTGTATTTTTGTGTGAAGTTATTTTTTTTTTGTATTTTTCCAATGGTGTATAGGTTTCTGTGGTACAACAACATGAATCAGTCATAACTATACATATATCCTATCCCTCCTGAAATGCAGATGTAGAGACTTGTAGACACAGTGGGGGAGGGAGTGAAAGGGACAAAGGGAGAAGGTAGCATCAACATACACACTACTGTGTGTAAGTGGATAGTGGTGAGAAGCTGCTGTATAACACAGGGAGCTCAGTCTGGTGTTCTGTGATGACCTAGAGGGGTGAGATGGGAAGTGGGGGTGGGAAGGCTCAAGAGGAAGGGGACATATGTACATTTAATTGTTTTAACACAGGCATTTTCTACCAGGTGTAATTTCCTCCTTCCACTCTCATGGCCAGAGACATTTACCAAACCCTGGAGACATTTTTGGTGTCCTAACTGGGGGCGGGGGTGGGGTGAGGGGCTATAGGCATAACTAGTGGGTAGAGGCCAGGGATGCTGCAAAACATCCTACATTTCACATGACAAGCTTCCACAATAAAAAGTTTTTTCAGCTTAAAATATCAATCATGTTCTTAGGTTGAGAAACTGTTTGAATTAGCAGGGGATATGGGAGCCTCCTGCTACATAAGCTCTTCAAATCCCTTCCAAATGATGAGATTATATCATTTATGTAGAGTGAGTCTTCAGCAAAAGAGTACTAACCCTAGTCAACAGTCCCACTTAAATACTGCACACCTAGTACTTAATGAAGCCATGCATTGAATTCAGGTTGATCAGATAATAGCCACAAAGTTTTTGTGTCAATCTGAACCCTATAGGGAACTACATCCTCATTGCTTTTCTCAAATGTTATTTAAGGTCAGAAAATATTTTAGTGGATTATCATTTTTGTTAGTCTCGCTCTCAAAGAACACTAAATTCAAGGTCATATATCACGATGTTTGAAATAATTCAGTTTAAGAGATAGGATATTTGTATAATTTCACAAATCTAATAATACATCAAATATTAATTCAATAGTTAACAATCAAAATAAAAGGTTTTTGAATATTACTGTTCTATTTTTTAATGTACATAAAATAACAACTAAATTTCGTAAAGGAAATCTAAGATATATGGCTATTGAATACTTTTATAAAAAAACAATATGTGTATGTAGTGACTTTGACTAAAACTAAACTTTGAAAACAGTTGTTACTATTTAAGATAAACTAAAGTATAATTCTGCACCATTCTCATTTTGTTCATTTGAGAGTTTTCTTTATCCCATTGCTAAGGGTATTTAACCTGTAAACTACAATGTTTCCTTGATATTGATTTAGTGATATTTACAAACTATGAAACATACCATGTTTTAATTTGTTGGCTGCCTTCAAGGAACTTCTCTGCAAAAGCCAAAAATCTCAGGAGGAAATTCCCTAAAACCAATCATTAATTACAGATGAATTTGTACAGCTAAAAGTGATGCACTAGGGAAAGAAAGAGGAATGTTTTTATTTTTGTAATTCAGAAGAGAAGCCTTAATTTAGAGAAAGCTTGCTGCTAAGTCGCTTCATTCGTGTCCAACTCTGTGCGACCCCACAGATGGCAGCCCACCAGGCTCCTTTGTCCCTGGGATTCTCCAGGCAAGAACACTGGAGTGGGTTGCCATTTCCTTCTCCAATGCATGAAAGTGAAAAGTGAAAGTGAAGTCGCTGTCGTGTCTGACTCCTAGCAACCCCAAGGACTGCAGCCCACCAGGCTCCTCCGCCCATGGGATTTTCCAGGCAAGAGTACTGGAGTGGGGTGCCATCAAGAAATGGTCAAATATGCATAGCAGTGCAATACCACGGGACCTATAGGTCCTTACTATGTTTTGAGCACAAGAAGTGTTCTTATCAAAGTACATCTAAGCCAACAGTTACTTCACCAGAGCAGAAATACTGTTTTACTCTAAAATAAATAAACAACACAGTGATTTATGCCCTTATATGAAATATGAGTGCTTTAGAGACTTTGTTATTACTCTCACCTTTACTAATGATTAGTATCCAATAAATTCAACTATACAATTATATTTCAGTAATTTTCAGATACAAAGTATTTTAAACTATTTCTTATTCCTGTCTTTTTCTTTAGTCATATCAAGTAAATAGTTGTTAATGTACACATGAGTCAGTGCCTGTATTTAAAAGCTACATTTAATTTTTCCATGCCTTATTCATACTGTGATGTATGGAATAACTTTATGTCATTTATGGTTACAACTGGATGTATTCATTTCCATGTTACATACAATGGGTTTGTAAGCATAAGCCATAGAACTTATCATGGAAGACTTTCTCCAGACTATATCATTTTTCCCTGTCAAATCTGTCAGAATATCATAAGGATGGGGCAGAGTTATTCCACACTACAATATTTAAATGTTAGGTCCTTAAAAACGACAATGTTTCAACCTATCTCAGAGAAAATTTTCACTCCATTTTCATTTCCCTACTGATGAATGACCCAATTTCAGGAGCAAGTTCAATAGATATGCTCTTTTATGCCAGACTTAGAAAGCTAACACAATTTGTAATTTCTAAAGTATATTGCAGCTCTACACAAACGTGTAACAGAGGTAAATCTTACCTTAGACAGTCTTCTGGTTTTCCTATTAATACTTATCTTTCTCTATAATGGGCTTATTGCATAATCAATGTTCTCCTAATGTTCCCAGGTTTCAAGGGCTTGTCTATCAGTGGACACAGCTTCTCCTTCTTGCCTCTCCAAATGTACTCTTAAAGTGATTCTCTCTTGACTTAAAGAATCTAACACAAAGATTCTAATTACTGAAAATAGGTTGGCCTGTATCTATCTTCGAGGGTATTTGTTTGCAAAAAGTAAATAATACTGTTTTTATAGAGCAGCTTTATGTGGAATTTCATTTTGTTTTGATAGTAATGAACAAGTGTGGTACAATTGCCGTCTTCTCTCACTGACGGTGGTAGTATAAACTGGAAAGCAATTTTCCAGCATGCATCAAAGACTAAAAAATATGTACCCCCTTTCACCCAGTTATTTCATTTCTGGGACTCTCTCAAAAGGACATATCAACGGAAGCTGACAAGCATTTATGTATTCTGATAGTCTACTTCACTACTATTTATACTAGCTCCTCTCCCTGCAAAATGGTAATAGTTTAAATATCTCCTAAGAGAGAAGCTGAATTACTCTCATGGGTGAGGAAATATTGTATTTTAATTTGCAACCATACTCTCAAAAAATTTTAACAGCATGGGAATATAAGTGAGCTTCAGAATTTTAGGTGAACATCACAATACAATAGGATTCAGTTATGTAAAACTAAATCCACAATTTCAGAAATTCCCTTTAGTCTTGCTCCCCTTAAAACAGAGAGCCAATGAAAAACTCAATTCCAACCACTAGACGTAAGTTTTTCAGCAGAATCCTTCTCTATTCGGAAGGAATAGGGAGAAAGAGATTTTGCACAGTTACAATCTGTGACTACAAACTGGCAACGTCTTAACTCTTGAAATGACCTGTCTCTCCCTCATTACACCCAAAATAATTGGCAAAGATGACATCCAATTGCAACTTTCCTTTCTCATTTGGAGGATCAAGATGAAGTATTTTTTTCTTCCCTAACAGAGGTATCACAAAGCATCCCATGGCAGAAGCCATGAAGACTAAATAATATTCCATACTTTGACCTATCCTCTTTGTCAGGAGGTACATGCATTATTTTATTGGAATGCAACAGGCTAAACCTTGCTGTACCATGATCATCAAATGAAAGTTTAGCAAATCTATATTTTCAGAAATAAAACATTATTTTATTATTTTGTAACCTGTGCTCTTGGGCAAATCATTGATCCTCACTAGGGATGATGATTGTCTGAATAATCAATCTCATAGTGAACATTATCAAGTATAACAGCCCACTAAAATCATCCACCTGAACAAATATATGTACCTGTAAAGTGATCTTCTCTATATGAATAACTAATTCTATTTGTCAGACACTGAAATTTTCAGTCTGAGAGAGCCAGTAGCAATGTGGTTATCAAATTATACGTAGCAATGTGATTTAGGCACCAACAGAAGTCTCAAGCTGGTTATTAAAAAAAAAAAAGATTCTATGTAAATGCTAAGCACTATAGTAGGTTACACTCCATATATAATTTTTTGTTTGAATTTTGTAAACATACTGTAAATCTGATAATTCTTAAGAAGGGTTGCTTATAATATTCTCTCCCTATCATGTTCATGATTACACTTCATAAATGTCCAAATTTCAAAAAAATCAGAACCTACAACAGAAAACAAAGCAATGGATTTAATGTGGAGCAACAGCAGCACTGCCCTTATGCTGGGTTTGCACATCATTATTCAGAATGTAGTATTAGCACCTTGCAAGGAGGCAGGATGGAGGGATCAGGTCCCTCATTATTTCTGAGAGCAGGACTTGAGCACCAGTTTGAAGATTTCAATGTTCCATTACCATCAGTCAATAACTAGCATTTATAGATCTGACACCCCACTGGATCATCAACTAATTACATTAATAATCAGATCTCATTTTCCCTTGTCTTAATTGTAACCACAGAGAGTTTTGTCCATGAAGGTCACTTGTTTTATGGTACTGCACAGACATATCATCATTAATACCTTAGTTAAAATATTTCCATGAAGCTGAAGGGCTGGCTCCTTGTGAATTTTAATCTGTGTTTTTTGAGAAAGTAGAAATCAAGTTCCTAAGTTACAGCTTTGTCAGAAATTCTGTGTCTTTGGGCAAGTCATTTAAACTGTCTGACCTCATTTTCTGAATTGTAGAATGAAATAATTAGAATTTCAATCTTAAGATTCACTTAGTCTTGAGTAGTTGTTCTACCCCTAAACTTTCTTTGGGGAAGAAGAGTGGAGTTTCATATAACACCCAGAAGCCAGAATCTTCTAATTAATCTGTCTTTAATTCTTTACTTACACAGTCTTTTGTTTTGTAATAGGCATATTATCCCAAGAATGAATTTGGTTTGTGTCCTTCTCCCACTAATGTCCTAAAAGAGCTTTTCATTACCTAAGACAATATATAAACTCAGTTTTGGCATTTTATGAAAAAATAGTTCCTTTCTTGCTTATCTCCCACAATTTGTTTATGTCACCCTTCTGCTCCTGAAAAAATAAAAATAAAAACACTTGCTGTTCCCTGAATATGCTATTTTCTTTCACTTCTGTGTCTTTCATATTTGTTTCTTGTTTTCTGAATAATATTTTCCTGTTTTCTCTTCTGGCTAAGTTCTACTCAGGCTGAGTACTTCATAGCTCATCTCAAACCATGCCCCTTTCCATCCTTTCCTTGAATTTATTTATATGACCCTAAAATGTGTATTTTTTATATGCCTTGCATTTCTGTATCATAACCCTGAACTCCCAATTTTTGCTTTAAAGGTGAGTCTCTTCCAAATACGTCTCAGTTTCTAAACAGGAGGGACTTTGCTGTTTGAATTCTCTTATTTAGCACCTAGCACAAAGTCTGGGTGAACTCCGGGAGATGGTGATGGACAGGAAGCCCTGGTGTGCTGCGATTCATGGGGTCACAAAGAGTCGGACACGACTGAGTGACTGAACTGAACTGAGCACAATGTTTGGCACATAATAGACACTAAGAAAACATTTACTGAATAAATGGATTAAAAATTAACCGTTTCATATAATAATTTATTATTACTTGCTATTTTTTATATATAAAAAATACCTCAGTCTAATCCTTTTATTTTATAATAATGAATATCCTAGTTTAATAACTAATCAGCCATTACATGTTAGAATAGAGATGGTGACTTTCACTAGACTTTCCCTTATATTTAAATTTTTTTTTTCAAAAAATTAAGTTGAAAACAAAAAAGAAAGATCGATGTAGTTTGGTAAAGCACCATTATCCTCTTTCCAACAGCTGTTCACTTCCACTTCATAGCACATCAGACAGCAGACCTTACCCGTTAACTAGATAATAGCCAGCTAATTTTACACACACATTTTCCAAATAGTCAGCATATACTTCCTCACATCTTCTTGGTTGAAAGGCATAAATTCAGAGAACCAATTGCCTAGTCATCCTATAAAAATACTTTTTAATTTAAGCATCCACGTGAAGATATTCTGGACACCACTGAAAAGTAGTTTTATAAATGTGTACCTTGTCATATATAAATTCACATCTTAAAAGAGATAGGATATCATGTCTAACCTGTATTATGTATGTTAAGAGTACTGGAACTTACAGGAAGAAAACTAGATACAGTCTTATCTCTGGGTTTCAGATTTTAACTATAAAATGAGATGACAAAAAAATTTTTTTAATCAAGTTTAGAATTCTTATTTGAGCAAAGAAAAAAAGCCATGAGTATCTGTTTCCAATTTCACCTAACATATATCCAAAACACACATAAATAAACATGTATGTGTCCAATCACACAGATAAAGGAATAGTTGTCAAAAATTAAATATACCTCTTAAATATGTAATTTTAAAAACATCAATATTTTACACTGATTTCAAAGAAAGATCTTACTGTTCTTTATAAAGTATATTATAATAAGTGAAAAGCAAAAATTGCAAGTGTCTACAAAGAGAATTAGAGTACCATTCGGTTCCGTTCAGTACTCAGTCGTGTCCAACTATTTGCGACCCCATGGACTGCAGCACACCAGGCCTCCCTGTCTATCACCAACTCCTAGAGTTTACCCAAACTCATGTCCATTGAGTTGGTTATGCCATCCAACCATCTCATCCTCTGTTGTCCCTTTTTCTCCCGCCTTCAATCTTTCCCAGCATCAGAGTCTTTGCAAATGAGTGAGCTCTTAGCATCAGGTGGCCAAAGTATTGGAGTTTCAGCTTCAGCATCAGCCCTTCTGATGAACACTCAGGACTGATCTCCTTTAGGATGGACTGGTTGGATCTCCTCACAGTCCAAGGGACTCTTAAGAGTTTTCTCCAACACCACAGTTCAAAAGCATCAATTCTTTGGTGCTCAGCTTTCTTTATAGTCCAATTCTCACATCCATACATGACTACTAGAAAAACCATAACCTTGACTAGACGGACCTTTGCTGAGAAAGTAATGTCTCTGCTTTTTAATATGCTGTTTAAGCTGGTCATAACTTTCCTTCCAAGAAGCAAGTGTCTTTTAATTTCATGGCTGCAATCATCATCTGCAGTGATTTTGGAGCCCCCAAAAATAAAGTCTGTCACAGTTTCCATTGTTTCCCCCTCTATTTGCAATGAATTGATGGGACTGGATACCATGATCTTAGGTTTCTGAATGTTGAGCTTTAAGCCAACTTTTTCACTCTCCTTTTTCACTTTCATCAAGAGGCTCTTTTAGTTCTTCTTCACTTTCTGCCATAAGAATGGTGTCATCTGCATATCTGAGGTTACTGATATTTCTTCTGGCAATCTTGATTCCAGCATGTGTTTCATCCAGCCCAGCATTTCTCATGATGTACTCTGCATATAAGTTAAATAAGTGGAGTGACAGTATACAGCCTTGACGTACTCCTTTTCCTATTTGGAACCAGTCTGTTGTTCCATGTCCAGTTCTAACTGTTGCTTCCTGACCTGCATACAGGTTTCTCAAGAGGCAGGTCAGGTGGTCTAGTATTCCCATCTTTCAGAATTTTCCACAGTTTTTGTGATCCACACAGTCAAAGGCTTTGGCTTAGTCAATAAAGCAGAAACAGATGTTTTTCTGGAACTCTCTTGCTTTTTCTATGATCCAGAGGCTGTTGGCAATTTTATCTCTGGTTCCTCTGCCTTTTCTAAGACCAGCTTGAACATCTGGAAGTTCACGGGTCACATATTGTGGAAGCCTGGCTTGGAGAATTTCGAGTATTACTTTACTAATGTGTGTTATGAATGCAATTGTGCAGTTTTGAGCATTCTTTGGCATTGTCTTTCTTAGGGATAACACACTTTTCAATAGAATCAGCCCAAAGTGGTTTGTCTGTGAATCATTGTATAAAATACTCTCTGAATATAAGAAGTGAGAAAGCCTGGATACAGAGGACACTCCAAGGGTAGGGATAAGGTCTAACTGATTCTCTAATTAATACCAATGGTGAGACCAGAGAAAGAAATCTAAAAGGGATCACTCTAAACAATTATACATAGTTGCCTAATTGAAGTGTTACCTGTGAGATCTTTTGAACAGCTACATGGAGATATGTAACATGTCAAGTAACAGAACAAGTGTAACTCACCAAATATTGCCTAAAACCAATTAGATTCTCAACAAATATTAGTTTCCTTTCCCCAAACTAGGCTAAAATCTTTGATATTGGAGTTTATCCTTAATGAGCTTTCAGAATTTCACAAAAGGCCCTTTCTCTCTGTCCAGGAGGCTTTTACATCCTTCCTTTTCCTAAAAATAGTACTTCTGCTATTATCTACTTGCTAATTTTTATTTTTTGCAAAATCTCAATTTAGCTAATCTTTCTTCAGAAATAAATGTTGGGGTGTGAGTGTATATATACATATATATGTGTATGAATGTGTGCAGATGAACATGGTGTCTTCTCAGTAAACACATGCTAAACATCATAAGATATATTCTCTATTGCCATATGGATAGATATAGATAAACCATTACAATGTATTTTGATACCATTTTATTAGGGTTATTATTGAAAAGCAGATAAAATTAAGATTTTTCTGAAATCCCTAACTCCTTCAGACCCACTGAATGAAGGAACACATTTGCCTCACCAAAAACAAAGACCTTTCAAAATTGAAGTAAGTTACTAATTTATTAATTGAGGGAAATTCAAAGTATCTTTTCAAAAACACATTTGACAGAACATGATACCTAGGCTGAGAAGTTATGAAATTTATCTAGCCTTACACAGGTAATTTTGGCAGACCTAAAATTGGACCCTTAAACACTGACCTTTCTGTGTCGTACATACTGTTTTGTTGGAAGAACTTCTACAATGAGCTTAAGTAGCTGTGAGTTATTCTCATGGAAAACAAAATGAGGACAGTCAACAAAGGTTGACTCAGTAATTTTACCTGCTTAACTGTACTAGTCTATCAATCCCTTAAACCTGTTATAAAACTCCATTGTTAATTCTCAATTTGAGGTCCAAATACTCTATTTGAATACTCAGGAAATCTTCAAAATGAAAGGAAATTTTATTATTTTGTGGTTGTTATACCTTTGCATAGTATTTTTCTAGTTTAATGTTATTCTTCAGTAGTACAAGTACCTGCTAACTGATTTATTTGGTTTAAGGTATAACTAGACAAGCCCCAAATATAAACTAATGTAATTTAAATACATGAAGGTAAATAACCAAATTACTGTGGAATTTGCTACTCTCTCTTTATATTTAACCATTTTATCTAAATGCTTCCCAGATTACCAGGGATGGTTTCTATTTTTTTTAATTAAAAAAAATGTATATCAAAAGCTTTCTCCCATGCAATATTAAGTATTATTTTAAAAGTACAGTTGCTTTAGATCCTGTGTCTGTATTATATTCTCAAATGATATTTTCTTGCTCATTATTGGAGATATGCATTTCATATATCTTTAGTCAGTGCACGGTACAGTGCAATGAGAAAAATTAATTTTCAATTTCTCTCTTGCATGAAATATCTGAGCTAATAATTTGACCCAGAAGTAGAATCTTTTTTTTCTTTTCATTAGAATTCCCCTTCAAGAAAAGCTTTGTTAGCCTAGTGAGTCATGACAAGTAATCCCTTACATGCTAGGGTACACTGTTATTCCTGATGAACTAACAAATTAAAATGTAATGTGAAATGATGACACTGAGAATACTGAGAAATAGCCATTGATATAGGAAGGAATCCATGATTAAACCAAGATATATATTTTAATTATAATTGTATCAAACTGATAACAGAATAAAATACAATTTGAAAGAAGCCAAAGACACCATAATGAGCATAAGAAAAATATCTCAGCTTTTGCTGTTTCCCATCCCTCCTGCTGTGGGGCCTCCTGTTACCCTCCACCTCTCCAAAGTCTTGTTTCAATGTATCTTGTCAAGAATTATGAAGAAATAAAATGGTTTTCATCACCTCATTTCAAATTAAGGTAATTATTGGTCTGGAGTTTTTTTTTTTCCTGTTTCCCCCCGCCCCCGCTTAAACTTGGTTTGCTTAAGAATAGAATGAACCACAGCACTTATCAGCTCAGTGCATGCACAAGGGATACTGAAGGCAACTGACTAAGAGTGAAGTCAGAAGTTAGCTGCAAATCCATTAGTGAATTTAAATAGTGTATGTATTGGCGGGGGTGGTGCCTGAGTTTTTTCATGAGTCTGTGATAAAGCTGAATAATTGCAGAAGTCACAAAATAAGGCAATGTAATTTGCATTAATATGTCATCAGATTGATTCACAGAAAGCTTAAAGAGTACAAAGTTTTCCTGTAAGATGACCAAAGCCATATTTGTTGTTCATGTATCTAAAAGTAAAATTTCTTATGTTTTGACATAGGTTATATTTAGTACTTGTACAGAGCAAGAAGCTAACATATCTGGAAAAAATTTTTATCATCTCTGAAGCCTTTACATATCATATAAATATCTAGAATGTGTAGAATATATTGAAGAAATTTATGAAGTATATACTGGGGAATATTTCAGTTCAGTTGCTCAGTCGTGCCCGACTCTTTGAGACCCCATGAATCGCAGCATGCCAGGCCTCCCTGTCCATCACCAACTCCCGGAGTTCACTCAAACTCATGTTCATCAAGTCGGTGATGCCATCCAGCCATCTCATCCTCTGTTGTCCCCTTTTCCTCCTGTCCCCAATCTCTCCCAGCATCAGAGTCTTTTCCAATGAGTCAACTCTTCGCATGAGGTGGCCAAAGTATTGGAGTTTCAGCTTTAGCATCATTCCTTCCAAAGAACATCCAAAGCTGATCTCCTTTAGAATGGACTGGTTGGATCTCCTTGCAGTCCAAGGGACTCTCAGGAGTCTTCTCCAACATCACAGTCCAAAAGCATCAGTTCTTTGGTGCTCCGCTTTCTTCACAGTCCAACTCTCACATGCATACATGACCACAGGAAAAACCATAGCCTTGACTAGATGTATCTTGTTGGCAAAGTAATGTCTCTGCTTTTCAATATGCTATCTAGGTTGGTCATAACTTTCCTTCCAAGGAGTAAGTGTCTTTTAATTTCATGGCTGCAATCACCATCTGCAGTGATTTTGGAGCCCCCAAAAATAAAGTCGGACACTGTTTCCACTGTTTCCCCATCTATTTCCCATGAAGTGATAGGACCAGATGCCATGATCTTTGTTTTCTGAATGTTGAGCTTTAAGCCAGCATTTTCACTCTCCTCTTTCACTTTCATCAAGAGGTTTTTTATTTAGTGACATAATATTCAATTAAATTTGCATGCTTTTTATGATGTATTTGATGCTAATAAACTTCCAACCATGGTATCTACATATATTTAAGGAAAAATGTATCTTTATGACCTAATCTTACCTTCTAGAATTACAAATCACTGTACTGTTTGCTTTGTTCCTGTTTATTTATTTATTTCAAAGCTATGGTAAACTTCAATAAGGGAACTCTCAAGTCAGATATTTTGTCACCATTAAATCATCACAGCACTTATTTGAAGAATTTTTAATTAACAGATTAATGACATAATAAAGACCATATTGACTCATTCAAAGCAATTACAAAGCATTGTTTCTTTAACTGGTGCTGTGCTAGCTTAATACTTAAAGAAAATTGCAATGTCAGTACATGTTTGCTGATATATAGTATTAGTGTAAATATGTTCTTGTTCGGTCACTAAGTCGTGTCCAGCTCTGCGACCCTGTGAACTGCAGCATATCAGACTTCATGAGCTTGAGCAAACTCAGGGAGATAGTGAAGGATTATATCCTGACTTGGCTCAAACTCATGTCCATTGAGTCAGTGATGCCAATCAACCATCTCATTATCTGGCATCCTCTTCTCCTCTTGCCCTCAGTCTTCACAGCATAAGAGTTTTTTCAAATGAGCTAGCTCTTTCCTTCGGGTGGCCAAAGTATCGGAGCTTCAGCTTTAGCATCAGTCCTTTCAATGAGTATTCAGTAGATTTCCTTTAGGATTGACTGGTTTGATCTCTTTGTTGTCCAAGGGATTCTCAAGAGTCTTCTCCACCACCACACTTTGAATGCATCAATTCTTCAGTGCTTAATTTTCTTTATGGTCCAACTCTCATATCCGTACATGACTACTGGAAAAACCATAGCTTTGACTAGATGGACCTTTATTGGCAAAGCGAGGTCTCTGCTTTTTAATATACTGTCTAGATTTGTCAGAGCTTTTACACCATCCACAGTGATTTTGGAGCTCAAGAAAATGAAATCCAACACTATTTCCAATTTTTCCCCATCTATTTGCCATAAAGTGATGGGACATGATATCATGATCTTCGTTTTTTTGAATGTTGAACTTTAGGCTAGCTTTTCATGCTCCACTTTCACCCTAATCAAGAGGTTCTTTATTTCCTCTTTCTTTTCTGCCATTAAAATGGTTTCATCTGCATATCTGAGATTATTGATATTTCTCCCATTAATCTTGATTCCAAGTTGTGAGTCATCCAGTCCAGCATTTTGTATGATGTACTCTGCATATAAGTTAAAAATAAGGAGGGTGACAATATACAGCCTTGACATACTCCTTTCCCAATTTTAAACCAGTCCATTTTTCCATATCCAGTTCCAACTGTTGCTTCTTGTCCTGCATACAGGTTTCTCAGGAAGTAGTTAAGATGGTCTGGTATTTCCATCTCTTTAAGAATATTCCACAGCTTTTTGTGATCCACACAGTCAAAGACTTTAGTGTGTGTGTGTGTGTGTGTTTATACACACATGCCCATGATATTATGGACAGGGTTTGGTATGCAGAGGGTTTGAGTGAATGCAATGCACTGTCACAACAAAATTTAGCTAAAAACATATGTTGAAAAAGAACTTAGCTAAAGTCTTTGGAAGGGAAGCTAGTCCTAAATAATTAATAGGAACAAAATAAAAACAATATATTTTTGTCATTTCTCAATATTAATAGTAATCAATAAGAGGCATAAGGCCTATTATATAATAATAAGTAGGGAAAATAATTAAAATACAAAATTACCATCATGTAAACATCACAGTAACACTTACTGTAGGCAAAATTTATCAATGAATGCTAAAATAATTGTATGAAGCAGGATATTTTCATAGCCTTAAAGTATCTCTTCCAGCATATATTTTAGTTCAAAGGGAAGAATAGAAAATATAAAGTAGAAAGACCTGGTACATGTTACCTTAATTGAGAACATCCTAAGAGAGATTAAATATACCATATACCTCCTTATATGATGCACTGAGAAGGATACTGTGCTACTCCTCTGGCGTTGCCAAAAGTACTTCTCCTTGATCTAATCATGAACAGTATCACACAAACACAAAGCTAAAGATGTTCTAATACAAAGAAATTGACCAGTATTCAAGAGCTGCAAGGTCATGAGGGTCAAAGGAAAATTTAGCAACTCTCATAGATTAGCAGAAACTAAGAAAACAACAACTAAATATTTATAATCTGGATCTTATTTTGGATTCTAAAACAGAAAGGAATGACACTTGTGGGAAAAACTGATGAAATTCTAATAAGAACTTTAAATAAATTAATACTGCTGTTCCAGTGTTAAATGTACAACTATACAAAGAAATTATTATGATATATCAAGTATTAACATTATGGGAGTCTGGATGATGGATATATGTATAACTATTTTTGGAACTTTTTTGTTGATCTAAAATGTTTTCAAAAACTTGTATAGCTATTATAACAGAGATTTAGGCAGATAATTACATAAATCAAGCCAACACATATCAACATTTTCTTTGTAGCTACCAAATTATTCCAATGTCACCATTTCACTGAATTTTATAATTATTCACTTTTCTAGTTTATTTTTCCTCCAAAGAAATGGTTGAGAATATATGATATAATCATATCTCATAATCAGTGACATGAACCAAACCAACTGCTTATGCCTGTGCTTTTTATTTTCATAACTATATTTGCCTATTTCAAAATATTACCTTACTTATATTATTTCTACAAACAAGACATGTATTTACCAACTGCTACTACATGCCATATACTGAAGATGTGTGATGATTACACTATATCTATCTATCTAGATTAATAAGATCTAAAAAAACAGTTAATGTAATTTGCATCTTATATGTCTACTCTAAACCCTTATGATATAACTGAAAATTATTTGGGAGATCATTGATACACATTTGCATTTATTTAATGGTTATACTCTTGGTAGAAAAATACATTGTATCACTGAGGAAAAATTGAGAACCTAAAGAGTTTTGTCATCATTATTTTGGAAAATAATGGTATAAAATCATACAGGCAGAAAGGAGGAAATAAATAACAAAGTAATGAAAATTTTGTAATGTGATCTTTACACTTCCGGAAGAAAATGTGAAAATTAGGATAGAATGTCAGAAGCACAGTGGAAAACTCCCAGCTGGGATTAGCAATAAGAAGTATATTTAAAATCTCTTCTAGGTGAGCAGTTCTAGATTCTCACTTTAATACTGATTTTATTATCTCTGTTTTTAATCACAAATGCTACATTTTCCCCCATAGTTTACTGAAAAAAACTTATACTATCTATTATTTCTTAAAAGCACAAACAGTACAGTATAATGTAAACACTGTCAGTAGAAAATGAGTAGGTGGTCAAGAGTACCATATTTCACCAAACATAAATGTTTGTCAGCTGCCAGTTGAAAGTTCATATTTGTTTGTGAGATTTGGAATTGGAACACTGATAAAAAAATAGAATACTTTATGCAGTACACAAATTGAAAGTGGTATGTTGTGACTTTCCCATGCTGTGGGTAAGTAACTGAAGATGATGACAAATAAGCATTTACAAGTAAATTAAACATATACAATCATTTCAATAACATTCAAATCTCATTGTCCAAAATTAATTTGTTAAATTTAATTTTTTCTCTTTTTTTTTTTTTTTTTTTTTGGTCAGTTTTCTTTATGGTCTATGCCCTAAGTACATAAATTTGTGAAAGAGAGAGTTAAATTAGATTCCAGGAAAAAAATTAAGGGAAAAAAGACTGGAAAAATAACAGGTATAAGGGATTTGAGACACCTAACATAATAGATAAGGAAGAAAAGGATAGAGAATTGCATCACTAAAGGCCAACGACTTGGGAAAGATCAAAACTCCAAAAATTAAGAGTAGGAAGACTCAAATCCGTCCAACATATGTAACTTGTAGGTTATAATTATCACAAAACCTTAACATCAAGTACAAATAAATTGTGACACTGTAATTTTTCTAAAGCTGTTTCCTCTTTTTTCTTGTTATGCATATCTTGATATGTGGAAGAAGAGTACCTGGAAATAGTCTACTCTAAAAAGTGATGTCATAAAAAATAAGACTCCAAAACAGCTCTTTCTTTAAAGGGCAGTAACATTTTATTCTAACTCCACAGATCAAAATAACATATTAGTCTGATACAAGAACAAAAACATTTAGCTAAAGGAAGAAAGATAATAAGCAAAGACCAACCAGCTACCAGATAGGCTCCATGCTTGCAACATTTTAATATTTGGCCGCATTTGATCAAATTTTAAAGATGTATTATTCTCTCCACCTAAGGTTGATATATAAGGAGTAAACTGTGGGGAGGGGGAACACTTAAATCTTTCATATTCTTCATCTGGAGTGAAAATTATATTTCAGATGGGAACAACTATAAGCAACCAACACTTAAGTCATGGATTTACTCAAAAGTCTTCAATGTTTTTCTAATGCTTTCAGAAATTGATTTGAATTCCCTTACTGAATTTGCTATACTCCATTACCTAGGACAACACCTAGCGCATTGTTGTTGCTGTTGTTGTGTTTTTTAGTTGCTCACTTGTGTCTGATTCTTTGCAACCCCGTTGCCTGCAGCATGCCAGTCTTCCCTGTCCTTCACTATCTCCAACAGTTTGCTCAGACTCCTGTCCATTGAGTCAGGGATGCCATTCAATCATCTCACGCCAGAGAGATGATTCCTCTTCTGCCTTTATCTTCAATCTGTCCAACTCTCACATGTATACATGAGTACTAGAAAAACCATAGCTTTGACTAGATGGAACTTTGTCAGCAAAGTGATGTCTCTGCTTTTTAATATGCAGTCTAGATTTGTCACTGAGCACATAATAGGTGTTTGATAAATATTGATGGAGGGAGTGTGCTGGCTGGCTGTTTTCTATAACATCCTTGCCTTTATACATATTTAGAATTTACTGTAGGCTACTTTGTATCATTATTTTTTATGGTTCTGTATATTTCTTTGTTAAAAGGAATTGCTAATTAGAACATGTCAGGAAACAAGCCTCTATCCTTGGTGGAAAAAAACTAGGTAAGACTCAAACTAGAATGACTAGCCTGTATTTAAGACTTTTTTTTTTTCTTTTTCTTATGGCCACTCAGCGAGTTTCTCAGTACAAAAGTATCTGAGCATGGAGGTTGCACTAGATGTCATTCAAGGTGTAGTTCATAGGGTGTAAAAAGATCCAAATAATTCTTTGCTTCAAAATATTTCATCCTGAATTGTTATCTTTGCCCACAAGGCCATGATCTTCCACTGAGGGGGAAAAAAATCAGCATCTTACCTTGGAATTTTTTCCCAAGAGAAATGTGAATCAAAGTTAATGTGAACTAATCATCCTGACTACTGAAATCACTTTTTTAGTATAAATAGCCTAGAAAAGCTTTGATTCTATTTTTGTCTTCAAACATGGAGCCTAAGCACTTAAGTAAATATTTTGTTTATATTTCTAGGATAACTAAAAGAATCTAAATAATTTCTCAACTTCAAAGGATCAAAGATTGTTTTTGCAGTGCGGAACTTCTGATTTTTTCTCAAATTTCCTCTATTCCTAATGCAGAGGCAGGGACATCTGGCTCAGCATCCTGACTACTTTTCATTAGCTCTCCATCCTGAGGTTTACCTTAACTGGATCTCAAGTCACTCAACTGTAAAAAGTGACCATTTTTATAAATACTTTTTTAATGAAGAAGAAAAAAGTAAAATACTTTATAAAATATAATCAAAATTATCATCACTATCATCATTAATTTTTAATTTGTTTTCCTGTCCCTAAGACCTACAGCCCTGACAACAACATCGGTATACTGATTGAACAGTTGTTTTGCTCTGTTGTTCATGTTTTCCTTTTCTCTCAGAAATCTAAAATCCTGAGACTCTGCTGCCCACTGCAGGATGAATAAGAAGAAATCATCTCCCTTCTGCCTGCATTCTCAGGTGGCTTTATTGTTAAGTGCTTTGTTTTTTACTCTGCAATTCATTACTTGAAGAATCTAGCTTATTATTTTCATACTATGAACTCAATACTAATTTACTATGTATAAGGATAAGCTTGATTAACTATTGTTCTCATTATACAAAACTAAGAAAAATAACAGAAATTCAAACAGCACATCGTAACAAACATTTTTTGTTGTTAGTTATAATGACTATATCATATATACGGAATTTAGAAAGATGGTGATGATGACTCTTTATGCAAGACAGCAAAAGAGACACAAATGTATAGAACGGACTTTGTACTCTGAGGGAGAGGGAGAGGGTGGGATGATTTGGGAGAATGGCTTTGAAACATGTATACTATCATGTAAGAAACGAAGTGCCAGTCTATGTTTGATACAGGATACAGGATGCTTGGGGCTGGTGCATGGGGATGATCCAGAGAGATGATATGGGGTGGGAGGTGGGAGGGGGATTCAGGATTGGGAGCTTGTATACACCCGTGGTGGATTCATGTCAATGTATGGCAAAACCAATACAGTATTGTAAAGTAAAATAAAGTAAAAAAAAAAAAAAGACATTTCTACAAAATGTTGGGCATTCCAATTCAGTTCCTGTATCTTCTATTTTCCTGATATAATTAGTTGATGGATCTATTCAAAACTTGAATGCATTTCAGTGATTGCCTAGAAATGAGCCAACTA
Source organism: Oryx dammah (assembly GCF_014754425.2). Lineage (NCBI taxonomy): Eukaryota > Metazoa > Chordata > Mammalia > Artiodactyla > Bovidae > Oryx > Oryx dammah. The sequence goes on along the minus strand of NW_024080444.1, from coordinate 7,161,147 downwards.
TTATAGTAAGCAATAAATCAACTTTGGATAAGTAAACTGATCTACAAAAATATATTAATACATGTGAAAAACCCAATCTAGTCTCATAATATACAAAATAACCAGTTCATTTTGAAAAGGCTCTAGCGTGTTTTGGAAGAAGAGTGAGGATTCAGTATATATCACAAATTCATAAAATGAACAGGAAAAAATAATAGGTAATATTCTGAGTTTTATTATTATTAGCTCATTATGGAATATATCACAGAACTTTCCTCAGAATTTCTAGTATAGTAAAATTGTATTAAATATTTTTCAGGGACTATAGAAAATATGTTTTCTTATTATGCTGCATATTTCTATAAATATGTGAACTTTTACCTGACGTTAAAAGACATTTTTTTCATAGCTAAACAAAAATCTTCAGTTAATTTTGTTAGTTATAATGGGATTATACCTTTAAAAATAAAAAAGAGTGTATTGGAGTTCTTTGCAAACTGTTTACATATTTGGTCTATAAAAGATCTATACAATCATAAAATCACAGGTATATTTTTAAAAGCTGAAATGGACTTTAAAGATGATAAATTTAAGGAGTTTGGTTTGAACCTGTTCAATTACAATAATGACCTTTAATTCTTCCCTAATGGCCTAGATGGAATTAATTGGTTATTTCAATGCCAGGGGCTCATCTTGTTTGGAATTTTACAGAGTATCTTCTTTCCCATAATGGGTTCTATCAAGCTTATTTAAAATATTCTGAAAGCGCATTTTTAAGAGCTGTGACATTCTCCTTTTACTATCTCTCTTTCATCTTTCTTCATTATTTGCAGTAAGAAGAACCCATTTTTGTTCCTTTGTAATTCTGCTTTGGTCAAGCTATCATTTAGATCTTACTAACAGTCTTTTCTTAATTATGTTTCCTATGCAGAGAAAATTTTGTGACTGGAAAGTGGATACTATTTACAAAAATCTTGAAACTGTTTCTGCTTAATGGATAGTACAAAGTACCAAATTTCTAAACAGCTGCCATGCTGCCATCTTCTGGTTATTCTGTAACAATTTTTTAAAGCTTAAAATTTTATTATAAAACCACCTCGAAGTAGTTTGAAATATTAGAAAAATAAATTTACATTAAACACAACAATTTGAAAGATTAGAGTCACTATATCTAGAGTTCAAATGCCCTGAAATCCTAAAGGTAATGCATTATATGTTTAAGTGTGCTTCCCAGGTGGCAAAGGAGAGATGTGGGTTCAATCCCTGGGTTGGGAAGATCCCCTGGAATAGGAAATGGCAACTCCAGTATTCTTGCCTGGAAAATCCTATAGACAGAGGAGGCTGGTAGGTCGCAAAGAGTCAAACATGACTGAGCACACACACACACATATTTAAGAATAATAACTGAATGGATCCATGATAGGAAAGTGTTTTATATTATGATTATTTACCTTGGACATTAATGAGAAGGTTTCATGACTTTTTTTTCTAATCAGACTGCTTTTTATATCATTTCACTCACACTCTTTCAGTGTGGTTTCACTGAGCATGAAACTTTCCAAAATCTACAGTTCCTCTTATTATTAATAAGTGAGGCTATTTAACGGCATTGTGAGTAGCACTGAACGTTTTATTCCAATTTAATTGCCTAGATTTTGCTTTAAAACTTTTCTAGTATCCCTAGCAGTACAGGCCAAAAGCCCAGAAGATGGCTAGAGAAAACAGAGTTTCACATCTTTAAGAGGTTTTGTGTTTTAAGGGACCATTAAAACCTATAGAACTTTCTTTTTGTTTATGTTTATTCTAATGACTTTTCCTTTTAGTGTGTGTGTGAAAATACCTATTTACTAGTATTATCATTTTGCTGCTGCTGCTACTAAGTAGCTTCAGTCATGTCCGACTCTATGCGACCCCATAGACAGCAGCCCACCAGGCTCCCCCATCCCTGGGATTCTCCAGGCAAGAACACTGGAGTGGGTTGCCATTTCCTTCTCCAATTCATGAAAGTGAAAAGTGAAAGTGAAGTCGCTCAGTCGTGTCCAACTCTTAGCAGCCTACCAGGCTCCTCCATCCATGGGATTTTCCAGGCAAGAGTACTGGAGTGGGTTGCCATTTAGTAGCTTTTAAAACAATGATGTTATATATAAGATAAATTGATGGCTCACACAGAAAAATGATTTCAGAATTTGAAGTATTACAAACATGATTTTATTTTTTTATTTTTTAAATTCATTTAATTGGAGGCTAATTACTTTACAACATTGTATGCCAAAACATGATTTTAAATTCAAATAAGAAACAATGTCTTTAGGTTCTATGCTTTTTCAGATGACTATATAAGTCATAATAGCACATTGAAAATCAGAATGCAAATAGCCCCAGTGAATGTTTAGCAACAGAGGATTCTCTCAGTTGTTTATTAAGTGCAATCCAAAATCTAAAGCTGCTGAGACAGGTGCTAATTTCATTCCTGTTATTAGTAATTAGTGATGAAATTTAATGGTGTTTGTAAGTAGCTCTCGAGCATTTGCCATATTAAACAGGGTTTAAATATAAGGGGACATTAAAATGTAGTTTTTAAGCTTAATAGACTTGGGCAAACAGGTATTTTGAATAATCAACACCTCTGGAGCATATGCCAAGTCTAAATGGCAAAATTGGTCCATTTATTGTGGGTACAGAGGTGACCTTGTAACTACTGAATACACTGCGTTTACAGAGATTGAACGGTATCCAGATGGGAGATAACTATTCTGTTTACTAAACTGTAGATACCTGATACTCCTGTCATTGTTTTGCCATGACAGAACTATGTTTTTAGTCTCCCATATTCACAAAAACTGCCATTATCATTGCATTTGTCTGTTGACAGACAGCTATCAATTGAATGAATATTTCATCATCCCACACCTTTCCTATGAATTAAACAGACATTTATAAAATATGGTGTTTGATTCATTTGAGGTTTCTGTTTTCACTGTCGAGAGGGGAAAGAGTCTTTAACATCCACAAATAAAAAGAAACACTCTTACCTGGGTCAAACCCATGCCTTTGTATTCATTAGCAGCACAATAGCTGAACTAAATGTATTAAAACACCCATAAGTCTGTATATGTAAACACTATCTGGTTGGAAGTTTGGTATTATTTAGAATAACCAACAAAGACTTCCTGTAAAAAAAAACTGCTAGATAGATAGACGGATGTAATTGTCAATATGCTGTACTATACCTCTTTTATATTGTTAAGACAGATTATCTCAGGTTGGGAATCAACATGACAAAGTAATAGGAAATAGAGCTCACCTTGACTCACAAACACAGCTAAAATACATCTCCCTGCAAAATAATTCTTAAGGAAAACTAACTGAAAACTGGCAGAAGAATGCCTAAACAACCAAGGCTATAAGAAAGATTCCCACAAATCAGGGAGGATTGGGGGGAAAAAAGCACCGGGGTAAGGAGTTGTGCCCCTGAGAGGAGTCTAAGAGTCTAGAAAAAGAAAGAGTACACTGGGAAACACTCACCTTAAAGAGAGAACAGGTCAAGCCACAGACTTAAGTGTATATACAAAACAAAAACAGACTAATAGACATAGAAAATTTTGCGGTTTACAAAGGGAAGAAGGAAAGGAGAAGGGACAAATTAGGAGTATTGACAGATACAAACTACTATATATAAAATACATAAGAACTTACTGTATAGCACAAGAAATTATACCCATCATTTTGAATAACTTAAATGGAACATAATCTGGAAAAACTCGGAATCACTATGTGATTCAGAGTATACTTGTATACTTGAAACTAACACAATATTAGTAAATCAACTACACATCATTTAAAAAGAAAGATTATCCTTATCAATAAAAACATGACAAATTATTATACTCAAAATTCATTCCTCTTGAACATAAAACCAGAGAGGGATATAAGAATTTTATTCCAAATATGAAAAATAGTTTCAAATTCAACTCATGTTTATTCTAAAGTGATATATCCTATATAACAGCCAATGAATCTCATCTGTTCTTTCTCTATGTTATTAGTCCCTATTGGATTTCCATGAGATTAAATCCAAAATTTCAGTTAATTTTAAGAAAATATAAAGGAATCAATATTAAAATCAGGCTTCCCCTGTGGCTCAGCTAGTAAAGAATCTGTCTGCAATGAGGGAGACCTGGGTTCAGTCCCTGGGGTTGAGAAGATCCCCTGAAGAAGGAAAAGGCTACCCACTCCCATTCTGGCTTGGAGAATTCCATGGACTTTATAGTCTGTGGGGTCACAAAGAGTCGGACACAACTGAGTGACTTTCACTAATATTAAGATCAATATTAATAATCAATAATATTAAGATAAAACTTCCATCACTACAAAGTTTGAGGAAGAAACTGGCTTTTAGTTATGTGATATAGAAAATATTTTATGAAATACATCCCATCATTTCTTAAGATGAACAATCAAGAGAGCTATAATCAAAAAGGAGTAAGAAATACTGGGGCTGAGTGTAATTGCACCAAAGTGTATTTATCACCTGCTGCTGCTGCTGCTGCTGCGGCTAAGTTGCTTCAGTCGTGTCTGACTCTGTGTGACCCCATAGACGTCAGCCCACCAGGCTCCCCCATCCATGGGATTCTCCAGGCAAGAACACTGGAGTGGGTTGCCATTTCCTTCTCCAATGCATGAACATGAAAAGTGAAAGTGAAAGTGAAGTCGTGTCCGACCCTTAGCAACCCCATGGACTACAGCCTACCAGGCTCCTCCATCCATGGGATTTTCTAGGCAAGAGTACTGGAGTGGCTTGCCATTGCCTTCTCCACTTTATCACCTATTCTATGCCAAACCCTATCCTAGGTTAGAAATATAACTATGCCTGGCATATTTCCTGCCTTTAAGGTATTCAGAGTTCATCAAGCGAGTTAAGGGAACATCTAACTACCAAACAAGTGTATGAATATAGTCTTTCAAAATTATAGATGAGAGGCTTGTTAATTATGCCTGTAATGACAAATATGATATATAGTCTAGGCCTTAAAGGATGATTGCACTTTTACAAGATAAAGGGCTATATCTCTGAAGAAATAAGAGGGTCATATTTAAGGGTTTGGGTAGGTATTTGTTGGGTAGGTAATAAGGACAGTGAATTTGTCCATGTGGTTGTTGCAGAGAAGTCATATGGGTTAAGGGACAAGAATAAAGGTAAGAGAAGGACCTTAAAGCTAAGCTACTCTGAAAACAAGGAGAATTACAACTCTTTAAGGAGGAGATGTGTCTTGATAACAATTAATAAATGCCATTTGTGGTCCATTTTACATGTGCGATCAAATCTGACTTTCATAGTAGTCAAAGAAAAAGAATGTACTCTGTTCTTCATTTTACAGAAAATAAAATCAAGACATACAGATATGCCTTGATTTTATTTTGCCTAAATATTGTGTCTAAAACAGGTAATAAGTGATTCAACACTGATTTCTCTATAGAGGTCACATTCATCTGCTCTGCACAATTGCCCATTGGTCCAGACTGGTGTTTTAAAAAATCTTTTTTACTGGTAGAGCTGAGTGAGAATAACTTAGAAGAGATACTAAAAAAAGCAAAGAGAACAGTGAAAATGCTGCTGCTATAACTAACCAAAAGCAGACATATCACAGGCCTAAATGAGTATAGCAAGTAGTTATGGGGGAGGTAGCCTTGCCTTGAACCAAGAAGCTTGAATTTAAAGGTCCTCGGTGGCACTGGCCACGGCCAAGCCCATGGAAGGGCCCCAGCAAGGATTCACATAAGGTTATACATTGGTAATATTTAAAATGCATTCATCACAAATGGTTAAGGTCTTTCTTCTCTGCCATCTAACCTTTCATATTTTTTTTGCTCCTATCCTATGGCATTGAAGAGGCAACTTGTATTTGACAATCCGGCCAAAGAAATATTTGTGGCATATATTTATCTTGGCAATAGTGGAGTCTATGCAGTTTGCAACAATGCCTTTACCTAAGTTAATTATAAAAAACAACTGCATTGTAAAGACAGTTAGAAGGAATACTCCTGTGCTAGGTCATCCAGCATTTTGATATGAAGTTATAAGGCCAGAGGTCTGATCATAACGTGGAGGTCCACTGTCAGTCAGCACAGGAACAATGTGAATAGTGGAGGAGGAACAAACAAATGGAGCCAGAAACAAGTCTGAGGAAAATTCTCTATCATCATTCAAGTAAATTGTAAACAGAGTATTGTGTTCTTACTGATATTTAGTTGAAAAGGGTTGCCAAAAAAGTAATATACTTTGCAAGCTAATAAACTATATGCAATTACAATGTAAACAGACCATCATGACTTTTTCTTGCTTTTTGGTGGGAATCAAATAAAACAGTTTCCCTCAATATTTCTGTGTTGTAGGACATAAACCTACAGTAGTACTTCAAACAGCAAATCTGCCTTGTGTGAAATAACATTTTTTTTTCTTTTTATCAGATGCATTAGTACATCAGACATATCTCTTGACAATATATGGTGGTTCCAGACTAAACAGCAAGTAAAATAGTCACTGACAGAGCAAGATGATTGTATCATACTGCTGTTGCTGCTGCTAAGTTGCTTCAGTCATGTCCAACTCTGTGCGACCCCATAGATGGGAGCCCACCAGGCTCCCCTGTCCCTGGGATTCTCCAGGCAAGAACACTGGAGTGGGTTGCCATTTCCTTCTCCAATGCATGAAAGTGAAGTCACTCGGTCGTGTCCAACTCTTAGCGACCCCATGGACTGCAGTCTACCAGGCTCCTCCGTCCAGGGAATTTTCCAGGCAAGAGTTCTGGAGTGGGTTGCCATTGCCTTCTCTGATATCATACCAGAGGAAATTAATTATGTTTTCATTTTCTCAAAAAATATTAATATAGGACTACTGTCATATGAATAGGTGATTTACGGGTATGCAACCAAAATGTTATAGATATCAATATTGTCATTTGTTGAGTAGTCATAGAAATTTGAGAAAAATAAGCATTTGAAAATAGCTCAAGCTAAAGAGGGCTTCCCTGGTAGCTCAGCTGGTAAAGAATCTGCCTGCAATGTGGGAGAGGCCTGGGTTTGATTCCTGGGTTGGGAAGATCCCCTGGAGAAGGGAAAGGCTAACCTACTCCAGTATCACAAGCTAAAGAAGTAGATGAGAATGCCTAGAGAGGAAAGGTACAGTTAGAAGAGGTGAATAGAAGGTACCAAAACTAAAGACTAGATTGAGAATAAAAAGGATGTCAAAAATAGGGAAAAACAAACAAAACACAGGTAGGCAATACCGTAAAGTCCTTTCTGACTGTGGAGTGTCAAATTTGGAAACTAAAGTCAGAAAAGGACTTTAAGGCAAATCTTTAAGGTCTTCAGGGATGCAAAGACAACTAGGGCTGAGAAAAAGACATTGATGTTAATATACAAGACCCTACTGGTAAAGTCACTAAACTAACTTTTGTCAAGTAATTGAAATTAAAGTCTGAAAATAATTGGTTGATTAGTAAATAAGAGATATGAGAACAAATGCAATGGCACACTCTTTACTTTCAAAAAATATGTAGGTAAAGAATAAAAAATATTCTAGAAGAGAATGTTACAAACTATTAGGTATACTATGAGCTCAATTTTGTGATTAAATATATATAACACTCATATGTATAAGTGATCATTTATATTATATGTAATCATAATGAATGACTTTAAGCTGAAATGCTAACACTTATGCCTCCAGGTAAAGAACTTTCAGAAAATTTTGTCACTTTTAATTTTGTGTGTGTGCATGTTTTTCAAATTTCCTACCATATATGGTTGTAATTTTATAATAATAAATACTAAAAGTAACATTTATAAAATATGTATTAAACATTTATAAAATACAAAAATGTATAGAGCAACTAGTAGCTGCTTAAGAGTCAAGAAATAGGGAAGAAGGTAGACTAAATGATACAAAAGTTAAGGTGCTAGCCTCAATAAAAGGTACTAGATCAATAAAAAATAATATTTTCCTCTTACAAAGTGGGGAAGGAAGGAATAATGTAGTTAGAAAACAGTGGCTTTAGGGTAAAGTGGAAAACAGTGGATTCAAAGTAAAATGGAAATTAAATGGTTAAAGTCTGAATGTACTAATTTTCCTAATAGGACATTCAGATGTTAGCAAAATTTGAGAAGGTCAAAATAGTATTGAAGTTGCATAGAATAGCCACTAGAGAGAATAGACAAGAGAGGAAAACACAACAAAGAAAACCTTTTCCAAGTATTATTGACAGCCCAAGATGAATCTGGAGCACATTAATGTCATTAGACCATTTTCTCCAATAGTATGTAGCAGCCTAGAAGCAGAAAAAGTCGATGTTTGGAATATGCCATACATAGAGAAGGGTCAACAACAAGTAAGGTATTTTTTGAAATGGCAGATGAAATGACTGATTTGTGAGCCAGACCCAGCAAAGATGGAAGTAAAACCAGTAAGAGCCTTTGGAAATAAAGAGAGAACCAGAGAGTAGAAAAATATAACCAAAGTGTGATGGGTGGCAAACGGAGCTCAAGAAAAAATGGAGGGAAAAACACTTCATATTCAAATAAAGTTGGACAAGTTTATATATTAGAACTACAACACAGGAATTCACACAGCATAAGTGTATTATAAACTATGAATTACTACAGAATTGAAACTGTATCTCACCGACAGTTTTTCAAAGGCCATCAAGTTCCTTCCACCAAATTCATGTTTTAAGTAAAAATAATAACTTTCATTTGGGAAATAAAGGCTTAGAATCAGGTTGAAGTGTCTGTTAAATGCAAGTTTTGGATAGAGTGAAATTTCAAGACTAAAGATTTTAAGCAGAAAGCCATTCTAGACTATAGATCTATAATATGCTAATCAATAAACCGAAAATGACCACTGGCATTTGAGACTCTTAAGTATGGAATTATCATTCAGAGAAACTGAAATCGCCCATAATCTTCTGAAGACATAAGATTAGAAAGGAACACTGCAAAGCCATCCAATAACCACTAAGAATAAAGACTGCTGCTGCTAAGTCGCTTCAGTCACGTCCGACTCTCTGCGACCCCATAGACGGCAGCCCACTAGGCTCCGCCGTCCCTGGGATTCTCCAGGCAAGAACACTGGAGTGGGCTGCCATTTCCTTCTCCAATGCATGAAAGTGAAAAGTGAAAGTGAAGACGCTCAGTCGTGTCCGACTCTCAGAGACCCCATGGACTGCAGCCCACCAGGCTCCTCCCTCCATGGGATTTTCCAGGCAAGAGTACTGGAGTGGGGTGCCATTGCCTTCTCTGAAGAATAAAGACAACTATATATAAATTGGTAAGTATAAATTCTGAAAGAATGATACACTGTGTTCTATAGGCTACAAACAAGGAAGACTCATGTGATGTCAGTTCAATATTCCATAAACTCAACGAGAACCAAGCAAAAGTCAACTGTTACTGAGGTTGAATTAATAGAAAAATAAACAGTTCTATTTGCCATTAAAAGGGGGGAGGGTGGGGATGGAGGGGCATAGAAGAAGACAAAGTTTAGATAAGATAAAGTTTTAGTGTATGTAGAAAGTATCTGGGGAGAGAATAATGTCCCAATAAGCATCAACAAAGAGTTAAAAATGCAAAGATAGTTTAGGGCCTTAATTGAAGGACAAAGCAAGGAAAACAAAACAAAATCTAATAAAAAAGGCATTGAGTCTACTAGAGAGATTGATTGAATCAAGGGCTTTCAATGAATTCTGATATTAACAAAGACAAAATAAAAAACAAACAAAAAATCTTAGAAACAGAGAAAAAAAGAAATTGACTAAACCTGCTTTGTAGTTCAAATAGAAACCTATTCTAGTCTGCAAATATCCTTGCTCAAGTATTCCAAAGTGGGACCACCCACTTTAAATTTCTAAATCATTTGTCAAGAAAAATTATGTAAATATTTATTATTTTATATATATATATATATTATAATTGCAAAAGAAACTTTATCAAAAGAAACAAAGTAAAATTTCCAGAGTACAATGTATTCGGAAATCCTGCATTCTACATCCCTTTTGGACTACCTTCCAGTCCATTTGTGTTATAAAATGTCTGAGACATAGTAAAGTTAGAAAAAAAATGCACTTCAATTTTATTTAATTCTTCAGATTTATATGAACTTGAGCCATTTGTAAAAAGAAAGGAACTAGAGTGGGAATCACAGATTCCTGGGAGGGAAATGGTTTACCAGCAACAGATCACTTCATTATTTTCAAAGTACCTTGAAATGATTTATAACTATAAGATATGGACCAGTAAATTAAGAATACATGAGCGGAACATAGATGGATGAAATCATCACTGTCTACAGATCATAAGTTTCTGGAATAAAGAAACCACTTATGTGATTTTTGTAGCTCAGTCTAACACATATTAAATGGCCAATAAATGAATTTTGGCTGATTGAGTGGTACCTCAATTATAGTGGGTGTTTAATTATACTTTCTCTAGTTTATGTACTGTTGAAAGGACCATGAATATACTGTAAAGATCATGCTTACTGTTTGTGTCAGTAAATGTGGTCATCCACATTTCCAGCTAATAAAGAAATATTTACCAATCAATTAAAAGCTTGTAAAGCAATAGTCACTCAAAAATTTAATGAAAATTTCTTAAGAGATACAGCAGAAGCATTTATATCTCTAACATATGGAGATAAATGATTAGTGAAGCTTTCTGACAACTGCTCAGGCATAATCACTTGGTTGTATATAAGAGTTTAGATTGCATTTAAATAAGAAATACTTATAAATGAAAGAGCCACTTGACTGATTTTTTTTCATTTAAGAAGAAATAAAGAATTGAACATATTTCAAAGTTATCTTCTATTAAGATTAAATATTAGGCAGTTCAATCATCTAACAAGTTTGAATTTTAAAGGTCTTTTTAGCAACAAATATACATGAGAATTTTTTTTTTTTAATGGTGAGTTCCCAGAACACATTCAGTAAGTAATATGCTTTCATACACATAAGTCTTTTCTGATGAATTAAAGCACCAGCATAAAGAGTTTCTCTATGTTTCATCAAGTCTAAGCAAGCTAAAGAGGATAAAAAGAGTCTCTTCAAATACCAAAGAGGAACGGAAATGCACTGCACTTAAATTTCAAAGGGATTTTTCTTTTGGCAAAGGCTGTCCTTCCATAATCTAACCTGAGTTTAAAAATCGTGCTAATCTCACTGTGGCTGTTATTAACTCCCTTCGGTTGTTAATTTTAAATAATCTGTAGAAAGGTAAATTTCTCAAAGCAAATGAAAAAGACATCCTTAGCCATTGGTGAGTAAGGTAATAAAACCTTTGTTGGATTAGGAAAATCAGTTTCATTTGTGATTGTGAGGCATCTAGTCTCATCACTTAATGGCAAATAAAAAGGGCAAAAAATGGAAACAGTGACAGACTTTATTTTCTTGGGCTACAAAATCACGGCTGACAGTGACTGAAGCCATGAAATTAAAAGAGACTTATCTCAAAAATATACAAGAAACTCCTGCAGCTCAACTCCAGAAAAATAAACGACCCAATCAAAAAAATGGGCCAAAGAACTAAATAGACATTTCTCCAAAGAAGACATACAGATGGCTAACAAACACATGAAAAGATGCTCAACATCACTCATTATCAGAGAAATGCAAATCAAGACCACAATGAGGTACCATTCCTCGCCAGTCAGAATGGCTGCGATCCAAAAGTCTACAAGCAATAAATGCTGGAAAGAGTGTGGAGAAAAGGGAACCCTCCTACACTGTTGGTGGGAATGCAAACTAGTACAGCCACTATGGAGAATAGTGTGGAGATTCCTTAAAAAACTGGAAATAGAACTGCCTTATGACCCAGCAATCCCACTGCTGGGCATACAGACCGAGGAAACCAGAATTGAAAGAGACATGTGTACCCCAATGTTCATCACAGCACTGTTTATAATAGCCAGGACAGACATGGAAGCAACCTAGGTGTCCATCAGCAGATGAGTGGATAAGAAAGCTGTGGTACATATACACAATGGAGTATTACTCAGTCATTAAAAAAGAATACATTTGAATCAGGTCTAATGAGGTGGATGAAACTGGAGCCTATTATATAGAGTGAAGTAAGCCAGAAAGAAAAACACCAATACAGTATACTAACGCATACATATGGAATTTAGAAAGATGGTAATGATAACCCCGTATGCCAGAGAGCAAAAGAGACACAGATGTGTAGAACAGTCTTTTGGACTCTGTGGGAGAGGGCAAGGATGGGATGATTTGGGAGAATGGCATTGAAACCTGTATAATATCATATATGAAATGAATCACTAGTCCAGGTTCGATGCATGATACTGGATGCTTGGGGCTGGCACACTGAGACGACCCAGAGGGATGGTATGGGGAGGGTGAAGGGAGGGGGGTTCAGGATGGGGAACACGTGTATACCTGTGGCAGATTCATGTTGATGTATGGCAAAATCAATACAATATTGTAAAGTAAATAACCTCCAATTAAAATAAATTTATATTAAAAAATAAAATAAAATTTATTAAAAAAAATAGACTTGCTCCTTGGAAGGAAAGCTATGACAAACGTTGACAGTATTAAAAAGCAAAAACATCACTTAGCCGACAAAGGTCCATCTAGTCAAAGCTATGGTTTTTCCAGTAGTCATGTAGAGATATAAGAGTTGGACCATAAAAAAGACTGAGTGCCAAAGAACTGATGCTTTCAGACTGTGGTGCTGGACAGCAACGAGATCAAGCCAGTCAATCCTAAAGGAAAACAACCCTGAATATTCATTGGAAGGACTGATATTGAAACTCCAATACTTTGGCCACCTGATGTGAAATGCTTGCTCAGTAGAAAAGACCCTGATTTTGGAAAGGATTGAGGGCAGAAGAAAGGGGTGACTGAAATGAAATGGTTGGATAGCATCACTGATTCCATGCACATGAGTTTGTGTAAACTCCAGGAGATAGTGAAGGACAGAGAAGCCTGCATGCCACAGTCCATGGGGTTGCAGAGAGTCAGAAACAACTTAGCAACTGAACAACAAATCAAAAATCATTTTAAATTTACAAGGTTTAACAAATCCATTTGTTAGAGAAGACAATTTAACTTTCTGGTTTTTTAACAGAAAGTAACTAAGTAACTACTTCTCAAGAAATTGGTTGGCCATAGCATGACTGGAGAGTTCCCTCTAAGTAAGAGAGATGCTTTCTATGGCATTTCCATTAGATTATATCTTGATACAAAACTCAAGTACATAGTACTCACTGTCAGAAGATCATAATCATTAGAGTCAGTGGCTATGGTTCAGTTTACATGCAGAGAATAGTGTCAGCCTGGCTATTTTCAAAATTTAAGGACACAGAGTAATAGGTTGATGGTTGTTGAGAAAAACAGTATTTCTCTCAGAATCTGAAGTCAGCTTACTCCATCACATAAAGCAGTAATGTGTTCCTCAGATAATTGCATAATCCAAACTTAATATCTGGCTTCCAGCTGTGAAAAGTTTGATGTTCTAGTATTTGGACTACCTCTGCTTAATTATATCTCTTCTCTACATCCCAGAGATCTCTTATATACATCTGTTCAGAGACTTTTTGTGGGTAAGCCTAACCATATATTAACTTACCTCACTAAACTATAAAACCCAAGAGTTCAAGAATTGGTTCTTCTATTCAATTCTGCATCTCCAAAATCTAGAAGAGAGTACGGTTATAGTGTGTTTTTAATAAATATTTTTGAGTGACACCACCTGCTATTCTTTTATATTTTCTCAGAACCTATGACATGAGGTGCTGTATATACACATATACATATAAGCCTATATTTATAAAAACATACATATATATATATACATACCATGAGGAAGATATAGATACATAGATATATACAATTTGGGCTACCAGATATATGCTGATAATATATAATTATAAATATGGTCACGTAATCAAATTTATTATTTTTAAACCACACAGAATTTACTTGGAAAGCACAACTTCATCTAGTTTAATATGATCAAGCAAAATCTTTCTAAAACATACTTTGCTGCATATTCACTTCTGTTTAATTATTATAAATTTCAGAATCTGTCATGAAGAAAATGTGCTGCCAAACATGTAAAGATTATACAAGTAGAAAAGATATGTCATATCACTCATAATATCCAGTGAATATTAGGCAAGTGATTTGGGAAAAATACTCATTAATACTTCCTCAATTAACTGATCTCTCTGATAAACAAGTTAAGTTCATAAAATGTTAAGTGGTAATCCTCAATAGTAGTAAAAAAGGTCAAACTCCTGTAAAAAACAAAATATTTACCATTTTCAATTTTTTTATAGAATTCAAGAAACTATTTTTTTCATTAGATCACTTCTTAATATCTGCAATTCAGAAATAATTATCTATTGTCTCATATGTCAATGGAACATTAACAATATTTAGCAACAGTTTTTCCATTTCAGACAGAGCAGCAAAACTTTCACTCCCCATAAGGACAAATCTCCCAGCCATCAAGGTAAGCACTATTTTCATTAAGAAGCTTACAATTAAACATAGTTGGTGCCTTCTTAATTTCTAGGATCTCTGCTCAGTATATCAATAGTAACTTCAGTTGGAAAATAGAATTTTTTAACTTGCAAATGCAGTTTGTACCAGGGGCTCTCTGTTAAGGGACTATTTCTCCCTCTTATTATAGGAGAAAACACATAGCAAATCAGAAAAAGGGAAACTCATTATTTAAAGGGAGCTCATGAGTTTTCTGATAGTAGACTTGAAGTCTTTTAAAGGGACATAGGAGAGTGATGTAGTAGTCTTACAATAAATAGGAGAAGACAGAAGATAGGCTTTATTTACTGTTACACCAGCTTAGAAGAGATGTTCAGGCACCTCTCTGAAATGAGTTCTTTTATTTGAACAGTAGAGATAGGACTAGGACCCATACAGATGCCTGGTACAATCCAGTGGTAAAATTTACATAATCAGAAATACAGCATTGTTGTTTTTTAATATACAAAGGTTATCATATCTGATAGCTGTTTTCAATCAGCTTCTAAGTTTAGAAAGACTTATTTTTCACTTGAAATAAGTACCATAATTTACATTCAGTCCCATTCCTCTACATTCAAATAACATTTTCCCTCTTCCACTCTCTCAGATATTTTAGCCAAAAGAAGCTCCATTTCTGGGACAGGATAAAATAATTATGTAATTGTGTGATATTTTATGATTTGATAGTACAGTGTACTTTATTCCCCGTCTCTAAAGCCCACCTGTGAGTCAGCTTTCCAAACTTGTTGAACCATACATTAATGTATCTGCAACACAAGTAATTGGTCTCTAAAAATATTTAAAAGAGTAAATTTGATGTCTACTGATGTTATGATTTCATGAAAGCATTTTAAAATTCCTATGGTGTAGAAAATTTGATATTGCTTTTAAATAACACTATGAAATTCAATTAGAAAGGTACAATCACTTTCTCTTGACTATTTTAAGGTAAAACTTCTCAATTTTTATTCCTCTTGATGCTTAGCATGATTCAGGTGGCTCAATATTTAATGAATATATAAATCCATTACATTAAAAAACTCATGATTAAAAAGGCGTATAATCTAAACAAGGCTTGTAGTTTTAACACATGCTCCCTTCTTTGGTACACTATATACATGCAAGAGACCGGCAGAGTGAAATTTTTATAAGTAAATTATCTGAATATAACTCAGTGACAAAATAAAAGTTTTAATTGTGCTCATTTTACATATGCATTTGAAATACTACATAGAAAATTATTTGATGATTATCATGATATCCCTAATGGTTAAATGATGATTGTATATAAATTATGTCTTAAATTTAGTAATGGTAATACTGTACATTCATACAATACTGTATAGTTTATATAGTGCCATTATGTAATATCTAGGAAATGGAAACCCACTCCAGTATTCTTGCCTGGAAAATTCCATGGACAGAGGAATCTGGTGGGCTCCAGCATGGAGTCACAAAGAGTTGGATACGACTGAGCAACTGAGCATACACATAATGTAATATCTAAATTGGTTATAAAAACATTGCAGTTAAGTATGTACACCCCCATTTTAATGAGGAACAAAATTACAATCGTTAGGAGCATGGCCAGGTTTACCTAGGTCTAAACCCTGATTCTGCCATTTACTCTGCGACCTTGAGCAAATGTCTCAACATCTCCAAACCACCAAGTGAATGATACGAACGTTCATTTAGGATTGGAAGAGTAAAGGCATGCAGTGCTTAGTCCAGGGTTCTTCACTGAGCAACTGTACAGTAATGACTTCATTAGCTATTGTTAGCAAAGGATTGGACTGTTGGTTAACTGACTTGCCAGGCAACAACAGTGGTAGAACACAGGCAGCAGAGGTAGAATAGTTGTGAACAGATTCAAGGCAGTCTGACTTGATACGTTTTGCTCTCAGACTAATACTCTATCAGCTCATTTAAGTGGAAATCAAGTCAATTATAAAAATGCTATCTGCAGAAACACTTTCAGATTTTCACAAAAGTGTAATTTGAATATTTAAAACCTTTTTCATCTATTATAACTCACAGTTTATATATATTGAGATTTCTCACTTTTATGCATTCATTATTTGTGCTAGGAAAGCTATTTGTCAGCAAAAACAAGATACTAACTCTTTCAGCTTAAAAAGCATTTTGGTTAAAATGGTACCTAATTGCTTTATTCAAAAAGGAAGAATGACCTTTCAAACATGTGTATCAGCCTCTTGCTTATGAACATTAATGCTTCTCTTAAACAAAAAACTACTCTTGTATTGAAGGAAAAATAGAGCTGAAGAGCACCATCATCAATGGACTTCTGCAACAGAACATAGGAAGCTGGAAAAGAAAATGACAAATTATTGACAGGAAAGAAATACACAACATAATGAATTTTAAAGTGAGCCAAATTAATATATCCACTCAACACACAGTGGCTGAACTGACAGCAATCACCTAATCAGATCGTTTATGTTTAAAATTGTTCACAACTTTTCAGGTCAGCCGCTCAGTCGTGTCCGAATCTGCAACCCCACAGACTGCAACACGCCAGGTTTCCCTGTCCTTCACCAACTCCCGGAGCTTGCTCAAGCTCATGTTCATTGAGTCTGTGATGCCATTCAATCATCTCATCCTCTGTTTTCCCTTCTCCTGCCTTCAATCTTTCCCAGTATCAGATTTTTTCCAATGAGTCAGTTCTTCACATCAGGTGACCAGTGTATTGGGGCTTCAGTATCAGTCCTTCCAGTGAATATTCAGGATTGATTTCCTTTAGGATAGACTGGTTGGATCTCCTTGCAGTCCAAGGGACTCTCTCAAGAGACTTCTTCACCACCACAGTTCAAAAATCATCAATTCTTTGGCACTCAGCTTTCTTTACAGTCCAACTCTCACATCTATACATGACTACTGGAAAAATCATAGCTTCGACTAGATGGACCTTTGTCGGCAAAGTGATGTCTCGGCTTTTTAATATGCTGTCTAGGTTGGTCATAGCTTTTCTTCCAAGGAGCAAGTGTCTTAATTTCACAACTATTGCATACTCCATAGTCATTATGGATTAGAGGTAACAATGATTAAAGATTGATTGAAGAAGTGGATATGAAACAAATATGGTGACTCTCATGTTGGATAGGTATTTGCATTTTGAATGAAATATTCATAAAATTGGAAATTATAAAATATATCAAGAGACATATAAGCAATGGGGGTATCAATGTAAAATTCATCAGCAATTTGAAATACAAGGTAAAACTATAAAAGTAAATAGAGTCAAAAAAGAGTCAAGAGTCTATACAGTGTTCACCTTTAGGAGGCTGAATGGAGAAGTCAGCTAAAGAACTAGAAAAATATACCTGAGAATGGAATTAACTGTCTAATGAACTATAGTCATATTTGTAGAGACCAAATCATTAATAGTCATTTACAATGGATGCATAATTTGATCTTTAAGAAATCAATGGGAACAAACAGCAGTGTTAATTATTGCTGCCAAAAGGGTTTCTAGAATATTGGGAAGGTGATGCTGTCCCTTTTGTGCATAACATTATGCACTGTCCATGGTCTTCCACTTCTAACTACTACCTCAGCTATAATGGTTCAACTTGTTCTTCAGATATTAAATATAGAAAGCTTACCCTTAATCAAACCTTCTACATTACATAATTATACTTACTAGTGTTTAGTGTACATTAACATATGTCAATTTGTCTGTATTCCCTGTGGATATATAGGTGGCCATATCTACTTGCTGGCTCAGTTGGTAAAGAATCTGCCTGCAGTGCATACCTGGGTTCAATCTTTGGTTTGAAAAGATCCCTTGGATAAGGAAATGGGAACTCACTCCAGTATTCTTGCCTAGAAAAATCCCATGGTCAGAGGAGTCGGGCTGGCTATACTCCACAGGGTCACAAGAGTCAGATACAACTTAGCAACTAACCACCATCACATACATATATCTACCACCATCACATACATATATCTATTCCTATATGAAATATACTAGTGTTCCCATCATTGTATTTCTGAAAAGAATGATTTGAGTGAAACAATTCTGATTAAAGGATTTCAACTTGCTAATTACTACCACCACCCTCCTCAACTTGTCTGTCCTCTTAGGCTTGGAGTAGTTCATGACATTGACATGGGAGGGAGCATGAGATTGTGTACAAAGATCTGATTTTGATGCAAAAAAAAAAAAATCTGTTTATAGTCCTGGATATCCCACTTATTAGATTTTGGCCTCAGGCATGATACACAATTATTTTAATTCCTTGTATACCTTTCTATTAAAATAGAGATGATACTAGCTTTTATCCTCTATTATTCAGGATTATAATAGTCTTAGAGAAAATATGTATATAAGAGCTGGTCTATTTTTGAAACACAAATTGTAGGTAAACTGTGGTCAAAACAGGTAAGTAGAAGTTGTGGTGGTAAACAATGATGCTGATCTTAACCCACAAATCTTATGTTGCTTATATGATTTCTACCACTTGAGAACACTTCTTATACCAGGGCAAATTATTTCAAAGAATAGTCTTTGTTGCAGAGTCATCATGCAAACTCAGTTGCTCAGTCATGTCGGGCTCTTTGTGACCCCACAGACTGTAGTCCACCAGGCTCCTCTGTCCATAGGATTTTCCCAACTAGAATGTTGGAGTGGGTTGCCATTTCCTTCTCAAGGAATCTTCCTGACCCAGAGAGCAAACCCATGTCTCTTGCCCTGGCAGGCTGATTCCTTATCACTGAGTCACCTGGGAATCCTTAGAGGCATCATTATAGCCTATAAAAATAATGGAAATATTAGTTTCTTCAACCAGTCTGAGAGAAGCTGACAAATTTCATGTCTAAATCCATCGTGGTTTATGCTAAACAATTTTTCTGTAAAAAAAATCTAAATCAATACACTTAAATTTAGGAAATTGTTTTTCATAAAGACTTGTTAATGGATATTGCCACATTAAACCAAACAAATCCATCTTTTTCTGGAAACATCTTCAGTCAAATCAACCACTTTACATATTTTATAAATAGCCTTATGTTTTCCCACAAATGAAGTGCCAAGTGTATCATAATTGCTAAAGTGCTTTGTTACATTTATATACATCTCACCATTTGCATATAGTATATTCCTATGAACATATTTAAAGGAACTTTTTCCCTCAAAATGCCCTATTTACTGAAAAAAAGGAAAGACCTTTTGCATAATATGAAGACACCAAACAACAAGTTACTTAAACTTTTCTAGGTTATCTCATCCCAACAAAACAACAGTAGCTAAAGCACCATCTCTACTGAAATTGTTTATAAAGTGCAAATCTACAGTAATAGCTGGTGAACTGGAAAAGAATCTTGCAATGTTAAAGGTAGATATCTATTATCCTATGCATGAAATAATAATCACTATTACATTGAGATAAGAATTATCTCATTATGTTAATGACAATACTGAAGAAAAAACTAATCTTTTTTCTCTTAGTGGGGTAATTATAGGAAATAAGGATTTTTTAACTGCAGGTTGTTAGTTTATATAACTAACTGTTGTATTAGAAGATCTATTAATAATCAGTAAGATGTAAATAAGCAAATTACCAGCTGTCAAAACATTACCACTATCAAATTAAAGGAGTTTCCCCCAAGCAAGCTAACACTGCTTTTGCCTGAAGACAAGCCCAAATATGAATCATGAGGGAGATAAGTCACATAAATAAAATATATTTTAAATTAATTCTTTCTGTATAGATGAACTTGAAAAACACATTTTAAAACTCATTTCTAAATTTGGTAACAACAAAGTAACTGTGATGATGGCTGACTACTGTAGGCCAAATTAACCATTCCTCAATGACCTTCTTGCTTTTAAATTACCAGAAATATGATTATATAATAGCAAATCCACTAGAACACATAGCTATCCCATAGGGCAGACTAAAAAGTGATTTTCAACATGAAAAGCTATAGATAAAAGCAACATTGAAATTTGTATGTATTTGCTGACCTGGAATTCAATTGTTTAATATCACCCTGGTTAACTAGTCAAAAAAAAAAATTGATTCAATAATATCTGTAGAAGTCAAATATATAAGGAATATATATCTTTTTCTCACTTTACCAACTTTATTTCATCCACTATTTACTATTTATTTACTTATTTTTGTTAGAGATATATCTCTAACAAAATTGAAAGAATTTAAAGTATTCAATTATTTACAATATTTTAGTCTACCCATTAGTTATAAAAAGTAAAATGAATGGTTGAAGAGTGAGGGGAACTTTTGTAAAGATTTTGGAAAAAAAAAGAAAAAAACTGTCCATATACAAGGGTATCTTAAAATCACATTGGTTTCTTTATCAGTGTCAAAAAGTCAAGGGTTCCACCTAAAGGTTAAACAAAATTAACATTAGCTATCTGTATCTCAGGGAAAACAGAGAAATTGTGTCTGAACTGTGGGGCTAGTTGACAAGATCAATGTGAAGGACAAACTATCATTTCTGGGAATGCTATGAGGATTTTGGAATGGAGTTTAAATCTGATCTTCTAAGGGACTTCTTCAATGTGGTTATAAGAGATGATGTTGGGGAAAAGAATTTAATGTGCCACTTTTAACTTTTTCTTTCCCCCACAATATCCTATCAGCTTGTTTTGGGACTCTACTCAACTAATCTCTCATCCTCAGGTTGTCAACCTTATCCAGCTGTCCTCTAAGTCTCACTCAAGTAGTGAATGACAAAGATTTTTAAACAATGCAGTTTTTTAATGGAGACCACACCAAAATGCCATTTAGACTTAAAGAAATGGATCTTTAAATGGTGGGATGCGTGGTATTGTGGTAGATTTTGTACACTGCTAATGAGGGAAGAAAGAAGGGAAAGCAGGAGAAAGATCATTTTAGAAGACAACACTATAATTGAGATTGCCTTTAGAACAGTAACTACAAACATTATTATTCCAGAAATGAGAACACAAATAGCTGGTTTCTATGTCTTTTGGTTGTTTGTAATAACTGACAAAGATTGATCATCATATATTCACTTAAATACAAAGAGCTTCACCATCATTTATTATCTAACTTTCCCATCATAGGCCTGAGAGTTCTAGAATGTTCCCTGACAGGTAACACTGGGTTGAATTATGAAGTTACACATAGTGATCAAATGAGCTTTCTGGGGTTTTGGGAGGCTGGAGGAAAAGATGTTAGTAAGTAACACTGAGATTCTGACTGCTTCCTCCCGCCCCTCACATCTTTTCCCCAGTTTGAGAGGTCTCTTTACTGATACTAATTTTGACTGGAGAATAAGCTGGAATAAAATCTCTGTAACTATTTCTTTTTAAAGGTTTACATAGTGTAAATTCCCCAGAATTTGGAAGCCCCAAGTGAATTTACATGCAGATTAACAACTGCACTAATCTGTATGATTCGACCCTAGAGTTAAGGATTTAGGCAAAATGATTACCAATTTCTGTTGCATGTATATAGGCAGTGCTGTTATATCTGTCGTGTGATGGAATGGCCCTAAAAAAGAGTTCTTTTAATTTTCCAACCTTACCTCTAAATAAAGAACCTGGGACTGGGAAATAGTAGTTATTTATTAAGGTCACATAGAATTTTAGTGGGAAAAACTAAGAATAGAATGTATTGAGTTGGCTTAAACTTTGTTCAGGTTTTTCTGTAATGAACTTTTTGTCCAACCCAATAATTTTCATTACTTTGCCAATAAAGGTCCATGTAGTCAAAGCTATGGTTTTTCCAGTAGTCATGTATGGATGTGAGAGTTGGACTATAAAGAAAGCTGAGTGTCAAAGAATTGATGCTTTTGAACTGTGGTGCTGGAGAAGACTCTTGAGAGTTGTCTGGACTGCAAGGAGATCCAACCAGTCAATCCTAAAGGAAATCAGTTCTGAATATTCATTGGAAGGACTGAAGCTGAAGCTCAAATACATTAGCAACCTGATACAAAAAGCTGACTCATTTGAAAAGACCCTGATGCTGGAAAAGATTGAAGGCAGGAGGAGAAGGGGATGACAGAAGATGAGATGATTGCAAGGCATCACTGAGCCGATGGACATGAGTTTGAGCAAGCTTTGGGAGTTGGTCCATGGGGTTGCAAAGAGTTTGGACAGGACTGAGTGACTGAACTGAACTGAAAAATTTTCATGAGACATCTCTTTTCTCTATCTCACAGCTTCTCAGATCTATATATAAATACATATTCAACACACATTGACCAAAAGAATGTAAATATACCTTAGCTTACCTACTAACATAAATATTTAGAATATACTTGTGAAATCTGAAGAAAGATATATTGCATTTTTATTTTAATACTTGTCATGACTTGAATACATTGGGAAATACATGTAAGTACTCATGTTAAAAGCTATGCATTTTTATGTTTGGTTGGACAAAGAATAGAGATGAATATTTAATATGTTTATGAAAAACTATAAATGTTTAATATTAGAAAAATTTGTATTTTTTCCTTAAAATAGCTAAGGGTGAATATTTTAGATAAATATATATATATTTATATACTCATGTATATTTTAAACCACAAATGAAAATAGAGCAAAATATTGAGAGAAGTAATGCTTAAAAGAATTTTAAGTTTGAAGACTTTTTACATAATCTGTATTTCTTTTAAACCAACACACCTATGGCTCTCTGCTTGTAGTAATTTTAAGCAGCAATAGCTCAAAACATAAACATTCAAAGTCTAAAATCAACTGAAAACAAAACACTTTTTCTTTGTATAGAAACAAAGAAGCAAAAATGGAATAAAGCGCTCTATAGAAACACCAAAGGATTATCCACTTCATTTCAGCCTTCATAAGTGAAAAGAGAAATTAAATCCATGTTAGGACTGATAGCTATTAGTCAAAACTGTTAACTCAAGAAAGTTTGAAGGGAGGAAAGTAGGGAGGAAGAGAGGAAGCAGGGAGGCAGAAAGCATGAGGCAAGAAGGAAGGAGAGAGAAAGGCAGGAAGGAAGGCCAAAAGACAGGAGGAAAAAAAGAAACCAGACATCAGTATTAATGCTAAAAGCAGTGTGGTTGTTATTATCTCTTACTCCACTATAAAGGAAACTGTCTTTTTAAGTAACATGCCAAGTAAAACCAAATGTTTCAAAAGAAATTTTTTTCAGGTTATTGCCTTATCAACTGTATCTAGGTAAGTGTTCAGTGGAGTTCTTCACACACCAGAAGGTGAGTAGAACGATCTTTGTGATGTCAAGTAAAACTGACTTTCTTTTTACCTAGGTATTTTATTTGTTCCTTATACTATTTTGTGCATGTTTCATACTGAAGAAAACAACAGTGATATTTATAAAGTCCCATAAATAAATAAAATCACCTATCAGGGATATGCACATGAAACCGTTCAAATGACAGTATATGTGATCAGTTCAGGGATCCCTAGTCTAAACTGTAAAGCAGGGTTAGCAAACATCAGCCAGCAGGCCAAATTTTGTCTAGCATGTTTTTTGGTGTGTAATAAAGGTTTATTGGAACATAGCTATACTTGAACATTGTCTATAGTGCTTTTGCACTATAACAAAAAAAGTTAAGCAGTTTCAACAGAAATCTTAAGGATTTCAAATCCTACATTTAGTTTTTCTTCTGGCCATTTACAGAGAACTTTTATCATTCCCTTGAGAAAATGACAATGCAAAAATTTAGGTCAAAGATGCTTGTGGGTAAGAAGGGAATCTTAGTATCTCTTAGGGACATGGTTTCCAGAGTTTATAAATAGTTGTTACACCTTGGAATTTTCTCAACTAACAGAAAAAGGTGTCAGTGTATCGCCTTTTTCTTTTTTTAAACCATAAATGCAAAGTACACTTGATATCTCTTTCTCCAAATTATGCATTTCTTTCTATTGCCAAAGAAGACTGATGACCTTGGCAAAGTTACTTATACTCTCTAAGCCGTGGTTTACTTATATTTTAAAAAGATAAGAGCTGTAATATCTTATAGTATTTTGTGTCATGTCTGCATGTGCTTCATGTTTGGTAAATGAATCCTCAGTTAAATAATAATTGCTGCTCTTCCCACATACTTTGACAAAAAATTTCTCAAATAGGTTGATTTTATAAAGCAATACTAACACATATGTATTTATTGATCTTTGACTACACATATATAGTCACACACACATATATACATATGTGTCCTTTATATGTCTAAAAATCAATGAAATAATAACAAAAGGATATCTATTACTAATTCAATAACATTAAAATGAAAGTAGAAATATACAGAAAAATATAGACAAACTGGCTGATGTTTCATTAGTGTTAACCTATTGATCAGATTTAGCCAGGATTTTGGCCAGTGGTCTCTGCATTATTAGACCATGACAACTAGGTCCAGATTGCAGGCTTAAGATCCAAATGGGAAAGAGCTTTTCTGTATTTCATTGTTTTAATTTGGATATCTTTATATTTGAGTGTTTTGGTGCCAAAAATTTCATTTAAAGCATGTTCCTTTGATCCTTTGAAGATTTTGAATTTTATTCATCAGAATACGTGTTCTTAAATGGGAAGATTATTGAATTTCTCTTCACAGTTCTAGTATTTAGCTGAGTGCCTAGAAAATGCAAGGTTCTTAATATTTATAGGATTAATAAAAGATAAAATGTATATTTTGTGGTAATTGGAAGGAATTGGTGACAATGAACAAAGAATTACCTCTCATACCTATAAAAAGTTACTAGACCTAAATTGTATTACATTAATTTCTTTATAATATTTACCTTTTAATGTTAAATATTACACACATATAAATAAATCTAAAATTTACTTAAAATACAAGTTCCTGGTAGAAAGCCCAGTACTTTTATGGCAATTGAGACCTATCCTTCAGTTGAGCATCTGCCATGGTCAAGGCTAAAAAGGTAAAGTTTCAGAAATTAAAGCATTTTATAAATTTTAAAATATATATGTAAAACATGTGAACAAGGCTTGTTAGTATAGAAAATCTCTAATGCAGATATTATGCTACAGCTGGGATATAGCTACATATTGACTTTCAGTATCATTTTAAATAAATTATTAAAATATTATCTTGGCCATCTATAGATATAAACAGTGATTGTGACTATTCTATTTATCACATTCCCGTATCTTCAAAGAGAAAACAAAGGTGTATTACTAAGTCAAAAACTCTTATCTGCCACTTCAACCATTTTGTTTCTAAGAAAATTCAGTGGTAGATCCACGTTCAAGATGTGGAGACAAGGACCAGTGAGGATGAGACAGACTTTCTGTTCTACAGAGTGTGTCCTTCAGTGCAAATTATAGAATCTCATGAATGTGTGTAAAGGGAAGAGAGTAAATTCAAGTGAAATCTGAGCTCTTTTCAGTACCCAAAGACTTCTAACATGGTTTGAATTTTCAAATAATTGGGTCTTTCAGTCAGCAGTAATATTCAAAGTCATGTCCTATTTTGTATGACATGTTGGACTGAGTCAGTCCTAAGTAATGAACTTGAGGTAAAAAGACAGAATCTATGAATGTTTAGTAGAGAGTCCTCAGCAACAGGACTTGAATTATTTAAAAAAAAAAAAATCTAGAATCCCAAGCAAAGAAAAGGCAAGTCATAAAGCCAGTTTTATGAACTGGGTTGGCTGTGCAAACCTGGGAATGTTTAGCAAAAGGCTGCAGTTAAATAAGTGAGCAGGCTGACAATTACAGAAATACTTTAGGCTCCACTTCTTCAGGGGTAGAGTGTCTTATATGTTTAGGTCAGAGCAGGGGAGAGTGAGGCAGAAGACACAGTTTGATGAACTTTAGGAACAGAAAGTGGGAGAAACAAGTTACAGAGAAATTAATCTACTTGTGTCTTGAGGAAGACTAATGTTGGGCCTAATATAAATTATATAGGTAGGCACAGAAATTAACTTTCTATTGTTAATATTTGCCATTTGGAAATTATCTTAGTGTTAAAAAGATGATAATAACACCTCCCCACCAGACAAGATATTTAATTTATCAATTTAACTCTGTGATCACCCAAATGATTCCCAGATTGCCAACCTTTACACCTGTGCATAAAGCAGTACAGAGAGGGATATTTTACAGCCTGTATATCCAGAAACATTCAAAATAAAAATTGTTCAATATCTTCTCCAATGTTTCAAGTTTTTGCAAAGTTGATCCAAATGTTAAGGTAAAAAATTAGACTCTAGATAAGTGTTTAAAAAACTTAAGCAAGATGATGTTATAGAAAATATACAGCTACTCTCTCTTGAAACTTCATCTTTATAGCAATTCTGCCCCTAAAATTATACTAAGTAACCTTTGCTACCATTTCAATGGAGCTTTTATAAAATAAATTTATTTCAGGTAATCTGACTCATGAGAGCAAAATTATTTGCACATACAAGCTATCTGGGTCTCAAAAAATTGTGTACAGACGAACGACCAAGGAAGTTCATTGATTTCTAGACTCCATGTCAAGGGTTTCTGATTTTGCAGTTTAAAAGATAAAGCTTGGAAACCTATTTTTAAACAAGTCACCTATATCATTACTCTGCCAAACACCAAATAAATGAGAGATGAAAGAAAAATGAAACTGAAAGGTCTTAGTGCTGAAACTGTTTGGACAGTAGAAATGGAATATTAAGGATTGGAGGGAAAAGGATTTCCTTTTGATTGACTAAAACCTGCCAAAATTATCTCCGAAGGAAGCCATGTTTTGTACCCACAGGAGATTTAAAGAGAGTGAGAGGTTATGATAAAGCTTTTATCTTGGGCAAAACTGATGCAGTGACAGTGCCATGATGTGTGAAGCTAGCAAAGAAAATAGCGTGCTCTAAAATATAAAATTGCCCAAGTAAGCCAGGAAAAAGAGGTAACATAGAAGTAATCAGTTTCATTTTCTAAAGAGTTTTGGTTTTAAAATATTATTAAACAATCCCTTCAAGAATCATCTTTAGCTTAATTCTTGAATACAAAGAATAAAAATTAAATGCAATACTAAATGTTCTTTCAGAATAGTTAAAATTAAGCCACACTTTTCTCTATCCCCATGCATGATTAAAAATGAATAACTGTAACAACCAAACCACATTTGACTCTTTACCCCAAAAGTGATTAGTCATTTTCACTGTAATGAGACACATATGCCAACCACAACAAATTACTAATGTGTCTATGATATTCTGCAAATAAATACAATGTATTTTTACTTGTGAGTACCATCTGCAGGATTTCAAGCATGCAAAATATTTTGATGCTTCAGGGAATTTTATATAATTGATGCTATATTTTTCTGAGAATGCTTCAAATGACTGATTATGAAAGATTTGCCCAGTTTCACTTACATTAACTCTTGAAAATAATATCCCCATTCTCTGACTTGAATTTGGACAGTTAACCCACTTCTTCACCAGTATCCCCTTTGACCTCCTCCAAATCCCTGCCATTTTACAGGAAAATGGAACAAATCCCACAGTAGATCTAGGTAATGAAATAGGATTACCTTCAGAGGTATTTGGTTATTTTCCAGTAACCATTAAAACAGACAGATAAGAGGCTTCCTAACACATAGTAGCCAGATACTGTGTCATCACCACTCTTCCCTTCTTTCTGTTATCATGAGCATTCTCCAGGCAATGCCAAATCCCCTTGCCAGGTAGCTGCTCTGGAATAGGAGGCCTGCTAATCATCCCAGACTTACCAGAACCATCTGGTCCTTGGGAAGTTATCTTGGAGCATTTTAAAGGGGAACTTGTCGGGCTGTCTGTGGAGCTGAGACCTCAAGCTGGGAAATGAAATGGCTTCGCCTTCTCACTGAACCAACTGAGATACCTGCCTGTAGGTGATGTACATCACCCTTTTTCAAAGAGGCAGCTCCACGTGATGAAGCTACATCCTGCCAGAGCAGCCCCCAGCAAGAAGTATCAGCAAACAAAAATCACACAAGGATAGCAGCAGCCCACGTGAGCCACAATCAGCAGTGAGGTTTCTTCTCATATGGAAGGACTTGTGAACAAGTCAGATGAGCTGGGATCCAAACTGAGAGCAGAGGAAGTGGGGAAAAAATTCTTTAAAAGGGCCTCTGAGAAGTTACACCCCTTGTAAGAGTCTTCTATTTTAGTCTGATCTTATGAGTTAAACCATGCATTTTACGTTGCAATTTTCAGAAGCAATACCTGCAGAGCCAAATATTCTTCAGTGTTTGTTGTTGTTGTTGTTATGCTCATTTATACCATTATGTTAAATACCCAAATCCCATTAATTCCATATCCTGACTTGGGCTGTAAATGACTACAGAGACATATGACCAATAGACTACATGCTCCCTGAGGGCCAGCAGAGCATTGCAGCAGTGGAATCCAAATTATATAAGATTTGATGGCAAATATTCAGATGTATATAAAAGAGATGACGTTTGTCTCATTAATAAGCATTTCTATAGGTAATCATTGGGCTTCTCAGGTGGCACAGTGGTAGAATTCACCTGCTGATGCAAGAGATGTAAGAGATAGACCTTCTATCTCTGGGTTGAGAAGATCCCCTGAAGGAGGAAATGGCATCCCAATTCAATATTCTTGCCTGAAAAATCCCATGGACAGAGGAACTTGGCGGGCTGCAGTCCATGGGGTGGGAAAGAATCAGGCACAACTGAGCACGCACACATGCGTGCACATATAGTTAATCTCCTTTCGTCATCACAACTACCCCAAAGGCAGGGGATGAAAGAACAGAAGGCTTAGAGAAGTAAATATCCTGTTCAGTATGACACAGCCTCTCATGGTGGGGAGATCCAAGCTTTGATACTTGGCAATTTGACTCCAGTGGTTATTGCCTTAACCAGTATTTCTGTGTATTCAGTAATACATGTTAAAGTAGAAACTATCACACAAACAGGTAATGTATGAAATAACTATACTTTTATATCTTTATTTATTTCAATAAAAGTGTTTTTTGAAAAGGTCTCATGTGGACAGATGTATATTCTCATTTCCCTTGTAAGAAAAAAGGTATGTCTCTTTGATCTTCAAGGTTACCAATCACTGAATATAAACCAATTGCCTTGTTAATGTCTCTGAAAATCAGTTGATCAAATGTGCTCATTTTATTAATTTCTACTCAATAACCAATTTATCAGGAATTCAAAATACCTCTAAGTTGAGACAAAGAAATGTCTGAGCATGTCCAAATATATGAAAACCAGGATATGTGTGTGTATTAAATATTTGGAAGGTGGTCACATGAAGAGGGAAGTTATTAATAAACTGTCTAGAAAAATTTGTAGTGGAGGAAAAAGCTGTGTTTATTGGGGAAATTTTCCCCTGGACTACTCAATGACTTTCATCTGATTCCCCAAGATCAGCCTCTACAGGCACAATCTATACAAACTATTTTCATAAGGAGGGATTCTGAAGAAAAACATACACCCACATTAAAATAAAAAGCAGGTAATGAGAAATAGATGAAACAATGAACACAGGCACCAAATAAATCAAACTGAAGGGAATTATGATTAGTAATGTTCAAAGGTTTTACACCAAAATAGTTGATTGACTTTACATGCACAGATTTGTGTGAAATTAAAACAAAAAGTCAAGCTATCAATATCTTCTTAAATTTACATATGAGATTTTGGCTGTAATGCTATTGTCTATTCTGACTTTTTAAAAGAACAACGATGAGGCAAGAAGGGCAAAGAATCTCCATGTATAACATAGTGAACTGTTGTAAATCATCCTAGATATCAAGGAGAAACACATTTGTCTCAGATGTGATTGCTAAACTCTTGACTGACACTTTGATATCTTAGTTCATGATATTCAGATGTCAGTATCCCAGTGAAAGCAACACTAGCTGTGTGTGAATTTAATAGTTGAATCTTATATCCAGTTGATGCTCCAACCCAAATCAGCAAACTTTTAACAACCAAATTAAAATCTTCCAAAACTTTTTCTGAACACAGCAATACATTCAAACTGTGGTTACCCAGTTACCTTTTAGAGCTTAATGTAAAATTCAGAGAAGAGTCCACCAAAAAATATCTGTTCACCACCCAACTCACTGGAGAAGGAAATGGCAACCCACTCCAGTATTTTTGCCTGGAGAATCCCATGGACAGAGGAGCCTGGTGGGCTACAGTCCATGGGGTCACAAGAGTTGGACACAACTTAGTGACTAAATCACCACCACCACCACCCAACTAAACTCTTCATCAATATAATTAAAAAAAAATAAATTCACAAATAGATGGCATTCATAAACAGGATTCAGATCCAGAGCAGGGTATGCCGTCAATAGTTACTAGTAGGCAAGAGAATGCAGATCAACAAACAGAAGCCTGTCACAATCCCACTACATCCTCCAGATGGCTTAAATTTAACTCTGGAACATTAGGTTTCCATGGAGTTATACTGAATTCTTCAAGAATATTAAAAGCAGGTTCTTTTCTTCATCATTTTAGACACTCAAACTTTGATGTTTCCAATGATTTGTGTGTGTGTGTGTATGAATAAGATGCAGTATAAGTCTTGTGACTTTAAAGATCAAGAATTATGCTGAAGACAGGAAAGAATCCTGGCTTAAATTTTAGTACAGATGAGGAGCTACCATACAACTATAAGTTATTATTGCTGTTGTTATTGTTAATATCATTATTGACACTGCTATCATCCTGATTTGCTACTCAATTCACTGACTGAATAAACATACAAGGGCTTACACAATGTTTTCTAGGATCATATGATGAATTTCAGACAATCCACAACTAAAATAAGAAATGAAAAGGGGAAGGAGAGATTCAGTCTTAAGGAAAACCCTTTGGCCAAGTTATACAAACCCAAAGGAACAATGTTTAAAAATTTGTCTTTGGAATCAAAGAGACCACAGATGCAACCCACTACCCATGTGGTTGTTAACCTAACTTCAGGAACTTCATTGGAAATTGATGATCACAATAGCTACATCATAAACTTATCTTAGAATAAAATGAAATGTGGTAGTTAGATTTCAGAACTTAGTATGTAATAAACGCTGCTGTATTGGTCTCTATTATTTTACTAGAGATAATATGAGCAAAAGTAGGATCAGCATAATATTAATAGATCTCTGTTGGGTATTTTGAGCAAAACTTATCCTGGCTAGATTTTTCCAGTACTATATGGCTGATGATGACATAAAAATGATTAAAGAGAGATGCTCTCACCAGGCAAGCCTTAGCATGGCTTCTTCTACTTATACTCTTTTGGCTGTTTCATAGAGGACTGATCATATTTGAGAATATACTTAACACTGTCCCTTTTTTTGGTTCAACTAAGGTTATACACATGGGGCTTCCCTGGTAGAGCGTCTGCCTGCAATGTGGGAGACCCGTGTTCGATCCCTGGGTCGGGAAGAGCCCCTGAAGAAGGAAATGGCAACCCAGTCCAGTATCCCTGCCTGGAGAATCCCATGGACAGAGGAGCCTGGTAGACTACAGTCCACCGGGTTGCAGAGTGTCAGACTTGACTGAGCAACTTCATTTCACTTCAAGGTTACACACACAGGACTGGAAAAAAGTCAGTTTTCATTCCAATCCCAAAGTAGGCCAATGCCATAGAATGTTCAAACTACTGCAAAATGTGCCAATTTCACATGATAGCAAGGTAATGTTCAAAATCCTTCAAGCTAGGCTTCAACAATACGGGAACCGATGATTTCCAGAGGTATAGGCTGGATTTAGAAAAGGCAGAGGAACCAGGGATCAAATTGCCAACATCTGTTGGATCATAGAAAAAGCAAGGGAATTCCAGAAAAACATCTACTTCTGCTTCATGGACTATGCTAAAGCTTTTGACTGTGTGGATCACAACAAACTGTGGAAAAGTCTTCGAGAGATGGGAATACCAATCCATCTTACCTGCCTCCTGAGAAATCTTTATGCAAGTCACTAAGCAACAGTTAGAATGGACTGGTTCAAAATTGGGAATGAAGTGTGTTAAGGCTGTATATCGTCACCATGTTTACTTAACTTTTATGTAGAGTACATCATGAGAAATGTCAGGCTTGATGAAGCACAAGCTGGAATCAACATTGCCAGGAGAAATATCAATCACCCGAGATATACAGAGGACACCACCCTACTGGCAGAAAGGGAAGAGGAACTAAAGAGCCTATTGATGAAGGTGAAAGAGGACAGTGAAAAAGCTGGCTTAAAATTCAACACTCAAAAAATTAAGATCATGCCATCTGGTCCCATCACTTCATGTCAAATTGGGGGGAAAAATGGGAACAGTGATAGACTTTATTTTCTCGGGCTCTAAAATCACTGCAGACAGTGACTGCAGCCATGAAATTAAGTGTATTGCTCCTAGACAGAAAAGCTATGACAAACCTAGAGTGCATATTAAAAAGCAGAGACATTACTATACCAACAAAGATGCATATAGTCTAACCTATGTTTTTTCCAATAGTCATGTATGGATGTGAGAGATGGACCATAAAGAAGGCTGAGTGCTGAAGCACTGATGCTTTAGAACTGAGGTACTGGGGAAGACTCTTGAGAGTCCCTTGGACTGCAAGGAGATCAAATAGTAAATCCTAAAGAAATCAATGTTGAATGTTCATTGGAAAGACTGATGCTGAAGCTCCAATACTTTGGCCACCTGATATGAAGAGCTGACTCATTGGAAAAGACCCTGATACTGCAAAAGATTGAGTGCAGGAGGAGAAGGGGGCGACAGAGGATGAGATACTTGAATAGCATCATTGGCTTAATGGGCATTAGTTTGAGCAAACTCTGGGAGGTAGTGAAGGACATGGAAGCCTGGCATGCTGCAATCCATGAGATTGCAAAGAGTCGGACACAACTGAGTCACTGAACAACATGTTACACCAGATATGCAGAATCTGAAGATCCATATTCTTCAAGCTATTATCTTTGTGACATTATTTTATTAGATTTAGATTCTTTACAAAAGACCTAAAGATACATTACATTAATGTAGACACTTTCAGAGAATATATAAATAATATATATTATAATTTTATTGGAGATCTAAATCTGTCTTGCTTACTGAAAACTGTCTTAACACAAGCAATGGTTCCTCACTGTCAATGATGGCTACATCAGTGTCATAAAATAATTAAATCGCAAAGTTGATTGAGCTACTTATATCCAGTTAAATGTTATTTAATTAGCAAATTAAGTTTCACAGCATTTTAAAACTTCAGATTTAAAATCTGGAAGTTTCCAATACTGTTCATTGAAATAGACTCTATAATAACCTTTTCATGCATATGGCACTAGACAGGAACCACAGAAACACACTGATGGAAGACGGATGCCTCTTGAAATTCTCAGACACAGAAAGCTCTTAGGCCAATGTATCTGAAAGAAGAAAAAAAAATTCCAAGAAACTCCTGCCTTTGCAAGTTAAATTCACAGATAAAAAGTAAGATAATCTTCCTTAGAAAGAGTTCATGAGGACAATACATTTAAAATTAGAATTCTGAATCACTGTATGCCAAGACACTGAAAGAGAAGTTTTGGTTGCTATCATTCTCCTCAATGAGGAAGCCACACAAGTAGCCAAAAAAGTGTAAAACTAGGACAAATGGCAGTTAACAAAGGCTTACTCAAAACTGAGAAAAGGAAAAGGGGAAAACTGAGACCAAATAGAGATTTTCTTCCTTCCTAAAACAGATTCTTAGTGAAAAGAAATTAAAAGTCAAAAATCAGAAATCTGCCATAGTATATAGGATCATATACAAATAACATTTAATTGTATAAGAACTAGTTTTCAATTTTCACACTTTCATTTAAGTGTGGCAATTTTTATGTAAATCTTTTTTGCATTATATTCATAAATTTACTGGTTAAAAATCATTTTATGTGCTTATATTTATCTATAATTTTTAAAATAGCAATTACTAAATTTCTGATCATTTACAATTTACTAGACATAATACAAAACAGAGGTAAGATTTAATTTATTCTTAATGATAATCCTATGAAGTAAATACTATTATTTTCTTGTTCTTCAGATATGACAAGAGCTTTGGAGAAATTTAGTGATTTTCTCGATTACACAAGTAACGTAAGAATCCTATCCTAGGTAGGTAGATATCCAATGGAACTACAGACAAGCATTTAGTGCCTTGAGGAACCAAAAATGCATCACCCTTTTTGCATTAAGTATGTCACCACATGGCCTCATTATTTATAATGCCTGAGTGTATTACAAATTACTCAAGTCACAATTTCAACATAGACTTTAATGTAGCAGACCTCTTGTCTCTATGGTAAAGACAGGCAAATCTTTCTGTAAAGGGCCAGATGGTAAGTATCTTGAACATTGCAGGCCAGCATGCCCTGGTGTAACCCCTCAACTCTTGTTATAGTACAAAAGAAAAACAAATTTTAGACAACACAGAATTAAATGAACATAGCCATGTTCCAGTAACATTTTATTTACAAACAAACATTGAAATTTGAATTTCATATAATAGTTACATGTTACAAAATAGTCTTATTTCTCTTAACCATTTAAAAATGTAAATAAAACAAAAAACTTCTAAGCCCTGAGAACATTAAAAAACAGATGTTGGACTCAATTTGGCACACAGGCTATAGTTGATTGACCCTCTGCTCTACAGTGTCTAAAGTTCTTGCTAGCAGTGACTTAGGCACTTGATTATTCATAAAATATGGTATAATTCTAATGTTACTATTTACATCCAACACAAGTGTTAACAATGGCCCATTTTTTAATACACTATTCAATTTTGAATTGATATAATTAATTAAGCCCATAAAACACAAGTAATTCCTGGTTATATAAATAAGGAACAAAATATAAATCTTGCCTGATCATTGACACTAAGTAGTATTTTCTACATTAGCATTTAAACAAAGAACCTGGGATCAAAAGATGATCTTGGGACATTCTTGTACATTTAACAGAATAAGTTTGGAAATTTTCATTCTAGCAAATCTTGAAAAGTTTATCAAAGATATAAATGTCAAGATTTCTAAGAAATAAAATATAAAATATCTGATCATTTCTCTGGATCTTTTACTGGTACTTACAAATTTAGCTATCTATAATAAATAATTTTATTTATTATTTATGCTTTCTCCATTATTCTTTTAAGAAATTTTCACCATATTTTATTTGTTTTGGTCAGTTTTCTATTTAAAATTTAAATGTTACCTGAATTATAATCTAGTTTCAAAAATCCCTTTCAACTTCATAACTTCTGCTAAGTCAATACCCCAGAGAAGCCATTAAAATGACAGCAGATTAGCTGATCCATTGCTCATTTTGACAGATCAGACCAAACAGTAAGTGTTCTTACACGTATTTGCACCTTTTGGCATATGTATGGATGATATTTAAAAAGCCCAAGAAGCTATCATTGCTATCTATCATTTTCTTGTAACAGTTGCATTACCAAATAGAGGATTTTAGGCCACTTTTGCAACAATCTTTAAAATTACTGAAAGAAACACAAATATATTTCTTTTTTGCTTGTCAAATAGCTACAAATCAAGCAAAATGAAAAAAAAAATTAATAAAAACAAGGCATTTACCAGATGTTCCCATTGCTAATGACTTCTTCACAGGCATGTAACTGATTCAAGATTTGAGTGGTCCTGATCTTTTCTGTTTTGTTTTGTTTTCTTTTGAGTGGTCCTGATTTTAATGCTGTGCCCATTCATGCCATGATGCTTTGAGGTCAAGTCAAGGCAGCCCCTTTTCTTTTACAGAAGCAAAGGCTGTACAGCATTTAATTATTAATATTAAAGCAGCTACAAGCTATAATGAAGAATTACAGGGAGACCATCAAAAAGTAAACAAAAGCAAAACCAAGCCAGAGATATCATGACTTTTACTTTTACAAAGCTTTATAGTGGTCAACATATTTTCACATTTTCCTTTGTTGATTCTCACAGCAACGCCCAGTAAAATAACAGGGAGGCAATCTTTCCAAAATAGCAAGATTTTCTCTGCTTTGCCACATTATGACTGACCTAATTAGAAATAAAAAGAAGCTAGAACTGTACATAAGAGATGCTATTTGAAGTACTAAGAGACAAAACTTACTTAAGAAGTACAGTAACAGAAATATTTCAAGTGTATAAGGCTAAGGAATGAAATCTTAATTCACCAAGATTAGTAGGATGCCAAGTGGAGTGATGTTGTATAACAGGAATCCCAAGAGATGAAATGGGATTGGCAACAATTGCCAGCAATCATAGAAGAAATGAATTCTAAGAAGAGGGAAATTTAAAGGAAGAGAAATTTACTTTCAGAACTTTGGTAGAATCTGTTAGGCTGTTCTAGTTTTCCGACGGTCCCTGTCACTGTAGGAATACCTTTCTCTGCAGAGCTTCACCCTCTTCTTTATTTAATTTGCTCTGTATTCCCCATTCCTTCTTGAACAGACACCCCTATGGAAAATGACATTGCTCAATAGAACTGTAATAGCTCTATTGATCAGTGAGCTAGGCAGAAGAAAGGAGTGATTCAGGGATAAAATATATAAGAAAAGAAATTCAGGGAAATAAGCTAAAATAAAATGTGAAATTAATCACAGAAGAATGGGAAACAGAAGAAACAGTGATTGTTAAAAGACCTATATATTCTTTCTTCTCCCTCAACTTTGGTTATAAATAAGTCTTGATTATAGGACCTTTGGTAGCAGCCTTTAAATCAATAAGCATGCTATTCACCAGCTTTGTAGAAGCTGTGCCTGGCTTTAGTCCATCTACCCAGTAGCTATTACAGTTGATTATGCTACAATTTCAATGCTTTGCCCTCAATGTCCAACTCTAGAAATGGAATGAGGGACATCATGGTTTTGTCTTTCTGCTAATGACAGCTTTCTAAAATCCACAGATTTCTGCCTCACTGCTGGGGTGTGAAACATTGTCCTGTTTCTTCCCATTTGGCTTGGCATATATTAGAGAGGTAGAAAAAGGAATAACTCTTCATTGGAATGGAGTCCTGAGTAAGTTAAATGCTTCCTGAATAAATGTGCAGTATCTCTTTCCCAGGCCTAGGTAATTGCTTTTTTATTTATCTCAAACTGTTTTCATCCTCTCCAATAGCCTAATAGAGTTACTCTGTGCACACAGTGGATTTCCATCACAGACACTCACAGGATACAGCCTTTGCTGATAAAAAATAAATAAATAAAATCATGGAGTCCATATTACAGCAAGTGGAAGCTGAAGTTTTACATTTATATATTAAATTAAAATTGCTTTCTGTCCATTTTATACAAAATGTAAATTATAGTTCAGTCAGGCAGTAGACAGAGGTTGACTGATTTTTGAGCAAGATGTCTGAGTTTTATTTCAGGGCAAGCATCCCTCATGGGTCATACAGACATTTATTAATAAGTTAATATGGCAGTACTCATTCTAATCACATTTAGAATCTGCCTTGTGCACAAGTAAAAGTCTGCGTGAAGGAAGAGGACATTAATATATTTTAAATGAGCATGGTTGGTGAATACTCTCCTTAAAGTAAATGAAAAAAAATCAAATGGAAAGGAACACTTTTAAAGGAACAAAAAATAAAAAAATTGAAGATATGAAGAATGCTTTATCACTGTACATGGAACCATTATCTTTGTCAAAACATTCACTGCTTAACACCAATCAGAACTTCATATTTTTCCCCTTAACCAGAGCACTCAGGCAACTGTGACCTGCAGTCTGAGCAATCATTTTAGTGAATAGACAACCGCAGTCCTTGAATAATAAAAACACATTTCAGTAATGAGAGATCTTTTCCATCATTAAAATATGGACTATTTCATGGTACTCTGGAGGCTCTATGACTAGAAAACATTTGCTACTACTAGACCTATATTGACAATAGATATGAATACATAAAACAGTTATATTTTGTCTACAATTAGCCAACATAATGCAAATATGACTGATTTTACAAACACTTTTGCAGAAATTGGACTTCCCTGCTGGCTCAGATGGTAAAGCGTCTGCCTACAATGCAGGAGACCTGGGTTCAATCCCTGGGTTGGGAAGATCTCCTGGAGAAGGAAATAGCAATCCACTCCAGTATTCTTGCTTGGGAAATCCCATGGACAGAGGAGCCTGGTAGGCTACAGTCCATGGGGTCACAAAGAGCCAGACACGACTGAGCAACTTTACTTTACTTTGCAGAAATTAGTACATGTGACTTCAAACTTGCTTCAGTTTTTCTGCTCTCAGACTTGACAGCTGATAACTTTTCAAGTGAAGCAAATACCTGGGATAGTAATCCATCTACAGATCCAACATGGCAAACACTGGCAAATGTATCAACATTCTTGCATTCTGCTCTCTGAACAGACATTATAATTCATATGGCACTCTTGCATCAACCCAATATTTGGACATAGATGATAATTCATGTGCACACAAGATGGTGGCTGGCAAT
Organism: Oryx dammah; assembly: GCF_014754425.2. Lineage (NCBI taxonomy): Eukaryota > Metazoa > Chordata > Mammalia > Artiodactyla > Bovidae > Oryx > Oryx dammah. The sequence continues at coordinate 7,122,213 of NW_024080444.1, read as the reverse complement.
TGATCTATATCTCCATTTCTTTATGGTTGACATAGACAGCTAAAAGCTCTGACTTACAGTTTCAGATAAGAGTTATAACTTTTAGTCTATATTTGAAAAAGATTCAGTATAACCTTCTCATTTTAAGGTAGAGAAATTAAGACCATAGTCATTTGCTTAAACAAGCAGAGTTATTTGTAGAGCAAAACAGGACATGGGAGGAAAAAAAAAAAAACAGTCAAATTCATTAATTTCACAGAAAAGAAAACAGGCACAGAGCAAAAAGATTTACCCATGAAAAAGTATCAAATCCTGTGCCATTCCCAATCTATTGAGCTGGTTTCTGGAATGTCATGTTGAGGGTTTTTAAGCTAACTCTTAGCTTAGTGGATCAGTTGGTCAATTAGCAATAATCAATTAGCCATGTCTCTGAGGTTTCGGGGAAGGGCAAAATAAAGCACGTTACATGATATCTTTGCTGCTAAGTCACTTCAGTCATGTCCGACTCTGTGCAAACCCATAGACAGCAGCCCACCAGGCTCCCCCGTCCCTGGAATTCTCCAGGCAAGAAACTGGAGTGGGTTGCCATTTCCTTCTCCAACGTGTGAAAGTGAAAAGAGAAAGTGAAGTCACTCAGTCATGTCTGACTCTTAGCGACCCCATGGACTGCAGCCTACCAGGCTTCTCTGCCCATGGGATTTTCCAGACAAAATTACTGGAGTGGGGTGCCATTGCCTTATCACACCAAAATAACTTCAAAATAACCATTTAGATTCCTCAATAGTCCACCTCAAGGAGGAAAGTTTTTGTTCTGTTTACATAACTATTCAAGTTAATATAAAAACAATGTGTTTTTAATAGCTATAATTAAGTTGGTATTCTGATTTAATACAACAGTTCCAATAACTTATAATGCTCCTGAGATTTAGTCTTCTAGTGCTGACAAATTCAAATCGCTGAGCCTGCAAGTTTCAAGGTCAGACTCTGGAATACAGTAACATCACAAGGGTAATGCAAGGCCATTTGGGGAGAGGCCAGCTGGTTCTCTCATGTGCCACACACATCATTTTCTTTAAACTTTCATCTAGTTTATTTGCACTTCATTTTAGATAACAGTATAGAAAATCACAGCTTTCAAAATAATTTAGAATATTTCACTTTGAAGAAGTGTTTATCACAAGGTCCCTAATAATAACAAACTCCTCTGGTACATTTAAAATAAGATCTGATTCTCCCAAATTATTTAAAAATAACTTTTCAGTAACAAATCTACTGCATAATGCAAAATTCACATGTTCATAAACAGTATCTACTGGGGAAAAGGGCCAAATAATTGATAATGTAAAACCATTTTTCATCCTAAGAATCATATAGCATATGGAGAGTCACAAGATCTGCTTTAGAAAAGTGTCAAGATTATTACTCTGCAGTCAAGTCACTAAAGGCAAAACAGATGCAGAAAATGGATTACAAAGTCGGTTAGGGAAGACAATTGTTTTTTGATGCTTCAACTAAAGAACAGCTTCAGCCAAGTTTGAAGACATTTCATTTCTTTCCTGAACAGTACTTGATTTTATGTAAGTGGACATATTTGCCTTTTTTTGGGTTGTGGACAGAGGCAATGTAGTCTTTCATGATTTCTTATTTACTGTTCATATGTTTACAGGAATACAGGTATCCTCTGCTTTTCAGAAGCTTGCTTTATGTCCCTTCACTTTTTAGAAAGCCCTACATTAGTATCTGTTTTGGTAAGCAAGATAAATCCAAAGAGAATTTTCACTTTTGTGAGAAAAGGCAAAAAGCAAAAATGGCAATTAGCATTTGTTTTGCAGCCAGCCCTATAAAGGCAGCCTGAACCCTGAGCTGTGTGAGTGGCACCACCAAGCTCTTTCCCCAGGAACTACACTTGCATCTCAGCATCAAGCCTCTGTAGCTTTAAATTGCAAGTGAGCAACTGGCTTTGTCTCCATTTGTGCATCCGTTAGCAAGATGTGTCCTAAGGTAACTGCTTTTTTCTTTACACCATTTTAGTTGATGAAAAGTTTCATAGAAATGGGCTATTTTGATATAGCAAGGAAAATCTGTATAAATATATTAAGCAGTTCTTACCAATCTTTCTAAACACTTGCTATTTCCCATCAGCAACCCTGATGTCACTGTGTTGTATTGCCTTCCTTATGTCTAAGTTGCAAGAATTCCAGCCTAAGGCTTTGACAAATACATTTCACATCCTAAAGGAAACCAGACAAAAGCAAAGATTATGATATGAAGCAGAATATATCTAAGTCACTTTGACTATCCTATTTTGGAAATATATTTGTGAGGTTTCCCTAGTACCACTAGTATTTCTGGTAAATTATTTACTACATACTACAATGGCCTCAGAGAAGGCAATGGCACCCCACTCCAGTACTCTTGGCTGGAAAATCCTATGGACAGAGGAGCCTGGAAGGCTGCAGTCCATGGGGTCGCTGAGGGTCGGACACAACTGAGTGGCTTCACTTTCACTTTTCACTTTCATGCATTGGAGAAGGAAATGGCAACCCACTCTAGTGTTCTTGCCTGGAGAATCCCAGGGACAGGGGAGCCTGGTGGTAGCTTTTATAACAGTAACAGGAGATAAACTGATTTGTTTAGTTACAATTTTCTTCAACATTACAAAATTACTACTACACTTGTAGTATGAATCTGAAAATTGGCATCTCCCCAAGAAAATGCAGTGTTGGAAAAATAAAACTAAAATTATGTATTGCATTAGCAAGAAATACCAGAACTGTTGGCAAAATAGACACTACAGTTGAAAGTTGTTATTTGTTTAATTAGACAATTTTAAAAATATTTATTGTATCTCTTACAACAATAAGAGGTATCTCAGCTGGCATTTTTCAATCCTATGCTTACATAATGAACTGATGTTACATTATGACCATTTTTAAACTATGCAATTGGAAATGTATGCAATTGGGGGAAGGAGAGGAGGAGGAGTGGGAGAGAAAGATGGAGAGAGAGGGAAAAGAGGGGAGGTAGAGAGGGAAGGAAGGAATTTTTTAACTTAGTATTTTTATTTATTTTTCTTTACAGTCCTATTAATTATCTAGAATGAATTTTTGCTAGGGAATTCTCCCTACTATTCCAATCACATGAACGCACTGGGAGAAATAAATTTTATATTACCTAAGTAAGACTCATCACACCATCAGACTTTATGGTATGAGACGAAATAAAGTTGACATAGTCATTTCTTATTTTCAAAACTGATGGAAAGAATATTTAGAAAGTTTTTTAATTAGTCATATAAAACATTTTGTTCACAGTAATGGCATTATTCACATAGATAAAAGTTAAGACAGGTACTGAAGTTACACAGAGAAACCCTGATTAAAATAAATTCATAAATTAGTTTTGGGCTTCCCTGGTAGCTCAGCTGGTAAAGAATTCACCTGCAATGCAGGAAACCCTGATTTGATTCCTGGGTCAGGAAGATCAGCTAAAGAAGGGATAGGCTAGCCACTCCAGTATTCTTGGGCTTCCCTGGTGGCTTAGCTGATAAAGAATCCACCTGCAGTGAGGGAGACCTGGATTCGATCCCTGGATTGGGAAGATCCCCTGGAGAAGGGAAAGGCTACCCACTCCAGTATTCTGACCTGGAGAAATCCATGAACTCTATAGTTCATGGGATTACAGAGTTGGACGTGACTGAGCAACTATCACTTTCATAAATTACTTTAAAAAACTTGGAAGATAATGACAATCTGAAAGAACAGACAGTTGGAGTCTTCATAAGTAAGTATATGTGCATCTATACATTTGGGTATATGTATATTCCCACACATATTTACATGACTTTTATTGATTGCAATAGTAAGATATACTCATATACTTTGGTTAAAGAATTTGCCACACAAGATTTGAGAACTTTTGGTTGTTTCCAACTTTTTCCAGATTATCAGTAATAATACTCTGGCCATCTCTTGGGCTTCCCTGGTAGCTCAGATGTTAAAGAATCTGCCTGCAGTACAGGAGACCCGAGTTTTATCTCTAGGTCAGGAAGATTCTGTGAGGAAAGGAGCGGCTATCCACTCCAGTCTTCTTGCCTGGAGAATTCCATGGACAGAGGAGCCTGGCAGTCTACAATCCACAGAATCGCAGAGTCAGACATGACTTCTTAGGTCTTCTGAGACCCAACTTCAATGTGAAGAGAAGGGGTTTCCCCCCAACACCACCAAGCAATTCTTGGACATCAACTGGGTATCCTATGATTCAACTTAATTCTAACACTAAATACCTGCAGATAGCATCAGATCTCACAGATTAAAGGCTCAGGCTTATAAAACTGTCCTTCCCACAATTTCAAATGTCACTCACATGCCCAGGCTGTCACCTGAGCATCTGATAGACCAGCAATTGGGGGAAGATTGGAAGTTTCATAACACTAACCTTGGGAATCAGACACCAGTCACCAGTCCAGGTTATTACCTATACTTCTGACTGACTAGTTGTACACCAGAGATTCTGAGGACCTCTTCCTCCAGTGTGATTAACTTGCTGGAGCAGCTAGTAGAACTCTCAAGAGATCTGTTTACTCACTAGATTATAAATTTATTATAAAAGGATATATTTCAGGAATAGGCAGATGGAAGGGTCTCACAGGGCAGGATATGGGGAAAGAACATGAAGCGTTCATGCCCTCTCCAGGCACACTGCTCTCCAAGATTATTCACTGATCCAGAAGTTCTCAGAGCTCAGTTCTTTTGAGCTTTTATGAGAGCTTCATTACATAGACATGGTTGATTAAATCCCTGGCAGTTGATTCACCCTCTAACCCTTCTCCCCTTCCAGAAGTTGAGGGTAGGAATACTGAAAATTCCAACCCTTTCATAAGGTGATTGTTTCCCCTGATAACTAAACCTCATCCTTAGCTGCCAGCCAAGTTACTTTATTAAAATAACAAAGGACACTGTCCTTACCTTTATGGCTATCATCACTTAGGAAATCCCAAGAATTTGGGGAGCTTCAGGATAAAGACCAAATACATATTTTTGTAAATCACAATATTACTCCATCCTTGTCCATATTTTTTAAACAAAATCGCAAATTCTTGCTTAAGGAAATATGCATAAAGACACAACTACAACTCAAATGCTACATGTGTTTGTAAACTCTATCTATCCAGTAACAACACTGCTTTCCTCAACAGTATTTTCCAGTTTAACCCCACTAGCAGTATACAAAGAAATCCCTTGACAAACCTGTTCTTACTGAGTACCATTAATTGAAAAAAAAAGTTAGCTCTTTGCCGTTTCAATAAGCAAAGACATATCTTGATAAAATAAATTGTTAATCAACCTATTTAAATAAAATTTTATTTCATTCTTTAAAAGGAGGGCAAAATCAACTGTGCTAGTGCAAAATCAGTTCATGTCTATGAAAACATGGGGATTTCCCCTAACTGCCTCATAGTGCCTTATATCCAAAACTGCCTCGTTGGTGTAGCTAGTTTTTTTTCAAGATATTAAGTATGTGAAGTGTAAAAAGCATCTCCCTGTGCGCAGTAAGAAGTTTCTCAAAAGGCTTCAATCCTCATGCAAATTTTAATTCTTTGACATTGAAAGGAACCATAAATCAACACCTTCTTGTGACTGAAAATCAAAGAAATCCCCACTTAGAAGTATAAGAGTTTGTATATGGAAATATTTGTCTTTAGTACACTGAACTTAGTTTCCCAAGTTCTCAAAAGGCATTTGCAACACATGCTGTCTTCACAGCATAATACAAAGCAGCTCCCACTAAAATTAGGGAGGGGAAGTTTTCAGTTCTGACTGAAACTAACCTTGTTAATCACTGCAGATGGTGACTGCAAACACGAAATTAAAAGACGCTTGCTCCTTGGAGAAAAGGCTATGACCAACCTAGACAGCATATTAAAAAGCAGAGACATTACCGACAAAGGTCTGTTAGTTAAAGCTGCCATTTTCCAGTAGTAATGAATGGATGTGAGAGTTGGACCATAAAGACAGCTGAGTGCCGAAGAATTGATGCTTTTGAACTGTGGTGTTGGAGAAGACTTGAGAGTCCCTTGGACTGCAAGGAGATCCAACCAGTCCATTGTGAAGGAGATCAGCCCTGGGATTTCTTTGGAAGGACTAATGCTAAAGCTGAAACTCCAGTACTTTGGCCACCTCATGTGAAGAGTTGACTCATTGGAAAAGACTCTGATGCTGGGAGGGATTGGGGGCAGGAGGAGAAGGGGACGACAGAGGATGAGATGGCTGGATGGCATCACTGACTCGATGGACATGAATCTGAGTGAACTCCGGGAGTTGGTGACGGATAGGAAAGCCTGGCGTGCTGCAGTCTATGGGGTCACAAAGAGTCAGACACGACCAAGCAACTGAACTGAACTAAACCTCCTTCTAGCTGTGTTATATTGCAGGTGTGCTGATGCCTTTTCAATGATAATTCAGTTGAATACAAAATATTTCAGACATGAAATTTTACCTGATTTTATTATAATGTTACTCTGTAAAATATTTTTAAACTTTTCAATAGCAATTGTTTGTTCACTGAAATGGGTGGGAGACTTTGTATTGAATAATTGCTACTGAGACCATCAGCTGTTTTTCTCGTCAATATTTGCTAACTTCTTGCTCAAAGGATATTTTCTTTACTAAAAAAAAATCGACACCATTTATTTATTATAAATACATGACAACAAAAGTGACATTTTACTATCATATTTAAGATAACTGATAATATAGTGAGTTGTTTGTTGTTTTATTTTAATAGCAGGCCTTCTAATATTGATTCCATTATGTTATTTTCCTGTGTAAGAACCCATACTGACTTCCAACTGCCCGGAGAATGAAGATATCTCTCAGTATGTTCCTCACATCTGAACAATATGGCTAACCATCCTAATAGTCTTCTCTTCTGGCATTTTCAGGGTTCTCTTCACACACACACACACATCATCCTTTGGACATGTGTGTGTATATACCTAGGCTTCACCAATGGCCCAGCAGGTAAAGAAACTGACTGCAGTGCAGGAGACTTGGGCTTGCTCCCTCGGTTGGGAAGATCCCCTGGAGTATGAAACGGCAACCCACTCCAAATATTCTTGCCTGAAAAATCCCATGGGCAGAGGAGGTAGGTGGGCTACAGTTCAAAGGGTCACAAAGAGTTGGGCATGACTGAGTGACTAAGGGTTTATACCTATGAATCTGTGCCCCTGAAACCTTGTCCCTCATTTAAGATTTGTCCAACACTTTTTAAATTATTATTATTATTTTTTATTTTACTTTACAATTCTGTATTGGTTTTGCCATACATTGACATGAATCTACCACGGGTGTACATGCGTTCCCAAACATGAACCCCCCTCCCACCCCCCTCCCCACAACATCTCTCTGGGTCATCCCCGTGTACCAGCCCCAAGCATGCCATATCCTGCATCGGACATAGACTGGCGATTCGATTCTTACATGATATTATACATGTTTTAATGCCATTCTCCCAAATCATCTCACCCTCTCCCTCTCCCTCTGAGTCCAAAAGTCCGCTATACACATCTGTGTCTTTTTTGCTGTCCTGCATACAGGGTCATCACTGCCATCTTTCTAAATTCCATATATATGTGTTAGTATACTGTATTGGTGTTTTTCTTTCTGGCTTACTTCACTCTGTATAATCAGCTCCAGTTTCACCCATCTCATCAGAACTGATTCAAATGTATTCTTTTTAATGGCTGAGTAATACTCCATTGTGTATATGTACCACAGCTTTCTTATCCATTCATCTGCTGATGGACATCTAAGTTGCTTCCATGTCCTGGCTATTATAAACAGTGCTGCGATGAACATTGGGGTACATGTGTCTCTTTCAATTCTGGTTTCCTCAGTGTGTATGCCCAGCAGTGGGATTGCTGGGTCATAAGGCAGTTCTATTTGCAATTTTTTAAGGAATCTCCACACTGTTCTCCATAGTGGCTGTACTAGTTTGCATTCCCACCAACAGTGTAGGAGGGTTCCCTTCTCTCCACACCCTCTTCAGCATTTATTGCTTGCAGATTTTTGGATCACAGACATTCTGACTGGTGTGAAGTGGTACCTGATTGTGGTTTTGATTTGCATTTCTCTAATAATGAGTGATGTTGAGCATCTTTTCATGTGTTTGTTAGCCATCCGTATGTCTTCTTTGGAGAAATGTCTATTTAGTTCTTTGGCCCATTTTTTCACAGAACTAGAACAAATAATTTCAAGATTTGTATGGAAATACAAAAAACCTCGAATAGCCAAAGCTATCTTGAGAAAGAAGAATGGAACTGGTGGAATCAACTTGCCTGACTTCAGGCTCTACTACAAAGCCACAGTCATCAAGACAGTATGGTATTGGCACAAAGACAGAAATACAGATCAATGGAACAAAATAGAAAGCCCAGAGATAAATCCACACACATATGGACACCTTATCTTTGACAAAGGAGGCAAGAATATACAATGGAGTAAAGATAATCTCTTTAACAAGTGGTGCTGGGAAAACTGGTCAACCACTTGTAAAAGAATGAAACTAGATCACTTTCTAACACCGCACACAGAGATAAACTCAAAATGGATAAAAGATCTAAATGTAAGACCAGAAACTATAAAACTCCTAGAGGAGAACGTAGGCAAAACACTCTCCGACATAAACCACAGCAGGATCCTCTATGATCCACCTCCCAGAATTCTGGAAATAAAAGCAAAAATAAACAAATGGGATCTAATTAAAATTAAAAGCTTCTACACAACAAAGGAAAATATAAGCAAGGTGAAAAGACAGCCTTCAGAATGCGAGAAAATAATAGCAAATGAAGCAACTGACAAACAACTAATCTCAAAAATATACAAGCAACTTATGCAGCTCAATTCCAGAAAAATAAACAACCCAATCAAAAAAAAAAAAAAAACACAACATTTAGTTCATGTTTTACCCATTTTCTAGAATAGTCTAAGCTTATGTTACTTTTATTAACAATTTATATCATACACTTTAGAATCTGCATATATATTCTAGTGCTCATTGGTTCTGGTTTTGTTCATGTTATTTTCATGAAAGTCTATCATATATGCAGGACAAATAATGTTTCATAGCACTTTTATACTCCTGTATTTTGTAGGAATAGTTTAATTAAATTTTAAAAATAAGCAGAGAGATACTCAAGACTTAATTTGGTACTACAGACATGCAATCCAATAGTATGAAGAAACATTTTGGCCTTCCAAGCAAAGAAAGTAAATAAAGCTCTTTTGGGCTATTTTGTGGATGGTGACACACAAGGACAAAGAATAGAGAAATAGGTATGAGAAGTGTTGGTAGGAATAATTATACCCTCAAAAGTTTACAGAGGAGAATAATATGGTGAAAAAGAAAAAAGAATGTTAAAGGTGAGAAGAGGTTATATTTTAGAGGATTCTTAGCTCTCAGGAAATTTTCTTTGTAAATTTAAATGTTTCTTTGTGATTTTGGGGTTGACTTTTATGGGTTTTAGATGGCTATGACTATGACTCCTCGGAAAACATCTTTTACATATGATCAAAAGCATCAAACATAATGATAAAACAGTATAACTAAGTATTTTCTAAGTTTAATGTCTAAATAGAACTTTAGCAAAGGTGGTAGATACAGCTGGAAAATGTTTCATATTTACACAGAACAACAGTTTTTATTCAGTAGCCAAGGCTCCTGTTTTTGTGATTTTTGTTCCTGAAGTGGAGGCCAGGTAACACTTATATCATTATTTTATATTCTATTTGGATGTAGTTAATGCTTTTGTCTTCACAGGTCTCAACCTTACTGCTCATATTCAAAGTTATGTTTATGCAGATTCAGAAATTTAGAAACAAAAAGGGTCTAAATTTTCACCTATACTGTTATTACATTTAGCAGATGAGAAACAATATTACCGTGATTTTTTCCCCCAAGATCATAAAGTTAACTGGTAACATCATCAAGATTAGAATCCAGGTATCCTTACAAGTTGAGTTACTTATTTTGCTGATCACATTTTTGGCTTAAGGAACACATTTTATATTCTACTCTTCTCAAAATGGAAATGTTTTAAGATATGAATGATTAAATCATTTTATATAATCTTAAACTACCTTCCTATTCAATTGGGAAGGATTTAAATTTCCTTTACTTATTTATAACCCATACCTCCAAAAGGATTCAAGACAGTCTGCATAATTAAATATGACACAAAATAAGCATATTTTCCTCAATATATTGCCTTTATAAATAAAGTGATATGAATAAAGAGGATATCTCAATGATTTGAGATCCAAATCAACTTTTATCCTAAATTTGATTCAGTTCTATGTCATAGGCAAGTAATAAGTTCTTAGCTTTGGTGACAAAGAAAAAAAAAACTGATACTCCAAGAAACAATCTTCCAAAGACTAGGTATAGTAAAAAATACATATGCCCTTCAATTCTTAACTTAAAGTCATTCCATTTTCTTAGGCCAAAAAATTACTGGACCTGGCACATAAATGGGTTTAAGTTCAAGAGTCAATAAGTATCTTCTCCCTCTCTGGTCCATATGAAAGCATGGGAACCAGCAACAGAGACTGAGAATGTGACAGAATCTAAGTGATCCTAGCCCCTGGGTATTCTAGGATCTTCCCCAAAGCAATCTGGAATCAATTTGAGTAGGATTAGTTTTCTTGCTCTATGAAAAGCTAACAAGGAGCTAAACAGTTGAAATAATTCTGCACCCCTTATTGAAGGAAAGTACAGAGAGATTCAGTAGCTAAATGGTTTCTTCTTGGATAATCTGATTTATGATGTATCTCCAGCCTGCAGGTCCTGATAGACCACTGGTCTTTCGGCACTCTATATCACTGTCCTCAATTCCAAGCTACCAAACATGGCAAGTAGAAGGAAAAGAGTTTCAGCACTTTTGAAAACCTCATATCCAGAGAGAGAGCAATCAAACAAAATATCAGAATGGACCTCTAAGGAAACAAAGATATAAAGGAAGACAGAAAATATTGAAAGAAAACATTCTAATTATAAAATAATAAAAATAACATCAACTGTAGACTAACATACTTTATTGGAACAAACTGTAAAAATTTAACATATACACTGAAGAAGAGAATCATCTCTGATATGAATAAAATTACTGGTCTGGAAGATCAAGTCAATCATAAAGCAAAATTAAAAGAGATTGTAGTCTGGAGAGAAATATAAGATTTGGAGGGTAGATACAGAAACTGTAATTTGAGAATAGGCTTTCCAGAAGAAAAAGTAGATTATAGATGAAAATAAAACCAATCATAATTTTAAAAATTTCATCAGCTGAAGAATATTCCAGCCTATACTTTATAAGTTTTGGCTAGTTCCCAGTGGGATTAATGAAGTTACAAGCATAGGGATATATTGGTTAGATACTTGAATTCCTTGAACAACAAAAACAAATTTAGAACTTTCCAATAGAAAGAAAAAAGGATAAAGAAGTTTTGTTCAATTGCTCATCTACAATGTTGTATTTAAAAGTTGATAAAGAAATTTCTAAAACAACTAACAGAGAAGCTTGAAATCAGACTCCCCCTACCTAGGAAAACTATTCTTCCCTCACTGGGGAGAAAACAAAAATATTTGCAGATACGCAAGGATGCACCCACCTACAGAAACCCATCTAATTGAGAGAAATACTTTGAAAATATGGTGTAATAGTTAAAAACCTGCATGTAGCATCCACTATATCAACTAAACATATAAAATACAACTATTTAAAATGTGAGAAATTCACAATTGGAGGTAACATGATAAACTGATTAATGAGAATAGTCAAGCATTTATCCTGCTTTTTCTGAATAAAACAAACTTCAAATATTCATATAATCGAATGGATGAGGGAAAGGTCTTCATGGAATAAATCATGCTAACAAATGCAAATGTGCTTAGTCACTCAATGGTGTCCAACTCTTTGCAACCCTCTGGACTATAGCCCTTCAGGCTCCTCTGTCCACAGGATTGATTCTCCATGCAACAATACTGGAGTGGGCTGGCATTTCCTCCTCTAGGGGAATCTTCCTGACCGAGGGATCAAAGTCACATCTTCTGTGTCTCCTGCATTGCAGGCAGATTCTTTACCCACTGAGCCATCAGGGAAGCCCAAATATAGCAAGAGATAATAAATATAGAAGATTCACCATTTTGCAAACTCTAAAGAAATAAAGGAGCCAGGCCATGACTATTAATGAATTGTAAAACCATTAGATGAAAAGTTGATGGAAAACTTCATAAAGAATGGTTCAGAATGATACCATCTAAATATACAGATCAATTATAGCTTTTCTCATAGTAGAACCATCGGATACAGTATGTCTCCCGGTGTGATGCAAACAGCAAGTACATAGTTCCAACAATGAAATATTTTTGAAAAAAGAAAGGTGAGGGCTTAAATCTAACAAAACCTCTAGATATCATAATCAGTGAATAGAAAATCTGGGTGAATTAGGGACGTTTAAACATTACCAAAAGAGAGTCTGCAGCAAATATATTGACTAGAATATGGGACACAACAAGATAAGTGACAAAAGTATTTTCTAGAAGTAAATGGCATGAAAAAAGGTAAATGAAAAGAGACACATACATATATCCTGTTAGACATTTGTATTGAAATATCTACAGATAAAATGAAGTGATGTCACAGATTTGCTTTAAAATACTATTCATACAAAAAAATAATTGGGAGAGATGTGTAAGACTGATAAAATGTTGATTATCATCAAATAGGGATGAATGGGTACATGGAGACATTGTACTATTGTTCTCTATCTGGGGATATGTTTGAAAATTTCCTCCAAACAAAATGATTTTAAAAATTCAGGGAAGCTTTATATGAAAATACAATGGTTGACAATATATCATCCTTCTTTAAAATCTAGATAGATTTAGTAGACAAAGAAGGAAGAACTGTGAAACCAAGGAAGGCAATCTACAATCTGTATTTAAAGTAAATATAGAAAACTTTGTTAGTTGAATGTAGGTTATTTTCATACATTTGAGAAAGTTTATAGTAAACAATGAAATTTCCCATAACCTATCACATCTTCAGAAAATTGAGATTTTACAGCAACAGCCTTTGATCATGATGTATTTCATCCAAAATAAAAATTGTAGAGATGATTACAGACACTTGAATAGAAACTTCATGTTAAATAACATTATTTCTATTTCTCTGATATTAAATTTCTTGGGTGTTATAATACTATTATGATTATGTGCAAAAATGTCTTTGTTCTTATTAAAGATTTGGGGATGAAATGTACTTCCCATTCCAATTTAGTTTCAAACAATTCAGTCAAAATATTTCGTACACACGTATATACGGTGTTAGAAAAAAGTGAAGAGAAACAAATTTTGGAAAAAAAAATAGCAATAATTGGTAAGTCTGAAATGAGTTACATGTGTTATTATACAATTCTTTCAATTTTTCTATAGATATGAAGTTTATTGTGGTAGAAGGTTAGAAACAGAAATACAGGAACAAAAAGTTAAATAAATAAGTTTTACAGTTAAAAAGTTAAATACATCCATTTGATCACTTGAATTAAAGATAAAAGAAAAACTAGAAAACTTCATTCTCTAGCCTAGAGAACATTTCATATGAATATCTTCCTTTCTAAAAGGTCAAGAGGGCAAGATATGACTAGATCTTTAAGGTACTATTAACAACAGGACTGCATTAATTTAAATACCCCCAAAACAATCACAATGAGAGTGAAGGCAAATGTTTACTGGCAATTTACAATTACCAGGCAACAAACTACATATTCTATATGTATGACCTCATTTAATTCTCACAACAGACTCATGAGTAAGAGCAATTAGCTTCTCACTTAACAGTGGTCTCATGGGATATTCAGTAATGGAGTCAAGATCACTGCCCTTTATATTATGCAAAGCTTGATTACTCATCAGTTTCATATTGCCCTTACCCATCAGAGCTGGCAGTTATCATGTTCCCCTAAATGAAATACTTATCTTAGAATAATGATTAAGAGGGTAGCAAATTAAGCTCATGTTTAACACATTAGTGGTATGACCTTGGCCAAGTGATTTTTCCTCACTGTTCTTCATTTTTCTCAATAGTAAAATGGAAGGGTTAACCTGTGAAGCTGTACTAAGATTATTTGTGATGGATGCACTGAAAGAACAAAGCAGAGTGTCTAGTAACTAGTCTAGTACCTAGAAAGTATCCAGTAGATATTAGATATACTATAATGGGGACATTCTTCAGTGCTGCAGCTTTATGTGATAAAAACAAAAACAAAAACAAAACAAGACAGCTAACTATGAAAACAATAGAAGGAGAAAGACTTGAGATCTCTTCAAGAAAATCAGAGATACTAAGGGATCATTTCATGCAAAGATGGGCACAATAAGCACAGAAATGGTAAGGACCTAACCCAAGCAGAAGAGATTAAGAAGAGGTGGCAAGGATACACAGAAGAATTGTACAAAAAAGGTCTTAATGACCCAGATAACCATGATGACCCAGGTAACCATCAGTCACTCACCTAAGCCAGACATTCTGGAGTGTGAAGTCAAGTGAGCCTTAGGAAGCATTACTACAAACAAAATTAGTAGAAGTGACAGAATTCCGGCTGAGTTATTTCAAATCCTAAAAGATGATGCTGCAAAAGTGCTACACTCAATATGCCAGCAAATTTGGAAAACTCTGCAATGGCTACAGGACTGGAAAAGATCAGTTTTCATTCCAATCCCAAAGAAGGGCAATGCCAAAGAATGTTCAAATTAGCGTATGATTGCACTCATTTCACATGCTAGCAAGGTAATGTGCCAAATCTTTCAAGCTAGGCTTCAACAGTACATAACCTGAGAACTTCTGGATGGACAAGATGGATTTAGAAAAGGCAGAGGAACCAGAGATCAAATTGCCAAAATCCACAGAAAAAAAACAAAGGATCTCCAGAAAAACATCTACTTCTGCTCCATTGACTATGCTAAAGCCTTTGTGTGGATCACAACAAACTGGAAAATTCTTAAAGAGATGGGGATACCAGACCACCTTATTTGCCTTCTGAGAAACTTGTATACAGGTCAAGAAGCACAATTAAAACCAAACATGAAACAACTGACTGGTTCAAAATTGGGAAAGGAGTACATCAAGGCTGTATATCGCCACCCTTATTATTTAACTTATATGCAGGGTACATCATGTAACATGCTGGTCTATATGAATCACAACCTGTAATCAAGATTGCCAGGAGAAATATCAATAACCTCAGATATGCAGATGATACCACTCTAATGGCAGAAAGTGAAGAGGAACTAAAGAGCCTCTTGATGAAGGTGAAAGAGGAGTGTGAAAAAGCTGGCTTAAAATTCAACATTCAAAAAACAAAGATTATGGCAATCAGTTCCATCACTTTGTGGCAAATGGATGGGGAAAAACTGGAAAGAATGACAGACTTTATTTTCTTGGGCCCCAAAATCACTGCAGACAGTGACTGCAGCCACAAAATTAAAAGGCATTTGCTCCTTGGAAGAAAAGCTATGACAAACCTAGACAGTGTATTAGAAAGCAGAGACATCACTTTAACAACAAAGGTCTGTATAGTCAAACCTATGGTTTTTCCAGCAGTCATGTACAGATGTGAGAGTTGGACCATAATAAAGAAGGCTGAGCACTGAAGAATTCATGTTTTTGAACTGTGGAGGTAGAGAAGACTCTTGAGAGTCCCTTGGACAGCAAGGAGATCAAACCAATCAATCCTAAAGGAAATCAACCTCAAATATTCACTGGAAGGTCTGATGCTGAAGCTGAAGCTCCAATACTTTGGCCAACTAATGCCAAGAGTTGATTTATTAGAAAGACCCTGATGCTGGGAAAGATTGAAGGCAGGAGGAAAAGGGGATGACAGAGGATGAGATGGTTGGATAGCATCACTGACTCAATGGACATGAGTTTGAGCAAACTTTGGGGGATGATTAAGGACAGGGAAGCCTGGCATGCTGCACTTTGTGACTGGAGGTCACAAAGAGTCAGACATGACTTAGCAACTGAACAACAACAACATTTCAAAATAAAAAGCATCAGGCAGTAATAGGGGAAAGGGAGTTACTAAAACTAGCAATATTTATCGATTTGGTAGAGGATAATGTAAATTGAATTATATCTCCAAGCACAGTGCCTGCTTAATATTAAGCATAAGCTTAGTAAACATTTGTAAAATAACAGAATTTAACAATGTCTAAGCTATAACTGAATGAATTGAATGAATTTAATCATAATAGGTTTTGATTTATGAATTGAGTCATAATAGATATTCAGAAGATCTATATTATTTTACTTATTTAAAAAGTAGTGGTAAAATAGCAAATGTGAAGTGTTTAAACTTAAACTTCAAATCAGAAATTTAAAAAAAAAATGCAAGATCATTCCATGTAGTAAATGCATTTCACCAAATCTCCTATCAGAGCATAGAAAGATCAGACAGAAGAAATATTACCAAGGAACTGTTCATCATGGGTGTTTTGGGAGTATTTACCACTGTCTACTCAACATGGAAAGATAACCTTTTCCAACCTGTCCTGTGGCTTTCCTGGTAGCTTAGTGGTTAAAGCATCTGCCCGCAATGCGGGAGACCCAGGTTCAATCCCTGGGTTGGGAAGATCATCTCCCTGGAGAAGGAAATGGCAACCCACTCCAGTATTCTTGCCTGGAGAATCCCATGGACGGAGGAGCCTGGCGGGCTACAGTCCACGGGGTCGCAAAGTCGGACACGATTGAGTGACTTCACTTCACAACCTGTCCTGTAAAGAAAAGCCCATTTTCTTTTGAGCTTTCTGCCTTCCACAGTAGAAACGTTAGACATAGGTGGCTTTTGTATACCAATCCTATTTTTTTCAAAAGAATAACTAAGAAATGAAACAATCCTTAAAGCACAAAGCATGGTCAATATAGTTCCCATCTACTTACAGAAAAAGCAATTATGTAGAAAGTCAAACTCTTACTAAAACTTGGGTCCTAACTATCTCTTTTTTTCTATAAGTAAACTTAGTAAGAAGTAAAGTAAAGATTCTCTGGGTAATTTACCACAGATTCTAAGGAGGAGGGCACAAAATTGAATAGGAATTCTGCTCCCAGACTGCATTCTACACTTTCATTAATGTCATGCCTGAGGTTATATAAGAACCTAAAAATAACACATTTGAACACAGTTTTGCTGTTTTAAAAAAACAGGTTGTGTAAATACCAAAACGTGGATAAATAAGCAGTCATTCTTAATTATTTTTAACTACAATATTTTCTCTTCAACCTGACACTCATTTCTTTTTTTAGTATCCCAATGGTAAAAATAATTTTTAGAAGGAAAACTTATGAGCCTATAGTGAAATAGAGTTATGAGACTAAAACTTTGCTTGAACATAATATATTGGGAATTCTCTGGCAGTCTAATGGTTAAGACTCCTACTTTTACTGTCAAGGGCACAGGTTTAAACTCTAGTAGGAGAACTAAGATCCTGAAAACCACACGACATGGCCAAAAACAAAAATAAATAAAACAAGCATAGTATATTATTTTAATAGGTTTAATATTTACTGAAACAAAACAATAGCTAACTTATTGAAGAATTAATGGCATTATATATAAAATGGGGGAAAACATCATGAGCAAGATATAGATTTGGGGGGAGAGAGGATTTTTTTTCTAAATCGAAGTCTCTTCAAAGGATCTTGCCCTAAAAGAAAACTTAGGGAGTGGTCTGAATAAGCAAGTGCAGGAAAAAAAAAAAAAAGAGGGAACTCTCACTGTGCATAATAAACAAATAGGAATCTACCAAGGGGGGCTGCCAGTGGGCTGTGAGGGTAAGAAAGGAAGTTAGAATGGGGAGCAGGCTGGAGACATTGGAAAAGATTGACTGAGCATTTTACCCTGGAAGGGGGATGATTCAAACTATATGAAAGGGTGTTTACTATTATTTTTAAAATGATTACTGTTTGATTTTTTCTAATCTGTAGTCACAACTGCGAAATCTTCACAGAAATTCTCCTGAAAACAATCAACCCGCTTACATGAGTGGTTTTTATGAAGTATCAATACTGTATGAATTTGGGTCAGGAAAAAGATAATAACTGCAAGAGACGAAATGTGAAATCAGTAAAAACAGGGATCACTTTCATGAGTGATTGTAAGCATCTCCTTCTCCAAATCCACAGAAATATTGAAAAGAATGCTGGACTTATGCCAACTTTATCTGAGCACCCAAGAAAGGTTGAAGAGTCCAACTGACATTACCTCATCTCCTCAAATCCCCTTTCCCTTCAGTTTAAAGAAAAAACTTCAGAATGTTTTGCTTTCTGTCAGGTACTATTCCAAATCATCTTACACTATCCACAAAAATCAACTCAAGATGGATTAAAAACTCAAACACAAGGCCTGAAACCATACAAATTCTTGAAGAAACATGAGAAAAGCTCATTGACAATGGTCTTGGTGGTGTTTGGTATTGTGTTTATTTTTTTTTGTCTGACATTAAAAGCAATGGCAACCAAAGCAAAATAAGCAAATGGCATTACATCCATCTAAAAAGCTTCTGCACAGAAAAGGGAAAAAAAATCAACAAAATGAAAAAGCAATCTATGGAATGGGAGAATATATTTGCCAATCATATATTGTGATAAGGTATCAATATTTTACACACACACACACACACAGACCCAAACATAAATTAGATTATTCAACCATTAGAAGGAAATCTTGACATGTGGGGAAAAAACGGATGGACCGTGAAGAATTATGGTAAGTGAAATAAGCCAAAGAAAAACAAATAATGCATAGTATCATTGAGATGTGGACTCTAAGGGGGAAAAAAAAATTACAGTTAAGTTCCTTGAAACAGAAAGTAGAAAAGCAGTTGCCAGTGGTTGGGGTGTTGGGAGACAGGGAGAGTTTGGTGAGAAAATACAAACTTTCACCTATAAGGTGAATGTAATCTGAGAATGTAATGTAAAATATGGTGATTATAATTGGTAACACTGTGTTGTATAACTGAAATCTTGGAAGACAGTAGCACTTAATTATTCTCACAAAAAAAAAGCAAACAAAGAGAAGGTAAATATATGAAGTGATAGATGTGTTAATTAACCAGATGGGGGAATTCATTCACAATATACATACATCAATTCTCCATGATATACACTTTATCTTACAATTTTAATTGTCAATTATACCTCAAAACTGAAAAAAATAATAGTTAAGCAAACAGTGGAATACTACTCAATGATAAAAAATAATGAAATCTTGCCATTTATGACATGGATAGACCTGAACGGTATTATGCTAGGTGAAGTAAGCCAGAGAGAAACAAATACCATATGATTACATTTATATGTAGAATCTAAAAAGCAAGTGAATTAACATAACAAAATGGAAACAGATTCAGATACACAGAACAAATTGGTTGCCATAGGTGAGAGGGTTGGTGGGGGAAATGAATGAGATAGATGAGGGGTATTAAGAGGCATCAATTTTCATTTATACAATAAATAAGTCATGGGAATGTAATATATAGTATAGGGAATATAATGAATAATATTTTAATCACTTTGCATGGTGACAGATGGTAACTAGGCTTACACAGTGATCATTTTGTAATGTACAAAAAAATCACATAACTATGTTGTACACTTGAAACAGAAGTCAATTATACTTCACTTATAAGAAGAAAAAATATAATAAGGTATATCAAAAAGTAAGCAGTATGTCTACAGTCCTCCAGCCAAACATAAGTGATTTTTTAAGTTACTCAGAAGAACATATAGAGAGTCTCTGTAAGTTACAGAATAGATAGTTACTTTACTTTTACCTATGAAAGTATTAGAAACTTGGAAAATTGTGCAAGATAAATCTGAACTTCATATCCAGGGAACTTATGATTAGTGACAAATCATTTTATGGTGTATTTTGTTGCTTAAATATCTAAAAAAAAAAGCAAACAAAAACTCAGATGTAAATTTTTACAACTCTGAGTTTTATAATAAGTAATTTCCTTAAATTGAGTTTTGTGAAATCTTTATAGAACATGATGACTTATTTTATGCTACAAAGAGTTCTGAGAATTATAAAGTAATTCAAGAGAACAAAACTGGTAAAATATCAACTTATACACCATTAAAGGTTTTTTTATTGTCTTGACTCAAGCATTTTAAATTTTTTATTGTGGTAAAAGCTACATAATATAAAACATATTATTTTAACCATATTTAACTGTACAATTCAGTGGCACCAAATACGTTCACATTGTTATGCAACTATCATCATCCTTCTCCTGAAGTTTTCACTTTCCTAAACTGAAACTGTGTTCCCATAACACTAACTCCCTAGTTGGTAGAGTTAGGTTGGGGACCTCCCCAAACCCCTCAACCCTGGCATCTACTGATGTACTTTCTGACTATGAATTTGTCTGTTCTAGGTATCTTTTATAAGTGGAATCAAACACTATTTGTTTGTGCCTAATGTATATTGGGAGAAGGCAATGGCACCCCACTCCAGTACTCTTGCCTCGAAAACCCCATGGATGGAGGAGCCTGGTGGGCTGCCATCTATGGCATCGCACGGAGTCGGACACGACTGACGCGACTTAGCAGCAGCAGTAGCAGCAATGTATATTGGGGTAAAATTTTAACGTTAATATATGTCCTACAAACAGACTGTACCTTTTTTTTTTTTTTTTGCCCTATGCTACACAGTAGGTTCTCATTGGTTATCTATTTTATGCATACTACTACTAAGTCACTTCAGTCGTGTAACTCTGTGCAACCCCATAGATGGCAGCCCACCAGGCTCCCCCGTCCCTGGGATTCTCCAGGCAAGAACACTGGAGTGCGCCGCCATTTCCTTCTCCAATGCATGAAAGTGAAAAGTGAAAGTGAAGTCGCTCAGTCGTGCCCAACTCTTAGCGACCCCATGGGCTGCAGCCTACCAGGCTCCTCCATCCATGGGGTTTTCCAGGCAAGAGTACTAGAGTGGGGTGCCATTGCCTTCTCCCAGTATACATTAGGTGCAAACTAATACTGTTTGATTCCACTTATTAAAGATACCTAGAACTGACAAATTCATAGTAGTGTATATATGTCAATCCCAATTTCCCAATAAATATTGATATTTTAAACTGGTGAGGAAAAAGTTTTAAAATGGCTAGATAATTTCACCTAGACTGAATATCTGTTAATAACCTAAGTATTAATAAGCTAACTAATCAATGATTATCTTGCTAATGTTTATTGTCTTTTGATTGTACCTTGTACATGCTCTACACTCAGGACACTGAAGTCAGGCAGCTATCATTAGTATTAGTAAAGGTTAACAATGTCTCCTAAATTTGGGAAAATGGTTTGAAATCTAGTGATTAGTAATAACATAGATTCTATGGATTCATGCTTTAGATAGCTGACTTAGAGGCAGAATTCTGAAATTATTTAGAAATTGAAAACTTTCAGGTTTAAGACAGAATAACACTCCACAGTAACAACTAATCTTAAATCTTTTAGGCAACTGAGATAAATATGAATTGACAAAAAAGTAGAATATGAATAAAAACAAGCAAAAAATAAAGAACAGTCCAGACAGAATCCAAGATAATGGTATCCTCCAGTGGATGGAGGCATGGAGAAGGATAAGGGGGAGGGATGATTATCCCTGGAGACAGCAGCTTTGTTTTGCATGGTGTCATCTCATTACTATTAGAGAAAGAAGGAAGGAATGGAGGGGGCAAGCAAGGAAGGGAGACTGCCCATTCACAGACCAACAATGATTATGTTTTAACCAAGGATCATGACTAATACGATTCTGGGCATTTAAGTCTAAAGGCGGGTGAAGCAGATTTTAGAATTCATCTTTGCTGTAAAATTATAGGAAACAGTCTTACACAATCAGACTATTTTTGTTTTATTAACATGAATGAATGTTTTTCTGTGTAATTAAGAAATCTAATAAATGAAACAGCATCACTGAAGGGTCTTAGGAAAATACTTTTTAAATTGCTTTGTCAAGTAGGACTTGAGAAGCAAGTATACATTTAGAAATTTTGGCTAACATCTGTGAGATTTCACTTATATTTAAACAGAGCTGTGAATATCTCCTCAGGACACCTACCATTCTAATTATGCTGATTAAAAAAATGTTAACATCTAACAAAGCACACATGATGTGAAAATAGTTGTTAAACCACCTACGCAGTTTTAACAATAAGACAAATATGAGATCATTGCATTTGTTAAGGCTCATTATATTAGAATTAGCTCAGTGGCAATATTTTGGGGAAATATTTGCACTTGATATTTTTTAATATACATTTGCCATTTGCTGAGTTCGTTTTTCAAATTCACTTTGCACAAATTCTATGTTAGAATTATGATATACAATAATGTGTTATGCGATATTGGTGACAAATACCTTCTTAGGAAAATTAAGAAAAAAATGGCCTGCCATTCATTGAGGATGGCTTTAGGTTATGGTTTTGTGTCACACTATCAGCCTAATAATAAACAGTTTTTTGCTCATGTGTATCATATCAAAGACATCTTTTAAATATGCTATTTTTAAGATTAGTTTCCATGTGGCTCAGTTGTAAAGAATCCACCTGCCGATGCAGGAGATGCGGGTTTGATCCCTGGGTAAAGAAGATCCTCTGGAGAAGGAAATGGCAACCCTATCCAGTATTCTTGCCTAGGAAATCGCATGGACAGAGGAACCTAGCAGGCTACAACCCATGGGGTATAAAAGAATTGGATATGACTTAGCAACTAAACTAAAATAAACTTAGAGATTAAACTAATTTTAAGATATTCAAAAACAGATTTTATGTATGAGTAAGTTGAATTACTAACCCTTGGGAGAAGTTTAAAGTTATACTCCTCAAGTCATTTGTTAAGATATATTCTACTCTAATACAGAGAATTCAACAAAATTCAAGGGAAATTTGAGGCAAAGAATTAAATGCCTTCTCTATTCACTCTTGAGGATAGGGGAGAAAGTTTGAGAAATGGATTAATGATGAAATCAGGAAATTTTTGGTAATACATTGGGAACACTGAACAGGGATAAAGATTCTTTTCTTCTTTACAACTTACTCACATGGTCAAAGTGAGAGAAAAACCCAAGAAAGGAGGAATAAGACTGTCTTCTGCTCTAAGTTTTACAGTAGAAGACAAGGAGTTATTGTATGTTCTATTCAGTACATTCTAGATCACCAAGATAGGAAAGCAGATCTGAGTTAAGAGCTTTTGAAGAAATGCACTTTTGCCTTTCCTACCATTTCCATCTGATACTCTCCAGATTTAAGCATAATGACTTGGGTGGTTAAAAGAGACAAAGGACCCTATCACTTAGAGATCCAAGACCCCAGTCCCTCCATAGGACAACCAGCTAGAGAAAATGAAGGGCTTTATGAGACTTTGTTCCCTTTGTGTATATTTTTCTAAAATATATACATATACATGTGCATGCAAGCTAAGCAGCTTCAGTCGTGTCCAACTCTTTGTGACCCCGTGGACTATAGGGTCATGGGATTCTCCAGGCAAGGATGCTGAAGTAGGATGCCATGTCCTCCTCCAGGAGATCATCCTGATGCATGGATTTAACTCTTGTCTCTGATGTCTCCTGCACTGACAGCAGGATTCTTTACTACTAGTGCCGCATTAGAAAATAGTTAAGAGTATCTCAGACACAGAGTCATAAATTTAGTCATAGAGGGACATACATGCCAGTTACTAAGCTGATTACTGAGAGTTTGAGTGAATGAGAGAGCCAAGGAAATTATATTCTAGAAATATGAGTGGACACAGGTTATTGCAGTACACTGCGATATGAACTGTGGTTGTAGAAGTACAGGAAACATGTTGAAGAGATGATTTATTCAGACTTGCAGAGAAGGCTTATAGGAAAGAGTCACCTATTAAGACCTCAAGTATGAACAGGCATTATCCAGGTAAAGGAGTATGAGGTGAGAGCCAAATAATCTGAATAGGAGAGACTTGGCAACTTTGAGATTAGAGGAAACCCTGGACCTTTGAGACCAAAGTCTGTCAAGCTACATCTTAGCTGAGTTACAGTTTCTCTTGGGTTGTTTCCTAATCTTCAAATAACATTTTAGGAGAATAAAATGATGTCACAAGTAACCCGCCAAATATAACACATTAAGTTTCTCATAATTATCAGATTCTTTCTGCCTTTATATTTTGACATCTATATTTCCATCTATATTCCTCCATTTTTGTGGTCTTTGTATTATTAGCACTTCCACAACTAAGAAAACAAAGGCAGGAAGAGGCATTTTATTTTCTCTCTTCTCTCAGCCCTTGCTTCCACAATCAATTCACTGTGTCCACCCCACCCCATCCCAGCACTTTGGACTGTATTTTGTGCTCCAGGTTTATAGTAGGTTTGAAATGAAGAAGTGAATGAGTGAATAGGAAATTTGTTACTCTATTTCCCTCAAAATGGATAATTTTACATACCACCAACTTTTTCCATTTAACGCTCACTATATTTTTTGACAGTCCCACAATGACTGTGAAATCCTTTTTCTAAAAATAAATGCATGGTTGAGCCTTAGGCTCAATTCTCCTCTAGGGATAAAGGGTAAAGAATTGGAGAAGTAGAGGTCAGTGGTATTTGCCTTTTTTCTTTTGTTTATAGGATAGTTTCTAAACCTGAGCATTATTAACAGTTAGAGCAGATAAATTCGTGTCACGACAGGCTGTCTTATGCATTATAGGTTGTTCAGCAGCATCCCTGGCCTCTATCCACAACATTCCTAGTTTAATTTCATTCATAGATGTGGCAGGGAAAAATGTCTCCAGATATAGACAAGTGTACAACACCCTTCCTCTTTTGAGAAACAAATCTGTAGTCTAAACATTTAATTCAAAAGAAATTTTATTACAGAGGAAACTAGCAGTTTTTTTTAAATTAATGAAAACTGGTGGGCTGCAGTCCATGGGGTCACGAAGAATCGGACGCGACTGAGCGACTTCACTTTCACTTTTCACTTTCATGCATTGGAGAGGGAAATGGCGACCCACTACCGTGTTCTTGCCTGGAGAATCCCAGGGACGAGGGAGCCTGATGGGCTGCTGTCTATGGGGTCACACAGAGTCGGACATGACTGAAGTGACTTAGCAGCAGCAGCAGCAGGCTCAATTAAGGTTTGAGAACAGGAAAAAAAATAAGTTTAAGGTATTTGATACTGCAACAATTACATCTTGAAAATGTGGGCAATTCTCTACTCTCATCTGTCAAACTGAGAACACAGTGGGTCACCTAAGTGAAACTGTCAAACTGAGAACACGGTGGGTCACCTAAGTGAAAATGTTAGGTTTGGTGATTTAGAGGACAGAAATCTCAAGATCAAGAGGTAAGAGATGTCTAAATTAAGGTAATCTCAGGAGATAAGAAGCTTGAAGGGATATGAAACCCTTTACCTCCTGGTTTGTGGTGATCAAGTTAATACCTAAGAACAGCTTGAGTTTCCAGTTCTTGCTTCAGACAGCCTGAAGATCAAGAATAATCACTGACAGTTGGGTCAATATTGACAAGAAAATATATTCAAAACTTGAAGTAAGAAAACACCCGAATTTCTCCCCTACAGTTTCTAAAAGATAACTATAGGGCTAATTGCTAGCATTTAAATGAAAATGTTATGTACTCCTCAGATGTTAATTGGCTTACTTTTCAGAACTCTGATAATCAGATCTCACCATCTCCATTGGGTATAATTCTAAACAGTATTAGAATGTATATTCAAATTCAAATTAGCATGTATATGATCTCTAGTTCTTATCTGTCTCTTCTGCCAGGTGTGAGCACCAAGTACACCAAGTTTCAATGCCCTAGAGAAGGATTTAATTCATCTCTTTGAAATGTTATATATACATATGTGAGTTTGTGTGTGCATGCTTATATATGATACCCAGCGTTTTACGTGCAGTGGTACAGTGATTGTTACTATGATTTTTTTTTTTTTTGTAAATATGGTAGACGTTTTTAGACAGATGCTTTTTAGCGCTGAGACGATCAAAGTCAGCCGAACATGTATTTCTGTTGATTTATTAACTATGCAGGGCTCCAGTGATATTGCTTTGACCTTAGCAGCAAAGGTCAGAAGCTCTAAATGTATCTTCTGGTAGTTTTATTTTAGAAAATAATCATATTTGTATGTGCTCTAAACAGTTTAAGTGAACAACAAACCTTCCTTTACACTTATATCTTTGTGTAACCGAAAACAATTTTCTATACTAATATTTGGAGACCCTGCATTGACAGATATTTCAAGTATGAGACTGCTCAGCAAAATTCTCACTAGCCGTTTTGAAAAAGTGTATGGAAATCCTTGAGCAGTGAAGTGAAACTTCATTCAACAAAATTCCCTTTTTAAATTCATTCTCTACTGGAAAAAGTAAGCATTAGGTATTTCAAAATTGGCTAATACTGCAGAATTTAGACATTTAAAGAAAAATCAAACAAAAGCAGGTACGCTGGGACACTTGATCGTCCTTTGGATCACCATCACAACTAGCACTAAATAATAGGCAGCTATTTTCACACTGGGGTCTCTACTATCAACTTGCCTCACTAACTTTTGCTGTTTTTTATTATCACTATCTTGCCCATCTCCAACTAGGAGTAATTTTCACCTCTTTAGTACTGTGCTTTTCTAACAAGATTAAGAGATTTGTTTGATTTGGGTTTGAGTCCAAGGTCACTGAAGCCATAGCATCTCTTGGCCTCAGTATCTACATCATGTTTTAAACAGAAAATACTTAAATAACTGCTGTGACATAAAATAAAAGTTATATTCCTTGAACTTCTTGACCCATCAGTAAGTTTTAGGGCCACAAACAATGGTTGGAAGGATTTATACAGTCATGTGTGGTAGATGGGTTATATTGAAGGTCGCACTTCATTTATCCCCTCCTGTATGTATCCCTCTGTAATAACACAGAGCCCTGCAACTGGACTCTCAGAGGTGCTGTGCAAATCATGTTAGCCACAATGTTAGCAAAGCTAAAAAATAGAACTTGAAATATGTTTGAATGTTTGAGTCTGCATGCTTGTACACCTCCTGTATTCACCATGGGAACAGGTCTAAGCTAGCTTGCCAAAGAAATGTGAAATATCACTGCAGGAGAGTCAGTCACCCCGGCAACCCCTGGACTTGTGAGCAACATCCAGCAGCCATTGCCCCACCACCATCTCCACCATGGACTCCATATATTTTCAGATCCTTTGCAAGCTCTTTAATATGTCTAGAATTGAAATAAAAATATGACAAACTAATATAAAGAATGTCTAGCAGCTTTACACTTGATATTACATGCTGCGGCTGCTGCTGCTGCTAAGTCGCTTCAGTCGTGTCCGACTCTGTGCAACCCCATAGACGGCACCCCAACATGCACATCAATTTAATATCTACTCATAATACATGTAGGGATTCCCTGGTACCTCAGGTGGTAAAGAATTCACCTGCAATGCAAGAGACCCCCTTTCAATTCCTGCATTGGGAAGATTCACCTGAGAATACCCGTTCCAGTATTCTTGAGCTTCCCTGGTGGCTCAGCTGGTAAAGAATCTGCCTGCAATGTGGGACACCTGGGTTCGATCCCTGGGTTGGGAAGATCCCCTGGAGGAGGAAATGGCTACCCACTCCAGTATTCTGGCCTGGAGAACAGTCCATGTGGTTGCAAAGAGTTGGACAGGACTGAGCGACTTTCACTTTCAATACATGTATATTAAAAACTTAACTTAGATCCCACTCTTCCAATCTACTCTTCCCACCACCTGTATTTCTCCCCACCTTTCTTCCCATTTTAATCCAGCCTCTCATTTTTCTCAACATAATAGTCAGCAAAAAGGCCTAAACTGGGACATTTTCCAGAAGCTTCATAAGCACTGACTGAGCTGACCATGAAAGAATAGGTTAAGAGCCATTTCCTGTACAATTTTGTTACTATCTACTTACTTTATTCACCGCTTATGTCTGGCCAATGACTGACCAAAGCACTGCTCCAAAGAATAAAGTTGTTTTTTTCTATTAAGAAGTGAATATACCCTCCTTTCTAGGGTTGAGGGAGGAAGGATCCAGCATGTAATTTTCCCTTCCACAGAGGGTTTTAATTCAGAATTTGGGGGATACAGAATTGAGATTTCACCTAAACTAAGTACTTTTATGAGGAAGAGATTAGGTTTTCCTTGGAGGCATTTCAGATTCTGAGTATCATCTTTGAGCCTGCTATTGTGTTTGGATTGTCCCATAAATGTCTTTATTTTTCTATTGTTAAGCAGGGAGCTTGGTGCACAGATATGTATACACACATGTTCACTACACCAAGACTCAAAGTTCTGCCCTTCAAGGTGCTTGTGCTTATACTTTAACCGAAAACGTAGGCCCATGCTAAGTTTTCTTTTCATATTCCCTTTGTTGCTGTAAAAAAGCCTAAACACAAATTCAGTTATTTCCTATTCTTTTTGAGACCCTGACATTTCTTTATTCTAAAAGAAAAGTTAGAGAATAGAGATATTTTTATAAGCAGAACAGGTTTTTGAAAAAAAAAAAAAAATCCCTAGTAACTAACACACAATAAATAGAGAAAAAGCTCTGAAGAGAAGGTCAACAAGGGGAATAGGAATGTATAGCTGATGTCTGGCAGTCACAGGATATTAAATGTGCAGAGATGGTTCAGGTATTTTCTGGTTTTCACTCTCAAAACTATCTAATTTCTCCAACAATTAATTTTAAGAAAATATCAGCTTATACCAAAATGAAAATCATACATCTGCTTTCCTTTTGAAACCATTTTTAAAAATGTGTTTTTGTAATGTATCAATTATAATCCACTTCATTAGACACAATTCATATCCACAAATCTGCTTCCAAGAACTCTAAAAATCACCAAGAACTCTAAAAATATGTGACACACAGCCACTGCCTCATGCGTACTGTATCTGACCTCTCAGGCAGCCTTTATTCCCAGCATTAAAATAAATGTAATCATCATACAGCCGTATACTGTGAAATTTTCCCATCACTTGGTTTTCTTATTTTCCAGGGCAAACTTTTCAAAACCCAAGGGAAAGTAATTGAAGCAGAGCTATACCAAAGTGCATTTCCAATGTGATGCAGCAGAAATAACACTCAACAAAAATACTGTTAGTAGTGCCTGGGAAGTCAAGCTGAATATTCTATGCTTTCAATGAGTATTTGACAGTTGTTCTTTTTCTTCTTTATTTCAATTCCAGCACTTTCTTTCTTTGTTTTATTCCTTAACACATATTTATTTGGAAAACATGTATCATATAGAATGATGTCTAAATATTAACTTAGATATAAGAAACTGAACGATACTCAGCACTCAAAGATAAGAATATGATTGCTCCTATGCCAAACTCTGGGATAGATGAAGTTTATTTGGGGCCCTCTCAGCCTCCCTACCTGGAGAAGGAAATGGCAACCCATTCCAGTATTCTTGCCTAGAGAATCCCAAGGACAGAGGAGCCTGGTGGGCTGCTATCTATGGGGTCACACAGAGTTGGACATGACTGAAGTGAGTTAGCATGCATGCATGCCTTGGAGAAGGAAATGGCAATCCACTCCAGTATTCTTGCCTGGAGAATCCCAGAGACAGAGGAGCCTGGTGGGCTGCTGTCTATGGGGTCATACAGAGTCGGACACGACTGAAGCGACTTAGCAGCAGCAGCAGCCTCCCTACCAACTAGCAAACATTAACTATGGTCTCTGTTCAGGACATCACATCTGACATTGGGGATAATGAAATTAGAGATTAAACACAGAGTTCAGGCCTTCTACCTCAATATTTTACATTCTTCTACAGTTCTGGTCTTTTTGTTTGTAATTTAACAAAAAAAGGTAGGTCCTTGCTACATCCAACAACCATTGCCCCACCACCAACTCCACCATGGACCCCATAGGATATTACATCCTTTAAGAAACTCCAAAGGATAATATATCCTTTAAAAAAGATCCTCTGCAAGTCCTTTGATATGTCTGGAGTTGGAAGAAGAATATAGATAAAATAATATAAAAATATATACCAGCTTTATATTTGATATTACATGCACATCAGTATCTACTCATAATACATTTATGCTAAAAACTTAGATCCCACTCTTCCAATCACCAGCATGCTCTTCTCACCACCTGCATTTCACCCCTCAAAACAGGAAAATAATAACTTCAATTCTTTCAACTTCATTGTGTATTTCAGGTGAGAATTGCCTCTTCTCATTTCAATTTTAAAAGGAAGCATTTCTTGAATATTATATATATTATATTGCTTACTTCCCTTGCTTACAAACACAACTACCAAACCATGTCACATGCCCTTGTCTCCTGAAACATAACATTAGCCCTGGAGCTATACGGCAGGTGGAAGCTAGTGGGCCTTAAGGAGACTGGAGTCTGGTTGGCCTCTAAGAGGCTGTCCAGAATGCAAAGAAAACACTGTTGGTAACTGGAGTAATGGAGACCTTTATAATACAGTGGCAGGAAGTTTAGCAAAACTGTTATTTAAAAATAGCAAAACATGCCTAAAACCCAACCTATAGCTAAGTATGTTTCTAGGCAGAGTGTTGAAGGCAATGTCTGACTTCTACCTGAAGTGAAGTGAAGTTGCTCAGTCATGTCTGACTCTTTGCAACCCCATGAACTGTAGCCTACCAGGCTCCTCAGTCCATGGAATTTTCCAGGCAAGAATACTGGAGTGGGTTGCCATTTCCTTCTCCAGGGGATCTTCCCAACCCAGGGATCAAACCCTGGTCTTCCACATTGTAGGCAGACGCTTTACCATCTGAGCCACCAGGGAAGCCTAGCTACCTCTAATAAGAGATTAGCTAAAGAACAAAGTATCCATTTATTGAATGGAAATTAGAAATTACTGGACTGAAAAGCAAGGACCTAGACCAATCATTTCAGGCAATAAACTGTCCTGTAAGTAAGAAAGGGACAAGATGAGATTAAAAATTTATATGGGAAACCTAGCAAAGATCTAAGGTGTGCTTCATAGATGCTTTTGCACGAACAACTCAGGATTTTCTTCCTGAATTTTTATGTTTATAGAAATAGTTGCTGTGCAATTTTTTCCTAAGATTTTACATTTTTAGAGAAGTTTAAGGTTTATAGCAAAATTGAAGGAAAGGTACAGAGATTTTCTATATACCCACTGACTCTGTGAAGGCATTGCCTCCCTCATTATCAATCTCAGTCATAGAATAGAGACTTTATTGGAACTGATGAACCTATGCTAACACATAACCACCAAAAGTACAGTCTGAAAATTTTAAGGACACATCTCACAGAAAACCTCAATACATATAGGGCTTCTAAGGAGAGTATTCCTTTAGCAGTCTCAAAGGGGAAGGGGGGTGCTATGGATATGTCACTTGGAAGATAGAAGGGACTTTGTAGCTTAAATGATTTTGAGATGGGGAGATTATCTTATATTATCTGGATGAAGTTAATGTAGTCAAGAGAGTCCTTAGAAGAGGAGTCAGAGATAAAACAATGAAAGCAGAGTTTTCATTGACCTAAAGCTATAGGCAAAGGAGTATGGGCAGCCCCTAGAAAAGAAAAGGAAATGGAAACAGATTTGTGGATATGAATTTTGTCTAGTGAAGTGGATTATAATTGATACACTACAAAAACACACATTTTAAAAAATGATTTCAAAATGAAAAGAATATATTGCAAAATGAAAGCAAGATTTTGGACTTTTGAACTACTATGGGCAAGAAATAAGCTGAGTTCCTTATTTATATGTATCAGTCACTCCTAATGGAAAAATAATAATGTCCAAGGGATATATAGCCAAAAGATGCCATAGGACAACTCCAGAGAGCAAGACTGAGCTCTAAGAAACTGACAACACTGTCCAGCAGTGTGTCAGAAGTGCCTCTTACCAGCAAGTACTGTGGTTCTACAGTTTAATCTATTTGAAAACTATTGCCTTTACTGGTTATCTTAGTCTTTTTGATTCATAAGTGTTCTGACCAATGAGAATGATACTCAAAGAGCCGTATCTTAGGAATTGCATAAAATAGCTTTACTAACACAGAGATATAGTTTAAATAAAAGATCTCATATTTTGAACCTGAAATTGCTGCTGTAAAAACACAGGGTGGGAGAGAGGCGTCTTGGAGAAGGAAGTGCCAATGGGAGGGATATAAACTGTGGCCAGAGAACCGAGTGTGGCATGATGTAACAATATTGTATATCATAGAGACAGTTTTACAAGGTGACCCTGACACTTCTCCCACTGAAAACAGGGGTCTATATTCCCTGCCCTTTGAATCTAGGCAAACTTGTCACACTCATGTACCAATCCAGTGAGGAAGTGACACTGATTGACTTTTGTGGCTAGGTGAGAAAAGGCACACAGCCTCCACTTTGTTGGAATATAAGCTGAAATCTAAGTCACCATGTAAGGTGCCCAGCAGCCCTGAGCTAGCTGGCTTCAAGGGAGGCCAAATGAGCCCATGTGGAGACTCCACACTGGCAAACCTGTAGAGCACCTGACCAGAGAGAGGCCTGCCCAGCACTCAGTTGCTCTAGCTCCTCTAACTTGGATCCACACACTGTCTGCAAGCACATCCCAAATATCTGATCCACAAAACCAGTGAGATAACCAAGAGATGACCAAACAAGTCTCTTCACTTAAACCCTGAAAACAAGAAAACACTGGATTCAGTTATTTACACATTGGTGGTAACTTAGTTCTTAGACTTTTACCTTTCTCTAGAAAGTCTTCCCTGAATATTATAGCTGACCTGGGTGTTCACTTCACCTCATCTACCAACATCAAACTGAAGTTTTTCCTCAAAATTACTGTACTAAGTATTATTTACAGACCTTTCAGTTTTTCCTAATGAGATAGGAAATCCTCAAGGGAAAATACCCTGAGGAATTCAAGTTTATGTCCCCTGCAATGAAAAGCATAAAGGACACATAATTGCTGATGACTGTAAGCCATCACTGTTATGTGAATGAAAGATATTTATTTGAAAAATCTTAATTTTGTACAACAAAAAGAGGGTCTTGTTCCCTTTAAGTGATCTGCACCCTTACAGCACAGCAGAAGAACAGTTTGTTTGTTTAACACTATTGGACCTTTACTATAATTCTTAGTTCCACAGAACAGTGACCTGAGAGGTTAAATTCATATGAGAAAGTGTAATATGTGATATAATATCATATATTGTGATGACTAGACATTTGGAAGGAACAAGAAGTCGACCTTATTTACCCTGTGGTAGAGGGGCAGAACAAGGTTAGCTGTTCAGCTTCCTGCAGAAGAGCAGGAAGGAAGGACACCAAAGTGAAAGCATCTGAGTACTGACCTCACAAGTATACTGAGTCAAACCCGAAGACTCAGCTGGTGGTATGTGTGGTGGTACTAAAATGGTTTCTGAAGAGATGTAGCTTCTACCACCTCAAAAAACATTTCTTAGAAAATAGAAAAATTAGGAGAATGTAAGTGCTCCCTACAGGACTGGAAAGTTTTACTAGTAGAGGAAGATAAAGGAGATGATACTTTTGAAATGTCCCTAAGTACCATCACTCAACTGACAATATTTTATAGAACATCTACTCTGTTGTCTGAGGGAGTATGGCTATAGGCAAATGAGACACGTATGCCCCATGGTTCATGGAGGTTTAATTCAAATAGAACAAGACAAACTTACAAGAAACTAATACAATAGGATAAGTTCAGATGACATAAGTGCTATAAAAGAAAATGACAGCTGGCAAAGGGAAAGAGAATGGTTGGGGGAAACATATACCTTAGCTGGAAAGGCTAGGGGTGAAGGAGTAAACGTGGTCGCTTACCCGCCCCATCCACTCCCTGCACTCTCAGGTTCTAATGGAAGATACCATATCTTGCCACATACTTACATTCCCATTCCCCCACAGGAGAGGTGGAGAGCATGAACACTGTTCAGAGGCACTATGGAGACATCCGTTGGGGTGACAAATTGCTCACAATTGAAACATAGATGCTTCCAAGAAAGATTCTCCTGTTTGGTGAAGAGAGTCTCATGAAGAAAGTCCTTGAACATTGTTCTGTGAGCACAAGATGCACAGAGCTACGGTAGTCATTTGGTGATGTGAAGAGGAAAGCAATGAATATTGCAAAAAAGCCAACCCCAGGTCTTGATTTCATTGTGCCAAAACCAAATCTTGGATCACTGACATCAGTACATCTCTTATAGGAGAGAGATTCTCATTGTTTAAGCCACATTTAAAATACTTGTAACCTGAAATATGCTAATGTATTAGTTTGTTAGGGCTGCCATAAAAAAAAAAAAACCATTATGAAGCTTCAACAACATAAAATTGTCTCAAAGTTCTGGAAACTCTAAGTGTGAAATCAAGGTGTCTTAAAGATTGGTTCTTTCTGAGGGCTGTGAGGGGAAAAATCTGTTGCAGGTCTCTGGTTTAAGATGCCCATTTGTTATCTCTGTGAGTTCCATCTTCTTTCTTTTATGGGTATTTCTATGTTTAAATCTTCCCTTTTTATAAAAACACCAGTTACATTGAATGAGAGTCTGCGTCTAGTGATCTCATTTTAACTTCATTATCTCTGCAAAGACATTCTCTTCAAAAGTCACATTTCTAGGTACAGAGAATAAGGACTTCAGCATATGAATTTTGAAGAGACACAATTCAACTCATAAACCTAATATATACAGAAGTTTTCACTGAGGCAGAAAGAAGAGGAGTGCAGAAGCAGCAGATTTGCATCACGTATTTGGGTGAGGGCTATCATGAACCCAGAGAAGTACAAATGGTGACTGAGTAAGAGTTCAGTTGCATATGTGTACTAGTGATTGACCTATTGCTTCCCAGACCCAAATGTATATTCCATTGCCTATTCTGATAACTGAACTGAACTCTGAACACTTCTCCTTTGCCAATTGGTACACTGTTGATTTTGCTTTTGCAGTAAAGAGTGCTGGAAGCACCTGGCAGAATGCAGAGCTTCTCTTTTTACATCCAGTGTTCTCTTCTCATCAAGTTGCTACATGGTATAGGGTCTCTGCAGGGTCAGGTTCCTGAAGTGTGTTAAGTCTCTGCCCCACTGTAGACAGTCTCCTAAGGAACTCCAAAGTGTGAATTAACTGCAATTCTGGACTTGGTGACATGACTATACACTCTCAATGAAGCCTGGATCTCAATCCTAGGGGTTGAGTTATTTTAGATTGGATTCTTTCTTGGATGTTCTATGTCATCCCTAAAGGCAGTGACTACTCTATATATGTTATTCCTGAATTCTTTAGAGAGTTATATGTTCCCACTAGGTAATCACCATTACTATAATCTTGTTATGATTAATCATCTTTATATTAAATTTGTCCTGCTGAGATTCTGTGTGATCACTGCCTCCTGATGGGGCCTTGACTCACCCAATATGCCAGAAATTATTCACAACATCATCACAGAAGTAGAAAGGATCACATTCCAGGATAGGGCTCAAAGAATGACTCCTAGAATAATGCTGTGGACTATCCCACAGAGAAGCAACTATCATTGCCTAGCAAGGAGTAGTTAGGAAGCTGCTAATGCATTTTCCAGGAACATTTCTGCTTAGCTTCCACCCAAGGGAGAGGAAGCAGATCATGTTTCTAAAAAAAAAACACTGTGTTTTTTTAGGTGGCCATACAAAGTAACACATTTCCTTGGTGGCCCAGACAGTAAAGAATCTGCCTGCAATGCCGGAGACATTGGTTTGATCCCTGGATCAGGGAGATTCCCTGGAGAAGCAAATGGCTACACACTGCAGTATTCTTGCCTGGAGAATTCTATCAACAAAGGACCCTGGTGGGCTCCATGGGGGCTTAATGAGTCCATGGGGTTGCAAAGAGTTGGAGACAACTGAATGACTCTTTCACTTTTCACAAAAAGTAACACAGCCCTTGAACATTGCTGATACTCCTTCCCCTTGTGTCACCTAACTCCAAATTTGAGTGTTACCTGAGAACATCTGAGCAGTTGAATCTAAAAAACAGTGAGGTTTTGGACATCACATCTATATTACCAGGCAGTAAGTAGTAGAAAGGAAAAAGATTAATTGGAAATGCCAGCTGATTTTGTTCCTGCCCAGAAACTTCCATGGCAGTCAGTGTCTTTGATTATATCTCACTGACTGGGCCATATGGCCATGACTTGTCCAGCTGCTGGAAAAAGGGAAGTGTGGAGGGAGTAGAGTCACCAACCAATGGTATATGCCCACCTGTGTGTATCTGTCCTGCTCTCTTCCCCAAAGCAACCCTAACTGAGCTTTCGCAGTAGTGTGGGGACTGGGATGAGATAAATTTTGCATGAAAAAGGTCATAAATTCTCCATTATGTTAGACTTTGGGGTCTTAAAAAAAATAAAGTGAAATTGTTAATCACTCAGTCATGTCCAACTCTTTGGGACCCCATGGACTGTATCCCATCAGGTTTCCCTGTCCAGTGGGATTTTCCAGGCAAGAATACTGGAATGGGTAGCCATTCCCTTCTCCAGTGGATCTTCCCAATCTAGGGATTGAACTCATGTCTCCTGCTTCCCTAGTGGCTCAGAGGGTAAAGCATCTGCCTGCAATGCAGGAGACTCAGGTTCTATCCCTGGGTTGGGAAGATCCCCTGGAGAAGGAAATGGCAACCCACTCCAGTATTCTTGCCTGGAGAATCCCATGGACAGAGGAGCCTGGCGGGCTACAGTCCACGGGGTTGCATAGAGTGGGACATTTCACTCCTGCACTGCAGGTGTATTCTTTATCATCTGAGCCACCAGGGAAGCCCCCTCCAGACCAAAACAAACAAACAAAGAAAGAACAAAGAGATAATGCTTAGATTTAAAGTAATAAATGGCATCAGGAAAACATTTAACTTTTTAAGCAAAGACACAGTTTCCTGTGAGGATTGTGAGCTATTTGTCAGTTAGCACATAGAGAAAGCAATTACTAGTACATAGGCTTTTATTTCTTCTTTCATATAAATGCTACTGTACCTGGTTCTTCAGCTTTTCAGCTTAATAATATATACAACCTTACTTTCTTGACAACACATTCACACTTACATAATTATCTTAGAAGACTGATACAGATCTATTTATTGATTAGATTTTGGTCATTTATAAAGAAACTTTTCTATTGAGACTTAACACAGGTCACTGGTCAAATATATAGTATTACATATTTTAAGTAAAGAAAAAATTAGATGTTTCAATAATTGTGTGTTTTGGCTTTGTGTCATAGGCACATGAAACCTACATGAAAGGCTAAATACTAAGTACATATGACTGGAAAAGTTAATAGCTTTTGAGCCATACATTTAAATTTTCATTAATGTATAATATACATAATTCCAATTCTTTTTCACTAAGCAAGAGTTAAAAGGTCTGTAAATTTAGTTTAAAAATTAAAAGATTTCCCGCATAATTTTATAATTTATTACCAACTTCTAAAGTTAGATGGAAAATATAAATGACATTTTTATCTCTATTTTATCAGATATAATAGATTGAGAAGAGATTAAACTGAAATTTACTTTTAGGTACCTTTATTTATATATTGATTCATATTATAAGCATTTATGGAGTGACTACTATGTACCAGGTACTGTACATAAACAAGTAAATAAATCAAATGTATTTTAGGCGACATGGTTAAGTTCAATGGAAAAAAAGAAATGAATCAGTAAAAGAGGCATGGAGTAAATGAGAGAGGGATGAATAATTAAATAGTCATGAAAGGCCTCACTCAGATGACTTTTGAGCTAAAGAAGGGGAAGGAAAACATTAAGTTGGCATTGTGGAAGAGGAACAATCATGCATGGGGGTCATGGAGCAATTTGTGCACAGCAAATGCAAAACCCTGAAATACATGTGCACTTGCTCTGCACCAAGAAGAAGAAGAGGTCTCTAGCACAGTGAGCCAGAGGGGAAGTAGAAGTTAAGGAAGTAGAGGAAGTCGATATATCCAATATAGAAGTGAAGTAATCCAGAACATTGTGAGCACTTGTAATGACATTGGTCATTACTCTAAGTGAGATGGGAAGGGACTGAAGTAGTTTGAGCAGAGTTATGACATGATTCCACTGTCTGCTGATCAAAGATAGGCTTTGATAGGGAGTGGGGATGGACAGAGAGACAGAGAAAGTACATTAGGAGGAGACTGTTATCATAATGAAGTGGTTACCATAACCAGAAAATAGTGGCTTGCCTATGGAAATATCAGCAGAGGGGTTGAGAAGGGATACCATATTGGACAAAATTTAACCATAATACTAAGATATAAATATTAGTTTTGAGATATGAGAGAAAAGGAATCAAGTCTGCTTTAGTCAGAACAAGTAGAAGGATTGCTTACATTTGGAAAAACCGGACAAGGGTATTAGATCAGAAATTCAGTATGGATCTTGATAAACTTGAAGTACTCATTCAACATCCAAGTAGACATACTGAGCATGCAGTTGGAGGGAAGAATATGAAGTTTAGGATAGAGTTTCTAGTTAAAGACATACATTTGGGAAATACCAGCATACATACTATATTTAGAGTTAGGAGACTAAATAAGTCACGGCAGATAAGTTTTAAGATTAGATAGGTCACTGCAGGTAGTGTTGGAAATGCCTCTTATGTGCCAGTCATTCTGTTAATCCTCACACCAATTTTGCAATGAAACTGAGACTGAGAGAGTAAATAAATTCCACAGTCACATAGGTAATAGGCAGACGATGTAGTAGTCAGTTCAAGGTGTGCCTGAAATTAACACCTACTCTTTCCTGCAGCATAGACACACGGCATTTCTTGCTCTGAATGTACCACATGTTATCTCTTACCTGGCTGCAGAAAAGTCACTAGTATTTAGGTCTATAAACCACCACCAGTGATGGTTGACTAAACTGCCTTCTGCTATCCCAATTCATGGAACTCTTGTTCAGTTTTTGGAAATGTTAGCATCCTGTCTCTCCAATTCCTTCCAAACATTACCACCCTTGCTTAGAGATAACTTGAAATAATTACCTGCTGCTTCACTAAGAGAAACTATCATAATCTAGATATAGATCTTAATACATGGGCAGTATTATTGGAAATTTATAGTAAATAGCAATTTAAAACAGAATTTAGCTGACTGAATTGTACAATATCAGTTCTTCCCCAGAGCTTCTAAATAAAAAGGGTTGGGTAGCAAACGTATTTGTTTCTATTCATGTATTACTTGTGTTTCTTGCATATATAAAAAAATGTAGATGTATCTGTCTTAATAAATGCACTTATGGAATCATTGCTACTTTAAAATTTTTATCACTATTTGAGTTTATAAAAATTTAAGACATAATTATTAGTTTATGTAACAAAAATATTTTGGTAATATAAAGTAATATAGGAAGTTCATCAAAAGCTTAAGTTCAGTTCAGTCGCTCAGTCATGTCTGACTCTTTGCGACCCCATGAATCATAGCACGACAGGCCTCCCTGACCATCACCAATTCCCGGAGTTTACCCAAACTCATGTCCATCAAGTCAGTGATGCCATCCAGCCATCTCATCCTCTGTCGTCCCCTGCTCCTCCTGCCCCCAGTCTCTCCCAGCATCAGGGTCTTTTCCAATGAATCAACTTTTCACATGAGGTGGCCAAAGTACTGGAGTTTCAGCTTCAGCATCATTCCTTCCAAAGAACACCCAGGACTAATCTCCTTTAGAATGGACTGGTTGAATCTCCTTGCAGTCCAAGGGACTCTCAAGAGTCTTCTCCAACACCACAGTTCAACAGCATCAATTCTTCAGCGCTCAGCTTTCTTTATATTCCAACTCTCACATCCATACATGACTACTGGAAAAACCATTGCTTTGACTAGACAGACCTTTGTTGGCAATGTCTCTGCTTTTTAATATGCTATCTAGGTTGGTCATAACTTTTCTTCCAAAAAGCAAGCATCTTTTAATTTCATAGCTGCCATGACCATCTGCAGTGATTTTGTAGCCCCCTAAAATAAAATCTGTCACCGTTTCCACTTTTTTCTGTCTGTTTGCCATGAAGTGATGAGACCAGATGACAAGATCTTAGTTTTCTGAATGTTGAGTTTTAAGCTCAATTTTTCAGTCTTAAATTGAATAGGGAAAACCACTAGATCATTCAGGTCTGGGCTATACAACAGTGTTAAATATTTGTTGAATATAGTCATATGCTATCCCACTGACTCTGCTATTTCTTTTGTACTTTTTGAGATGTTGCTGTGCTTTTAAACTTGAGGGGAAAAAAAAATGAAGTGCCAAAATTCAATTCTTCCCTTGATCTCTAATTCCTTTTACTTATTTTTTTTCCCTTTAAAATTCTCCTAAGAAAAGGTAAAGCTGAGTTTCCAGATGCACAGAGGGTTGAAAAGCATGTGTGTACTTATTTCTCAATTTCATCAAGATGAATACGTTGGACTAGGGAACAATTTGGGAGTGTTGTCTGGGAATCAGGGGATATAGTGTTAAGAATGAACATTGTTCTTTTTTCTCTTGAGTACTTGTTACTATCCTAAAGACACAATTAGCCCAAAAATCAAGAAGAGAAGTGGATAGCAATAAACACATGGTATTCTGGATACTACTAGGAAGAGGAAAAAGAAATAGGAAAAAAGAAAACCTTAAGTATCAGCCAGTGAAAAGAGGGAAGAATTCCACTAGTATTCCTAAAATGACAAAAATGAGATACAGGCAAAGCAGTAAACTCCAGACTAAAACCTTATATCTAGTTGAATATTTTTCATTTTTGCAAACTGGAGTGAAGGACCTGTAGCAGTGCTAATTTCAATTTAGTACTCATAAATGTAGTCACTTAAAATCTCAGTGATTTATATACTTGCTATTCTTTTTTATAGTTATGATAAATAACTTAAAAATTGAGTCTATCACAATGGTGGTGAATAAGGTCATTTTTCATCTTTAATGGAAAGCTTGTCTTTCTTGAGGTTATGTGGCACATAGGTAGAACCTGAAACTTAAAACATGAATGATGGGTAGCTAAAGGTTCTGTTTGTCACAGTTCGTCTGCTGCCAATGAGATGGCTACACAGCTTAGGGCCCATCCATTTATTTACACAGACAGATTAATTTTTTCCACCTTTCATTTTCTCTTTGGAACCTTAATTTACAATGAAGGGGGCTGAAGTCTTCCCTAAAACACACACATTAAAACACACACACACATACACAGAATGTGTAAGTGTAATAGTCTTTAAAATTTTTTTCTTTTCATAAAAGAAAGGGAATATGTACAATGATTGGCAACAGAAGAGGTTAAAAATCATAACATTTCTAGTTCTTTAATAAAAAAGCTAAAGAATTAGATCAAAGGAATTTATTTGAAGAGGGTCAGCCTAAGGAGTTGACTTATAGATTATAAAATAATATTTTAAATGCCATATCAGAAAATATAGTCTTTGGGGCATCAACTGAAAAATTAGCAATTTTCATAATTAACATTTTCAAATATAATGCAAATCTGACATCAGTTGCCATTTATTTGGATTACAATGAGAAACCATTTTAATAACACATTAGAAAAAATAATTAAATGAAGATCCATTAACTAAGTGACAATAATAAAATTGATGTGTGAATGTGAACATATTAATATTTGCAATCTTAAAGCTTTCTGTCATTTCTCATAAATAGTGTCTGAATGTGTAGCATTCCTCTATGGAGGCTTTAATGATATCCCATCTTCTTTGAAACTGGCTACATTGCAAGACTTTTGACTTTCTTCCTTCAAAAACCTTTCTTATACACAAACACCTTTTCAAAGGTGGCTGAGAATTGGAGACAATAATGCCCACTTCCTTCAGGATTGTTGCTAAAACTTACAGGTAGAGGAATGAGCTTCTATGCCAATAGTCCACAATTATCTCAAAATTACTGATATGCTATATCAAATTTAAACTAAAGAAAATACATAAAAAGACAGTATTTTGAACCTACACATTTCCTACAAGAATTTTAGAAAGGAAATAAGACAAACAGTAGCATATTTTAAAGTAAAAAAGGCCTATTTGAAGGAAAGTTAAATTCTATGGTGAATATTTAAGAAAATGAAAAAATCTATTTGCAAAGTATCATTATTTTATATGTTTCCTCAAATAGGAATATATCCATACCTTATTTCAAAATATGAAGATGATACTTTCTAACCTTGTTGAAATGTATATTGTATTTCTAATAATAGAAAATAAGCAGAATTTAAATTGCAGATGTTGGTTTTCCTGTTTATGAAGAGTTTAAATACCCTGAAAAATAGATTATTACAATGTTATACAAAATGTGTGCTCTGTTACAATCAGCATACTAAAGCAATCAAATATTTAACATTTTATTTTTAAATCTGTTGATTTCTAAGGTAGACAATATATACTCAACTATTGCTTTCTCAGGCATCTAAATTAAGCATCAATTACTTTTTCTCTAAAGAGCCTGTGGTATATAGTCTATGCTTTTCAGGTCCTATGATATCCATTGCAAGTATTCAACTCTGCCTTGGTCATGTAAAAGCAGTTATAGAAACTGATCAACAAGTGAATACAGCTGTTTCAATAAAATTGTATTTACAACAGATGCCTTTGGTACCTAGTCATGCTTTGCCAAAAGCTGGTATAAATGATGAGATAAGAATGTCTTCAATAAGACAGATTGGCTACATGAAGAATTCTACTGCTTTGCATAAAACTTCTACAGTCTGAAATGTATTTCAAAGATAAATAACCTACTCATACTAATAGTAAATGTCCCACAGATACAGAAGTATGTCCATATGACTTTTAAAAATATTAAAAAGTGAAAATAAATAACCATTTCATTTTGGGGCCAAAGGTAGTCAAATATTATTTGATGGTCAGTTCAGTTCACTCAGTCATGTCCGACTCTTTGCGACCACATGAACCATAACACAGCAGGCCTTCCTGTCCATCACTAACTCCTGGAGTTTACCAAAACTCATGTCCATTGAGTCAGTGATGCCATCTAACCATCTCACACTCTATGTCCCCTTCTGCTCCTGTCTTCAATCTTTCCCAATATCAGGGTCTTTTCAAATGAGTCAGCTCTTCACATCAGTTGGCCAAAATAATGGAGTTTCAGCTTCAGCATCAGTCCTTCCAGTGAACACTCAGGACTGATCTCCTTTAGGAAGGACTGTTTGGATCTCCTTGCAGTCTAAGGGACTCTCAAGAGTCTTCTCCAACACCAACAGTTCAAAGGCATCAATTTTTCTGCGCTCAACTTTCTTTATATTCCAACTCTCACATCCATACATGACTACTGGAAAAACCATAGCCTTGACTAGATGGACCCTTGTTGGCAAAGTAATCTCTGCTTTTTAATATGCTGTCTAGGTTGGTCATAACTTTCCTTCCAGGAGTAAGTGTTTTTTAATTTCATGGCTGCAATCACCATCTGCAGTTATTTTGATGATATTTGATGGTATTATAGCTTAATTAATGAAGGGGGTGTGTTTTAATTGTTTATATAATGATGCCTTAATAATAGTACTTGAGTATCAATAAAAGTAGAACTCACACTCCCCTATTCTCACATACAAAAAATTGATTTTGCAGACATTTGAAGGTATTGCATTTTTTTTTTTTTTCCTTAACAGGGAAAGATACCATGCCAAGGACTACTTCATGAGACTTCATATGGATCTCTGGATGATCCTCTATATTGGAATTCAAGTTGAGATATTCGACAGTCTTGGGGAAGGAAAATCACATCACGGTTCTTGGGGGTGGTTACTGCACTTAAATTATGGTGGCTTCATGGTGTCATATACTCTATGAATTGCAAGAGTAGACTGAAATATCTGACATGCAGATATATTTAAACCTCTCTTTATTGACCTTGAATTCTTAAACTTTGATTAGGAAACCATGTAAAGTTTTCGTAAAGTGTGATCCTTAGATCTATTGCAGTGGAATAAAATTCCTATAGGTAATGATTATGATTTCATATATACATACATATATAGAGATACATACATTCAGTATTTTCTGATATAATCATCACAACTGCATTTCTCAGATAAGGCTCTTGAGGTCATTATTTTAGAAAGGTTTATTATATTCTTCAAACGTGAATATATTGCTGTTATAAAATGACTGTAAGAACGCTTCATTGACATTTCCTGTAGAGGTTT
Organism: Oryx dammah; assembly: GCF_014754425.2. Lineage (NCBI taxonomy): Eukaryota > Metazoa > Chordata > Mammalia > Artiodactyla > Bovidae > Oryx > Oryx dammah. Next base: position 7,077,981 of record NW_024080444.1, on the reverse strand, counting down.
TGAACTTTCAGTGTTCAATCTCCTGGAATACTACTTGAAGTCTAGAGGTTAGTTCACACAACAACTGACATAATTGTTGATGAGATTAAAATAAGACCAAATCTTAAGAAATAGATTCCAAAGATGATTCTTCCATTATAGCTTTATAAAATATGATGCTACATTGAATAGGATAATAATTTATGATAAATGAAACATATTAAATCTTTGAGAATTAACCATTATGGATTTTAGCTTTGATAACCATGGGTCCAAATGCCTGAGAATACTCAAATTGATTCATAATAAAAAAAAAAACAAGGGAAATCTGATTTTTTTTCTTTTCCCAGAATTTCAAATAGTAAGTTCATGAAAGATTTACATGTGGAATTCTCTAAGTATTCCAGGTTAATAACTATTTTAAACAGATTTAGACTTCCTGAGACTAGAGCATTTTCTTGCACAGAGTTGTTAACCAATTCAGAATGGCTGAGCTGAAAATAGGATATGAGAACTCAGTTAAAAAAATAAAAGGTAACAACGGCTTGATTTTGTAAAATATTAATTGGATTTAATAATCACATTTTTTACTATTTTCAATCATCACTGATTATAGGTCAGCTTTACACCAAGTTGGGACGATTTTAAGCCCTTCAGAATATAGCACTAACAGTGTTTACTAAACAAATATGTCATTTTTGTCAGAGTGTCTTACCTTGATATATGAAGAAATAATTTTAAATGGAAGTTGATCATCACATAAAATATTAGTAAAATTCCTAGGAGATGAATGCTTATGTAATCAGGGATGAAGTATCAATGGTCATAACTTAATTTCAAATGATTTAGCAAAGCAGATAAAATACTTGTGGTAAAATTTAGATGTTGGTGGGCCAACTTTTTGCATATTTAAAATTTTTCATAGTAAAAATATTTTTAAAACTCTTGAAATTCATTGACTATTAGCATAAATTCAACTCCTTTATGATCATGACTTATGAAAATACAAAGTTGTAACCAATGAGTCAATTAATAAATATTTATTGTGTTCCTACTCATAAACCAGCAACAACCATACTAGATTCTGGGATCTATTGTGGTAAAAACTAAACATGTTTTCTGCTTTCATGGGGAAAAAAAATTATTAGATAGGAAAAAATATTAAAAACATGAAGATTTAAGTTGCAAGAGAATATAAAGAAAATCACATGGATTCATTCATATGTATTCAATCTTTGTGCTATGTTAGATTTATAATCATTAGAAGAAAGTGATTTGATTCAACAAATTAGTTGTTTCTTCCATTTGATGTCTTATTTTATGGCACAAAAGGTTAAATAAGCATATATGTTTAAGCACAAATATATATGTACATATGTAAAACCTTTGATTTTTGCTGGAAACACACAATCTCCTTACTCAGGCAAAACTCCTTTTAAACCATAAGGAGTAAGTAGGAAATTTGAGATGCTAAGTTTTCTTTAAAGAAGACAGATTGAGACAATATTCTACTTTGGTGGTGTGAAGTGAGGGGTGCATTTTGACAGAATTAGAGTGAGTTATGCCCGCTCACCCCACTCCAATGGCAACTAAAATCATACTAGTGTGAATTTCTACACTTGGATTTTTATTGCTGGAGGATTTACAAGATAGAGCCCTGTGAGCTGGAATTGCCTATCACCTAATATGTTTAAATGTGTCTGCATGTCCAAAAGTGTTGCAATGTGCTTGGGGAAAAAGTATTTGAAAGAAAATAACTAGAATTCATTGCTGCATTCCCAAGTACCCAAAGTTCTCTATTTTGTACCTACCTACATCTGAGTTCATCAGGTGACCTCACTCTTTTGAATGTATCATCAAGCACAACTTCACAAACCAGTATGCAAAAAAAAAAAAAAAAAGAAAAGACACACACTAGTCACCTAATCAAAACTGATAATTATCTCTCCAAATAGAAAAATTTACATTTCTTTAAATACAAAATGAACTTACACAGCACTGGGGAAACAGAATCTTGGAGGGCACATACAGAACCTTGTACACACCAGGACCCAGGAGAAAGGAGCAGTGACCCCCACAAGAGACTGACCCAGACTTGACTCTGAGTGTCTAGGAGTCTCTGGCAGTGGTGTGGGTTGGCAGTGGCCTGCTGCAGGGTTGGGGGCACTGAGTGTAGCAGTGTGTGCATGGGACTTTTTGAATGAGGTCACCGTTGTCCTCATAACCTGTACCACAGTTTGGCCTCAGGTCAAATAACAGGGAGAGAACACAGCTCCCCCCACCAACAGAAAATTGGATTAAAGATTTACTGAGCATGGCCCAACCCATCAGAAGAAGACCCAGTTTCCCCCTCAGTCAGTCTCTCCCATCAGAAAGCTTCCATAAGGCTCTTATCATTCTCCATCAGAGCACAGAGAGACTGAAAACCACAATCACAGTAAACTAACCAATCTGATCACATTGACCACAGCCTTGTCTAATTCAGTGAAACTATGAGCCATGCCATGTAGGACCACCCAACACAGACAGGTCATGGTGGAGGGTTCTGACAAAAAAGGTCCACTGGAGAAGGGAATGGCAAATCACTTCAGTGTTCTTCCCTTGAGAATCCCATGAAGAGTATGAAAAGGCAAAAAGATAGGACACTGAAAGATGAACTCATCAGGTCGGTAGGTGCCCAATATGCTACTGGAGATCAATGGAGAAATAACTTCAGAAAGAATGAAGAGACGGAGTCAAAGCAAAAACAACACCCAGATGTGGATGTCACTGGTGATGGAAGAAAGTCTGATGCTGTTAAGAGCAAGACTGTATAGGGACTGGGATGTTAGGTCCATGAATCAAGGCAAATTGGAAGTGGTCAAACAGGAGGTGGCAAGTGGACATTGACATTTTAGGAATAAGTGAAATAAAATGGACTGGAATGGGTGAATTTAATTCTGATGACCAATATATCTACTACTGTGGGGAAGAATCCCTTAGAAGAAATGGAGTAGCCATCATGGTCAACAAAAGAGTCTAAAATGCAGTACTTGGATGCAATCTCAAAAATGACAGAATGATCTCTCTTCATTTCAAAGGCAAACCATTCAATATTACAGTAATCCAAGTCTATGCCCTGACCAGTAATACTGAAGAAGCTGAAGCTGAATGGTTCTATGACGACCTACAAGACCTTCTAGAACTAACACCCAAGAAAGATATCCTTTTCATTACAGGGGACTGGAATGCAAAAGTAGGAAGTCAAGAGATACCTGGAGTAACAGGCAAATCTGGCCTTGGAGTACAAAATGAAGCAGGTCAAAGGCCAATAGAGTTTTGCCAAGAGAACACACTGGTCATAGCAAACACCCTCTTCCAACAACACAGGAAAGGACTTTACACATGCACATCACCAGAGGTCAATACGAAATCAGACTGATTCTATTCTTTGCAGCCAAAGATGGAGAAGCTCTGTATAGTCAATGAAAACAAGACTGGGAGCTGACTGTGGCTCAGATCATGAAATCCTTATTGCCAAATTCAGACTTAAATTGAAGAAAGTAGGGAAAACCACTAGACCATTCAGGTGTGACCTAAATCAAATCCCTTATGATTATACAGTGGAAGTGAGAAATAGATTTAAGGGCCTAGATTTGATAGACAGAGTGCCTGATGAACTATGGATGGAGGTTCATGACATTGTACAGGAGGCAGGGATCAAGACCATCCCCAAGAAAAAGAAATGCAAAAAAGCAAAACAGTTGTCTGAGAAGGGCTTACAAATAGCTGAGAAAAGAAGAGAAGTGAAAGCAAAGGAGAAAAGGATAGATATACCCATTTGAATGCAGAGTTCCAAAGAACAGCAAGGAGAGATAAGAAAGCCTTCATCAGTGATCAATGCAAAGAAATAGAGGAAAACAATTAGAATGAGAAAGACTAGCGAAATCTTCAAGGAAATTAGAGATACCAAGGGAACATTTCATGTAAAGATGCGCTCAATAAAGGACAGAAATGGTATGGACTTAACAGAAGCAGAAGATATTAAGAAGAGGTGGCAAGAATACACAGAAGAGCTATACAAAAAAAAGATCTTCATGACCTAGATAATCACGATGGTGTGATCACTTACCTAGAACCAGACATCCTGGAATATGAAGTCAAGTGGGCCTTAAGAAGTATCACTATGAACAAAGCTAGTGGAGGTGATGGAATTCCAGTTGAACTCTTTAAAATCCTAAAAGATGATGCTGTGAAAGTACTCCACTCAATATACCAGGAAATTTGGAAAATTTAGCAGTGTCCACAGGACTGGAAAAGGTCAGTTTAAATTCCAATTCCAAAGAAAGCCAAGGCCAAAGAATGCTCAAACTGCTGAACAAGTGCACTCATTTCACATGCTAGCATGGTTATGCTCAAAATTCTCCTAGCTAGCCTTCAAAAGTACATGAACCATGAACTTCCAGATGCTCAAGTTGGATTTAGAAAAGGAAGAGATCAAATTGTCAGCATCCATTGGATCATGGAAAAAGCAAGAGAGTTCCAGAAAAACATCTATTTCTGCTTTATTGACTATGCCAAAGCCTTTGACTGTGTGGGTCACCAAAAACTGTGGAAAATTCTTCAAGAGATGGGAATACCAAACTGTGTGACCTGCCTCCAGAGAAATCTGTATGCAGGTCCAGAAACAACAGTTAGAAGCATACATGGAACAACAAACTAGTTCCAAATAGAAAATGAGTACATCAAGGCTGTATACAGTTACCCTGCTTATTCAACTTATATGCAGAGTACATCATGCGAAATGTCAGGCTGGATGAAGCATAAGCTAGCATCAAGACTGCCAAGAAAAATATCAATAACCTCAGATATGCAGATGATACCATCCTTATGGCAGAAAGCAAAGAACTAAAGAGCCTCTTGTGAAAGTGAAAGAAGTGAGTGAAAAATTTGACTTAAAGCTCAACATTCAGAAAAGCAAAACCATGGCATCTGGTCCCATCACTTCATGGCAAATAGATGGGGAAACATTGAGAGACCTTATTTGGTGGCAGGGGCGAGGGGGTCTCCAAAATCACTGCAGATTGTGACTGCAGCGATGAAATTAAAAGATGCTTGCTCCTTGGAAAAAAGCTATGACCAACCTAGACATCATATTAAAAAGCAGAGACATTACTTTGTCAACAAAGGTCCATCTAGTCAAGGCTATGGTTTTTCCAGTAGTTATGTATGGATTTGAGAGTTGGACTATAAAGCTGAGCGCTGAAGAATTGATGCTTTTGAACTGTGGTGCTGGGGAAGACTCTTGAGAGTCCCATGGACTGCAAGGAGCTCCAACCAGTCCATCCTAAAGGAGATCATTCCTGAATATTCATTGGAAGGACTGATATTGAAGCTGAAACTCGAATACTTTGGCCACCTGATGCGAGGAACTGACTCATTGGAAAAGACCCTGATGTGGAAAAGATTGAAGGCAGGAGGAGAAGGGGACGACAGAGTATGAGATGATTGGATGTCATCACCAACTCAATGAACATGAGTTTGTGTAAACTCCAGGAGTTGGCGAAGGACAGGGTGGCCTGGCATGCTGTAGTCCATGGGGTTGCAAGGAGTCGGACACAACTGAGTAACTGAACTGAATATAATCAAAATAATAATCCATCAATCATTGAAAATCTAGTCTGTATCTATATTAACAACACTGTTCATATCATCTTATTTCAGTCCTCAAACAACACTGTCACATATTACATCTTCCTTATTAACATAAGAAAAGAGTTTGGGTGAGTTTTTCTAACTTGTTCAAGTCAAGTTAGAAACTTGTTTACCCATAAGTGGAATCAAGACAGTGACTCCAATATGTACTATTCATGTCTTCTGCTAGTAGGAACTTCAGAAACACAAGCCCTGTAACTAACACCTTAATTTATGAAATGAAATATTTTAAATTAAGCATTATTTTGTTATTTATTTAATACCAATCCTGTGACAGGCAGTTTGCTAAAAAGTTCTACCACAATCATTTAATGAATCCCACTCCAGATCTCTGTCTGTTGCCACACCATTAAGATTGAAATAATCACAGAAACAGCTTTATGCATTTGTGAGAAAATAGTCACGATGCATTCAGATCTCCACTGGGCACAGATAAAGCACCCAATCAGTTCAATTCAGTTCAGTCACTCAGTCACATCCGATTCTGCACCCCCATGGAGAGCAGCCCACCAGGCCTCCCTGTCCATCACCAACTCCTGGAACTTGCTCAAACTCATGTCCATCGAGTCGATGATGCCGTTCAACCATCTTATCCTGTTGTCACCTTCTCCTCCTGCCTTCAATCTTTCCCAGCATCCGGGTCTTTTCCAATGAGTCAGTTCTTCACATCAGGTGGCCAAAGTATTGGAGTTTCAGCTACAGCATGAGTCCTTTAAATAATAGCTATTTCTCTCATGACACATAAAGTTTATCTCATTTTATATGTGTAACATAGACACAATGGTTGAGATAGGAAAGCTCAATAAGTAGTTTTGAGGTAATAGATTAAAATTAATACAATTAAATAGAATACAAGAAATATAAGATCATTAAAGAAATCAATGTGTTTGATTTCTGGAAATTCAGATTTTATAACATATTCTTTCCTGTTTATCTCCATCTCATCTGTCTTGGGGATGACAGAAAATTCAAAAGTACTTGAAGCTTTTTATTGGATCTCTCCAAGTCCCTAACTCTTTGTCTCTAATTACCATGCAGCACCATCATGACTGTGCATCTCACTAAGTCTGTCAGAACAATTACATCCTAATTTTTATTTGATCATAACAATAAACTCAGTTTTCAAAACTCATTGATCAACTAAATAGAGTCATTGGCTCACAACCTACAGACAGAGGGAACATTAGCCTTTATCTTAAGTCAATGCCTCTGCTTTCACTTCTGGTATCATCAGCAAACCATGGGTCATTCCTGGCAAAGTTCAGCCCTCCAGGAGCACTGATTATAGTGAAAGACAGTTTCTAGGGCAAAGCCTGTTCTTTTCATCATCTCACTTCTTCTCTGCTCACTAAGAAATGCTGTGTGTCAGCCAACGACAGGGTGACACAGTGTGTCTGGGTCTACAGTTTGAAATGTGTTTCTTTTCTAAATCTTGGATATGTTTTAGGCATAAACCTTTGATGAGCTGCAAGAGATAAGATCACCTCCTGGAAGTCAGATGCTCACTGAGATGAGACAGGTCACTTCTCTAAGGTTATCGTTCACTGGCTACTTATATGTGACAGAGATTATTTTGAGAAGGAAGGAGAAAAACGTTAAGAGTTTCAAGATGGGACAAAACATTACCTTTATATACTTGTTTTGGAATTGAAATATCTGCAGTATTATTTTAGTAAGTTATTTTAGTTCACTTTTTATTCTGAATCCTCAATTAGAATGCAATAACCTCAAAGGCAAAAATTATAATTTAAAATTTTTGCTTTCATTTGTACCATTATATATGGCTATAAATAAGCAATTTTTCTGAGTCTCAGGTTCCATATCTACAAAAATAATAATATTTTCTTAATTATCTCAAAGCAATTAAATTCACATTTGGTTTGCCATAATGCACATACAAAATACTCTGAAAAAGGCAAGCCATGAGATAAATGCAAGGTATGATACAACTACCAAAAGGCAAATGATAAAGCTTGACCTTTCTTTTTTTCCTTAACCATGAAAATTTAATCATACACTCAAACTTTTTTGGAAAATAGATGAGGTAAAAGAAGTTCACTTATGTTTGGTTTGGCAAAGATCAGACTCAGAGGGATCATAAGTGGGCAATGATACATGTTGTTGAAATAAAAGTAGGGCTTATGTTCTCATGCTGGAAGTGCCTTTAATTTGTCACATTTTTATTCAGTTCATTACAGAACATGCATAAACATGGATTTTAAGTGTGTTTAAATCACCATCCTAAAGATTCAAATCAGTGAGGCATACATTATCGATGTTCTCTTTAATATTCATTGTGATCTACTCTGTGGTTTTCTCTCTAATGAGAGCTTATCATCTGAATAACTCACCTTCTCATATCTGAATTTAGCAAATTTAATCCTATTTTTAAAAATTCTTGTTCAACTATTCTGTGTGTTTATAACTATCTTCCGTATCTTCTCATCTACTTTGTATACATTGCACACATTTAGTCACACTAAATTTGCTTTTTTGGGGGGGACAGGGGGTTATTAAAATCATGTCTATATTTTTGTAACCAGAACTGCATTTCTGGTACCCTTAAATAATCAGCTCAATTTTCATTAGTGACTAGTAGATAAACACTGCATTCTATTCATTAAAGAATGAATATATTCCTTTTTGATCTTTTTTTTTAACTGGACAATAATTGCTTAACAATACTGCATTGGCTTCTGCCACACAGAGCGAATCAGCCTTATGTATACATATGTCCCCTTCCCCTTCATCTCCCCCACTTCCACCCCATCCCACCACTCGAGGTTCCCACAGAGCACAGGGTTAAGCTCCCTGTGCCTATACAGCAGCTTCCCACTGGCTATCTATTTCACATATGGTAATGTACACATGTCAATGCTACTCTCCCAATTTGTCCCACCCTCTCTTCCTCCTGCTGTGTCCAAAGTCTGTTTTCTATGTCTGCATCTCTATCCCTGCCTTTGTAAATAGGTTCATCAGTACAGTTTGACTAGATTCCATATATATGCACTAACTCAAAATGGATTAAAAACCTAAATGTAAGGCCAGAAACTTAAAACTCTTAGAGGAAAACATAGGCAAAACACTCTTTGACATAAATCACAGCAATATCTTCTTGGACGCACATCTAAGAGTACTGGAAATAAAATAAAAATAAACAAGTGGGTCCTGATACACTTAAAAGATTTTGCACAGCAAGGAAAATTATAAATGAGATGAAAAGACAACTCTCAGAATGGGAGAAAATAATTGTAAATAAAACAAATGTATTTTTAATGTTTTCAAATAAGTCTGTTCTCATGTTATATAAAGGGAACATTTCATGCAAAGATGGGCTCAATAAAGGACGGAAATGGTATAGACCTAACAGAAGCAGAAAATATTAAGAAGAGGTGGCAGAATACACAGAAGAGCTATACAAAAAAGATCTTCAGGACCCAGATAACCATGATGGTGTGATCACTCACCTAGAACCAGACATTCTGGAACGTGAAGTCAAGTGGGCCTTAGAAAGCATCACTACAAACATAGCTAGTGGAGGTGATGGAAATCCAGTTGAGCTATTTCAAATCCTGAAAGATGATGCTGTGAAAGTGCTGCACTCAATATGCTAGCAAATTTGAAAAACTCAGCAGTGGCCACAAGGCTGGAAAAGATCACTTTTCATTCCAGTCCCTAAGAAAGGCATTGCCAAAGAATGCTCAAACTACTGCACAATTGAACTCACCTCACATGCTGGCAAAGTAGTGCTTAAAATTCTCCAAGCCAGGCTTCAGCAATACATGAACCGTGAACTTCCAGATGTTCAAACTGGTTTTAGAAAAGGCAGTGGAACCAGAGATAAAATTGCCAACATCTGCTGGATCATTGAAAAAGCAAGAGAGTTCCAGAAAAATATCTACCTTTGCTTTACGCCTTTTATTGTGTGGATCACCACAAACTATGGAAAATTCTGAAAGAGATGGGAATACTAACCACCTGATCTGCCTCCTGAGAAATCTGTGTGCAGGTCAAGAAGCAACAGTTAGAAGCGGACATGGAAGAACAGACTGGTTCCAAATAGGAAAAGGAGTATATCAAGGCTGTATATTGTCACCCTGTTTATTTAACTTATATGCAGAGTACATCATGATAAATGCTAGGCTGGATTAAACACAAGCTGGAATCAAGATTCCCTGGAGAAATATCAATAACCTCAGATATGCAGATGATACCACCTTTATGGCAGAAAGCAAAGAACTAAAGAGCCTCTTGATGAAAGTGAAAGAGGAGAGTGAAAAAGTTGGCTTAAAGCTCAACATTCAGAAAACGAAGATCATGCCATCCGGTCCCATCACTTCATGGGAAATAGATGGGGAAAGAGTGGAAACAGTGTCAGACTATTTTTTTGGGCTCCAAAATCACTGCAGATGGTGACTGCAGCCATGATATTAAAAGACGCTTACTCCTTGGAAGAAAATTTATAACCAACGACTGAGCGACTTCACTTTCACTTTTCACTTTCATGCATTGGAGAAGGAAATGGCAACCCACTCCAGTGTTCTTGCCTGGAGAATCCCAGGGACGGGGGAGCCGGGTGGGCTGCCGTCTATGGGGTTGCAGAGAGTCGGACACGACTGAAGCAACTTAGCAGCAGCAGCAGTTAGCATATTACAAAGCAGAGGCATTACTTTGCCTACAAAGGTCCATCTAGTCAAAGCTATGGTTTTTCCAGTTGTCACATACAGATATGAGAGTTGGACTATAAAGAAAGTTGAGTGCCAAAGAATTGATGATTTTGAACTGTGGTGTTAGAGAAGATTCTTGAGAGTCCCTTGGACTTTAGGAGATCCAACCAGTCCATCATTTAGGAGATCAGTCCTAGGTGTTCATTGGAAGGACTGATGTTAAAGCTGAAACTCCAATACTTTTTGGCCACCTAATGTGAAGAACTGACTCATTTGTAAAAGCTCTGATGCTGGGGAAAGTTGAGGGCGTGAGGAGAAGGGGACAACAGAGATGGTTGGATGGCATCACCGATGTGATGTACATGAATTTGAGTAAACTCCAGGAGTTGGTGATGGACAGGGAGGCCTGGCATGCTGCAGTCCATGGGGTCACAAACAGTTGGACACAACTGAGTGACTCAACTGAACTGAACTGAAAGATAAGGTAAAACTTTAGGATTAGGATAAATTTGATTGTCAGAGAATAAATTTAAAACCTGACGCTGTAGGCAATAGAAGTTTTCGTAATTTTTAACACAGGTGAGAAACACGATAAGGCTTCAGAAAAACGCAGGATTGGTAGGAGGCAAATTCCTAGAATTTAGTGGAGATAAAGCAATTATTAAAATAATCCAGTCCTGGCAAAGGAAGAAAGTGTTGTACTCCAGCAGAAAGGGAAAGGAAAAGATAGATGAGAGGATCTTTTCAAAGCATAACCAATCTCATGATATATTTATAAAATGTTTCTAAAATACAAAGGCAGGAGAAGAAAGAAAGATTCATTCAAGGTTTCAGCCACAAGATGAGAAGGTTCATTTTATATGATTCTGAAACATAGCTCTAGATTCCTCCAAAACGATTCCTCATATATCATTTTTTTCTGTTTTATATAGATTATGCTAAATAAATAACCATTGCTTTTATTTTTCACAGATTATCTGAATGTTTTCCCCATGTAATTAATATGCTAATGGTTTTAAGCTTTCAATTCCTCTTATTTTCTGTTATATAATAATGGTGGTTACATTGTCCATGTTCAATAAACTTAATAAGTGAATTAAGTGATAGACCTTTCTCTAACAGATATAGGTAAAGTCTTTTAAAAAAAATTTAAGAGAACTTTCTTATGATGTTTCAATTGTCATATCTTATAGTCAGCACTTCTTAAAGCCTAGGGTGTATTCTATCTAGACAATTCCTAGGCAGGGAAAAAAAAAAATCCATTACTTTTAATTAAACTGGAATTCATTTTTTAAAAGAATATGTAGATGCTTTCCTTGTTATATACCACTACCAATTTCTTGTTTCTTTCAAATATCCAGAAGGAAATCTCATATTGTATAGGATAAATTATTTCTGAATTGAAATTTTGCTTAATACCTTAATGTGAGATCTGGTTCATGAAACTTATTGAGTTCCCTGCATCTGTGACCCTCTAAGATTTCAGCACTGCTGATTCAGGTAAAAAAGAATCATTGTCAGGAGTAAGATGAACCAAAAAACATTTAGGTAAAATTATCTAAATTTAAATGAAGTATGGCATATTATCGAATGACAATATCTTATTTCCTTCCCCTAGCCTCCAAACACCTGGTCCCCCCTACTTCCCAACACACACACCAGGTCCTTATGTGGCCAGTACACAATGCAGGGAGCTGTTTAGGCAGCACTAGCCAGGGAAGAGCTCTGTGTTCTACCTTGTCTGTTTCCCAAGCTTCAGGGTGGTCTTTTTTGCTGTGGCAAGTGAAGTCTAATTGGGTCATTTGCCATCATCCCATAGATGATAGTGACCAGGAGGTTTTGGAGCCTGGTATTTCTCTCTACGGGTTCTATGAGCATTATTGTGTTAAGATTTAATAATAGTCATATTAGTCTTCTAGGACTGCCAGAAAAAATTTTCACAGACTACATGACAAAAAAAAAAAGAAAGAAAGAAAAGAAATATCAGTTTATCTTCTCTTAGTTCTGGAGGCTGGTACCTTTTCCTGTTCTATAACACAAGTCATTGAATTAGGGCCCCACCCTTATGACATCATTTATCCTTAACAACCTCCTTAAAGGTCTTACCTTCAAATGTAATCATACGGGACTTACAGACTTGGGATATAAATTTTAGGGGGATATAATTCAGAGCATGATAATACCTATTTCAGAAAGTATTGCCGTCTCGGCTAACACTATTTATAAAAAGATCCACAAAATCCTATTAGCCATAAATATTCTCTGCAATCAAAACCTTTCTGATTCTGTAATGAACACAAGGAATCATCTAATAGTTATTACTCATTTTCTTCATTCTTGGCAGTAACAAGTAACACTATCTCAGAATTGTAAACTATCATTATAAAGTTTCGTGGAAAACAGGCATAATGACCCCTGGCAGCTTTCAAATTGCCATTAGTCAGATTCTTAATGTGTCATGTATATAAACTATTATATCTTATACTTAAAAAACGTTAACATCTATTCATTATGAAAACATCAAGAAAATAAGGAATTAAAGGGAAATTCATCCACTTGATAAAGGCATCTGTGAAAAACTTGTAACTAACATTTTGGACTTCCCAGGTAGTGTTGATGCTGCTGCTAAGTCGCTTCAGTCATGTCCGACTCTGTGCAACCCCATAGATGGCAGCCCACTAGGCTCCTTTGTCCCTGGGATTCTCCAGGCAAGAATACTGGAGTGGGTGTTAGTGGTAAAGAATCCACCTGCCAGGGCAGGAGAGTAACAGATGTGAGTTTGATTCCTGGATGAAGAAGATCCCCTGGAGAAGGACATGGCACCCCATTCCAGTATTCTTGCTTAGAGAATCCCATGGACAGAAGGGCCTGGCAGGCTATGGACCATGGGGTCATAAAGAGCCAGATACAACTGAAGCAACTAGCACACAAGTAGCAGGCAATGTCATTTTAATTTTATTTTTTATTGAAGTATGGTTTATTTACAATGTCATATTAGTCTGTTTTTCTTTTTTAATTGAAATATAGTTAATTTATATTAAATTAGTTTCAAGTGTAAACAATCATTTAGGGTGTATATATACATATGTTTGTGTGTGTGTGTGTGTATATATATATATATATATATAATTTTTGAGGACCATACATAATTTACTGCTGCTGCTACTGCTAAGTCACTTAAGTCGTGTCCAACTCTGTGAGACCCCGTAGACGGCAGCCCACCAGGCTCCCCCATCCCTGGGATCTCCAGGCAAGAACACTGGAGTGGGTTGCCATTTCCTTCTCCAATGCATGAAAGTGAAACGTGAAAGGGAAGTCGCTCAGTCGTGTCTGACTCTTAGCGACCCCATGGACTGCAGCCTACCAGGCTCCTCCATCCAATGGGATTTTCCAGGCAAGAGTACTGGAGTGGGGTGTCATTGCCTTGATTATATAATAAGCATGTACACAGAGAAGGGTAAAAAGAACAGTGTGGTATGAGGGAGAATCTCAGAATAGACTGCTTAGAAATGAAAAATGGTGTCCAGTTGGGCAAAGGAAATTCAACGGAGGATGAGAAAAACAAGATGGACAATGCACCAGGAGAAGGTGTTACTTTTCACTTTGGTATCTAGCACATAGACCCTTTCTGCTGTAATAAGAGCTTTATAGCTCCCTCGGCAGGCCAGCCTGGCAGAGATTACCACAAGACCCGAGACCCTGCTGCTGCTGCTAAGTCATTTCAGTTGTGTCCGACTCTGTGCGACCCCATAGATGGCAGCCCACCAGGCTCCCCATCCCTTGGATTCCCCAGGCAAGAACACTGGAGTGGGTTGCCATTTCCTTCTCCAATGCAGGAAAATGAAAAGTGAAAGGGAAGTTGCTCAGTTGTGTCCGATTCTTAGTGACCCCATGGACTGCAGCCCACCAGGCTCCTCTGAGACTTCTCCTAAAGTGAGGACAACAAATCAATAACTGGTATGAAGAGGATGTACCATGCAAGGGAACAGAGGCTTCAACTGGCAGAGATAAGGAGAACTTTCTCTAGGTCTAATGACTAGTCCTGGGAAAGTAGTGGACTGTCCTTGCCTACAATTCCACTGTGGGCCTGAAAAAGAACAGAAGTATAGATGCTGGGAGTCGCTGCCATCCACCAGGGTCCTGGTCTATATTATTGCTCAGATGGCAGTCCAGGTAGGAAATAAAATGTCAAAGGTGTGGGTGACAGATATGGACCTTAAAGATTTAATTTTCCAGGCAGATTTGAAAACTGTAATCATTACCTCCATTTGCTATTTAACATGTATTTTCTGTTAACATACTGCTTGTATTTCTCCACATTGAGTTAACTAGTAAATAAGTTACATCTAGGAGTGATGGACAAAGAAAATATGCCAATTTACTTTAGTTTATGAAGTATCTTTGGAAAATGTACACAAATATGCATGATACAAATGCTAAAACTATCAGTAAAACTGTCTTGATAGTCATCAATTTTAAGGTAAAAATAATTCAAATCAATATATTATCATATGGAAAGAAGATATAAGATGAATCCACTGATTTAACCAAAACTATGGTATTAGGATTTATTTTAAAATTTGGCATATGACATTATATTTTATCAATATCACTAAGGTAAATAAAGCATTTTTTCCATATTTCCTAGGAATAAAGAGCAAATAAACTATAGAGCACAAGTTTTTCCTCTTATTCTGAAGGAGGGAATGGATGTAATATTATTTTTTGACTGCATATTTTTTGTTCATCAAAAAATAAATGAAGCAACACTTTTCTACCTGAAATGGCATATTTGGCAATTGAGTGCTTAGTGCATATTTTTCCCCCTCTCACATAATGTTGGTATGGATGAAAAACATGCAGATGAGTAGGATTTTAGGTTGAGGTTTTAATCTGAAATATTTTCAATGTTTCTCCTACTAATATACTACCAATAATGCTGGGGGCTGAGAAGTAGTATTGGGAGAGTTTAAATGCTTACATTATCTGTATAAATGCCAATTTACCAAAAAAAAAAAAATGACAACTAGAAAAAACACAGTGCAATACTGAATTAAATAAATGTCATAATCTCTCAACTCCAAATGCATTATTGTTTAATATACTGACCATATGGATCTAACATTAGGTACTACCTTAGACATCATTGTAAAAAGTTGTATAAATTTCAAAGCAGTTTAATTGGTATAAACACCTCCAAATGTAAAATCACTTTAATTTTTCATTTTGATATTGGACAACTCCTTGTCTTTTTAGGCTGTTTATATATTGATGAACTAATTAAGACATTGACTAAGTTGGTTAGAACATGTAGAAATGTAAGCCTTTGGGACATCATAAGTTAATTCTATATTTTCTAGGCTATTCACTACTTACTAGATCTGACTCAACATCTGTCTTTGCCTATATGTATAATTATTTTCCCCCTAACATGCAGTTAACTTTGTAATGTTTCTTAATAGAAAAGTAATACATACATATAATATGTTCAGAAAATACAGAAGGTATACATAAATTGACAAAATAAATAAATGTTTTAATACCCTTTGTGTGTCTATTTTAAAGTAAATATTATGATCCCAGGAGTTATAGTGCATGGGTTCAGATTTTGGCTTTGCTGCTTACTGCTATCTCAGCAGTTGATTCAGTCTGTCTCTACCGCAGCTTCCCTATCTGTAAATACAGATAATGACAATGTCTTTCCCACAGAGTGATCAGGATTAAGTGAGCTATCATAAATAAGAGTTTCTGGTATACAATAAGCATAAACATTGATGAGAAGTATATTATTCTAAGGTTATGTATGAACCCACAACATTTTTATAAAAATTGACATATCATATGAACTTTTTACACTTAATGTGTTGGCATTTTTAAATTTTTCCTCTCCTTATGGAGACATTTGTCTGTGTAATCTTTCAAAAATCTGCACAGCAATTTGCAATGAACATCGGTCTACATGTTTGTGCATCTGTTTGAATGATTCCTTCAGAATAAATTCCTAGTTGCAAATATAATAAGTTGAAAGTATTTTTGAAGACTATTTTGAAACAGGTGTCATGCCTTCAATAGCACAAGTATATGACCATTTCTCTTCACTTTTACTAGCACAAAACATGGCACTCTTGTATTTTATCAAATTTAAAATCTATTGCTTCATTTTACATTCAATTACCTGTACAATTAGGCGATATTTACTGTTTATCATTTAATTTTGTCTTTTATCCATTTTGGATATATTTGTCTTTTTCTTACTGATTTCAAAGAGATCCTTCTATAATGAAATATTTTCTGAAAATATTGGTTAAAATGATCAAATAAATAACTATTTTCAAAGTTCCAGTGTACAGTAAGGAGACTCTTAACTGTCTAGATAAAATCTGGAAAGCTGGGAAGATCTTATAAATTTGTTAGCTCCAGTAATAACTTTTCTTGAGATATATATATATATATATATATATATATTCAAACAATGTTGTATTTGTTCCAGGTATACAGCAACATTATTTGGTTATACATATACATGTTTCTATTTTTTTTCAAATTATTTTCCCATTTAAGGTTATTACAGAATATTGAGCAGAGTTCCCAAATGCAGGCCTTGAGTGTCACCTTAGACAAGATAGACTTAATTGATATTTATAAAGCATTTGAGCCAAAAGCAGCAGAATACACATTCTTCTCAAGTGCATAAGAAACACTTTCCAGGATTGACCTCATAATGGGCCACAAAGCGAGTCTCAGTAAATTAAAAAAAAAAAAGAAATCATATAAAGCATGTTTTCTGACAACAATACTATGAAATGAGAAATCAACTACAAGAAAAACTGTATACACACGCGCACACACACACACACACACACTAAACAATGTGATCCTAAATAACCAAAAGATCACTGAAGAAATCAAAGGGGAAATAAAAAAACACCTAGAGAAAATGAAACCTATGGGATACAGCAAAAGCAGTTCTAAGAAGGAAGCTTATAGCAATAAAATCTTACCATAGGAAACAAGAAAAATCCCAACCTTACCCCAAAAGCAACTAATGAAAGAAGATAAAAGCCAGCTCTTTGAAAAGATAAACAAAATTGATAAACCTTTATCCAGCAGAGATTTCAATGCATGTAATGTTGAGCATTCTCATTTTTATAGCAATCATTTCCTTTGGAAGCTGCTTGCTCTGGGTTTGTTTTTTCACTGTTGGTTCCACTTCATTGCTTCACACCTCCTCTCTGTTGATATTTTATCCATCCATGTCCTGTCTTTGCTCCTGAGTATTATTTTCTTCATACACAACAACCCTATTTTCTCCTCCTACAAGCCATGCACATTCTCAGATATATTTGGGAAGGTGTTAAGATAGCTACAATAACTACTATTACCCTGATTAGAGAAAAAATTTCCGAGGCTGCTAAAACCACTGGTCAGATCCAACACTACACTGATATAATTGTTATAGTTGAATGTGAGATTTTTATTTGTTTATTTTTTTAATCAAAACATAGACTCTATATTTGAGCCTACCTAACTAAAAAGAGAGCTTCCCTGGTGACTCAGTGGTAAAGAGTCTGTCTGCCAGTGCAGGAGATGTGGGTTTGACCCTTGGGTGGGTAAGATCCCCTGGAGGAGGAAATGGTAATGCACTCCAGGATTCTTGCCTGAGAAAACCCATAGACAGAGAAGCCTGGTGGGCTATAGCCCATGGGGTTGCAAGAGAGACACGACCTAGAAATTAAGCAATGACAACAAACTGAAAAACATAATTTCCATACGTGCTTGGATGAAAATGTATATGAAAATGAACATTAGCCACATGCTTAAAAAACAAAGAAACCTTAGGAAAAAACAGCCAAACCTCATCAGAGTTAACTTCCAGCAAATCCCAAGTAAATCACTATACAAGTTACTACCCTACTAAAATAAGATGCAGTATAAAATTTTACAATAATTTCAAAGAAATTAACATTCTGGAACTCTATATTTTTTTCATTTTCATAATAATTTGCATTTTACCAATAGAGTCCAAAAGTATTGCTTTCATACTTCTATTTAGTTACAAACTTTCATATTATTCTAAATGCCAAGAAATTGGGCTAAATCACAGTGGGGTATAAGGAAAAAATATTTTAATTCTTATTTTGGTTTTAAGTAAAATCTCTAGGATAATAAAATACAATAATGTTAATAAATTGATATTTTTAAACTTCTCCTATGACATTATTATTTAATCAAAGTACATTTGAAAAGTAATATTCTTGAAAATGACTGAGGCATTTTACTTGACATAAAACAGATCATCTGTTTCTTCTTGTCCATTTTTTTTAGAGCCAGTATATACCACCATAATTTACTATACTTAGTGAAAGATCTTTATGTTCTTTATTTAAGAATATTGGGCAAGAGAAGCAAAAATGATACCAATAATCTCAGCCTTGCTGATATATCTGTAATATATACAGAAGGTGAGGGAAAGCAAATAAAAAAGTAAAACCCACAAATTCAGTAGGTTTCCATCGAGTAAATTTGTAAGTAAAAATGAAGGTTGATAAATACCAATGATATTTTGTCTTCTAATTTATATTTGAGCAGGTGAGCCCCTCTGGAAAACCTGCCACTTAAATTGAAAAGGCAAGGCACTTGTGGTTGTTGCCAAGTTAAAATATGCAAACTACAGTGTTTGACTAAGACATTTGTCCAAAATTGAAAGAGTCAATTCATTTATTGTGAGGTAAAGATCTTCTTTGTCAAACATCAGCTTTGATTATGCTATAAATTTTACTATTTCTCTGGGGTTATTATATACCAAATTGCATAAAATAATGTTCTTTCTTGTCACATAAATTTAAGCTCAAAATCATAGTAACACTTCCCAATGGCAACATGTTTTGCCATATCAATGTCTAGAAGTAATTTGATAATGAAGCTTCCTGAGAGAGACAGTTAAATATTACTAAACATTTACACTGACAGTCAGTGCAGGGCCCTGCATGTGACTTTTCATCTCCCTCTTGTGGGAAAAAGAAATAGGGAGATGATAGGAATTATAATTTAGATGATTGAGGCAAGAAGCTAGTAACACCGGACTGATAATAAAATCATGTTCCCATAGACTTTCCTGACTTAAATATTTTCTTTTTGTAAACTATTGTGATTCAACACCACTTGGAATACAGCAAGAATTTTTAAACATTGGTAACATTCCAACTTCCTTATAGCAAAGAGTATAAAATTGGTACAACACATGCTGTAATCATGATTGTCAGGAGAGATATCAACAGCCTCAGACATGCAGATAATACAACTCTAATGGCAGAAAGTGAAGAACTAAAGAGCCTCTTGAAGGTAAAAGAGAAGAGTGAAAAAGCTGGCTTAAAACTCAGTATTCAAAAATGAAGATCATGACATCTGGTCCCATCACATCAGATTTTCTTTTCTTGGGCTCCAAATTAACTGTGGATGGTGACTACAGCCACAAAATTAAAAGACATTTGCTCCTTGGAAGGAAAGCTATGGCAAAACTAGACAGCGCATTAAAAAGCAGAATCATCACTTTGGTGACAAAAGTCCATATAGTCACAGCTATGGTTTTTCCAGTAGTCATGTATGGATGTGAGAATTGGGCCATAAAGAATGCTGAGCACCAAAGGATTGATGCTTTTGGATCATGGTTCTAGAGAAGACTTTTAAGAGTCCCTTGGATAGCAAGGAGATCAAACCAGTCAATCCTAAAGGAATACAACCCTGAATATTCACTGAAAGGATTGATGCTGAAGCTGAAAGCTCCAATATGGGCCACCTGATGTGAAGAGCTGACTCATTGGAAAAGACCTTGATGCTAGGAAAGATTGAAGGCAGGAGGAAAAGGGGGTGAGAAAGAGGATGAGATAGATGGCATCACCAACTCAATGGACATGAGTTTGAGCAATCTATGGGAGATACTGAAGGACAGGGAAGCCTGGCATGCTTCAGTCCATGGGTTAACAAAGAATCAAACGTGAAGTAGCAACTGAACAACAACATGTACTATAATTTTTTTTAATATTTACAATTTCTTTTCATCTTCTTTCCCCTCTCCTTTTATAAACGTAAATCAAGACAAGCACATTGAATAACATTCAGACTTGCTATGAAAAGTTAATGTTGCTCACAGCTGATTTTCTGTGTTCTAGGTTGAGAAATACTGTAACAATTTCTGTTTCACAGAATGAGTTTTTTTTTTTTTTAAGTTTAGAATACCAGAAGATCTCATTTGTCTTATTTTATCATAAACCATCACATATTGAAGGGCAAGTTATATTTTTAAAAAAAGCAACAGTTATAATCCTGAATGCAGGGGGTATTTTCAAATACTGCTTAAGGTGTTCACTTCATATTTTCTCATTTTGAATGTCAACCTGCCCCTTTAAGTTAAAAGCAGTTATATGCATCTACTTTAACATGCCTCCTTCAATATCCATTGAGCATCTAAGATATCCTAGTATTTCTCGGATCCTTGAACATTTATTATACTTTACCATCCATCCTGAGAACCTTCCTAAACTCTAGTTTCATGATGAAATGTGGAAAAAATAAGAGTGCCTTTGCAATAGTGTTCTTTCACTTAACACACATAACCTTACACATTTGTCTACTTCTCTGAGCCAAAGAGTTTTAATCTATTATAAAATAGGGCTATCACTACACAGAGGATTTCTATGAAGATTAAGTGAGATAAGGTACATCAAAGTGTACAGAACAATGCTAGCAAATAAATGCATTTTTTTCTTTTGTTCTGTCATGAATGTCTCAAAACTTGGCCATGTCTTGGAGCATACTGCTAAGATGTTTTTCTCTAAAATGCCTAATCTCTCAAACACCCCTTCCAAGGATCACTTAACCCTGCTGCCTCTCTCATGCCTGTGAGTCCTCACCTTCTGCATCATAGCACTCTCCCACGTTTAAGCCCATCAGACCATTCTGGTTTCACTTCTTCCTCAGCCGTGTCTGAACTCCACATGCAGTGCTGCCAGAGATGTATTTTCCAGCACCCTGGATTCCTTCACTCCATCATCAGCCTGTCTTATTTTGGAACATCCCAAACCTGACTTAAATACTTCTTTACCTTTAGCCAGTTCTCCTGTTTATAAGATACAAAGCAGAGTCCAGGTATTTCTACATAAAACTTCCTAGATATTTCCAGTACCTTTATCATACTCAAATGTGTGTTATGTGGAAATCAAAAATTAAACCAGAGACATCATGCATGACCCCAGGGCATTGGCAATATATAATACAACCTGGTTTTCCTAAAACTGACTGGATTTGCCATATATTCTTCAGGCTTATAGAAATATTTTTGTCTTTTCAAAGATAAATATTTACAGCAACTTATCCTCCCAAAAGCTAGAATTCAAATAGATCAGAGTTATCATCATTCACAACTGGAATCTTGGCAGAGTCAGCCATTGCTGATACCTGCCACTGCTGAACCCATTCCATTTTTTTCCTCTCTTCAAATTTTCATTCTGTAGGTGTGGTTTGAAACTCACTCCTTTTACAAAGACTATTTTTTAAGGTCCTACATGTGGAATTACAGTATGCCACAAGATGGCACCATAGAACTGGCTACTTACATCAAAATGTTAAAATACTCCAGTTGTGGCTATGCAGAGGACATATATAAGTCTACTTTGGGTTCATCCTATAAAATGGTCATTTAAAAAAAAAAAAAAGCTTATTCAGTTTCGTTCTGTGGCTTAGTTGTGTCCAACTCTTTGCGACCCATGGACTGCAGCACGCCAGGCTTCCTTGTACATCATGAACTCCTGGAGCTTACTCAAACTCATGACCATTGTATTGGTGATGCTATCCAACCATCTCATCCTCTGTCATCCCCTTCTCCTCCCGCCTTCAATCATTCCCAGCATCAGGGTATTTTCAAATGAGTCAGTTCTTTGCATTAGGGGGTCAAAGTATTGGAGTTTCAGCTTCAGCATCAGTCCTTCCAATGAATATTCAGGACTGATTTCCTTTAGGATGGACTAGGTGGATCTCCTTGTTGTCCAAAGGACTCTAAAGAATCTTCTCCAATGCCACAGTTCAAAAGCATCAATGCTTCAGCACTCAGCTTTCTTTATGGTGCAACTCTCACATCTATACATGAGTACTGGAAAAACCATAGCTCTGACTAGATGAACACTTGTTGGTAAAGTAACATCTCTGCTTTTTAATATGCTGTCTAGGTTGCTCATAGCTTTTCTTTCAAGAAGCAAGTGTCTTTTAATTTCATGGCTGCAGTCACCATCTGCAGTGATTTTGGAACCCCCAAAAATAAAGTCTGACACTGTCTCTACTGATTCCCTATTTCCCATGAAGTGATGGGACCAGAGGCCATGATCTTGGTTTTCTCAATGTTGAGCTTTAAGCCAACTTTTTCACTCTCCTCTTTCACTTTCATCAAGAGGCTCTTTAGTTCCTCTTCACTTTCTGCCTTAAGGGTGGTGTCATCTGCATATCTGAGGTTATTGATATTTCTCCCAGCAATTTTGATTCCAGCTTATGCTTCTTCCAGTCCAGAATTCCTCATGATGTTCTCTGCATATAAATTAAATAAGCAGGATGACAATATACAGCCTTGATGTACTCCATTCCCAATTTGGAACCAGTCTGTTGTTCCATTTCCAGTTCTAATTGTTGTTTCTTGACCTGCATACAGATATCTCACTAGGCAGGTCGGGTGGTCTGGTATTCCCATCTCTTGAAGAATTGTACACAGTTTGTTGTAATGCACACAGTCAAAGGCCCTGAAGTATTCAATAAAGCAGAAGTAGATGTTTTTCTGGATCTATCTCATTTTTTGATGATCCAATGGACGTTGGCAATTTGATCTCTGGTTTCTCTGCCTTTTCTAAATCTAGTTTGAACATCTGGAAGTTCATGTTCATGTACTGTTGAAGCCTGGCATGGAGAATTTTGAGCATTACTTTGCTAGTGTGTGAGATTAGTGCAATTGTGCAGTAGTTTGAACATTCTTTGGCATTGCCTTTCTTAGAGACTGGAATGAAAACTGACCTTTTCCTGGACTGTGGCCACTGCTGGGTTTTCCAAATTTGCTGGCATATTGAGTGCAGCCCTTTCACAGTATCATCTTTTAGGATTTTAAAGAGCTCAACTGGAATTCCATCACCTCCATTAGCTTTTTCATAGTGATGCTTCCCAAGGCCTGCTTGACCTTGCTTCCAGGATGTTTGGCTCTGGGTGAGTGATCACACCATCACAATTATCTGGGTCATGAAGATCTTTTTTGTAAAGCTCTTCTCTGTATTCTTGCCACCTCTTAATATCTTCTTCTTTTGTTAGGTCCATTCTGTCCTTTATGGTGTCCATCTTTACATGAAGTGTTCCCTTGGTATCTCTAATTTTCTTGAAGAGATCTCTAGTCTTTCCCATTCTATTGTTTTCCTGTATTTCTTTGCATTGATCATTGAGGAAGGCTTTCTTATCTCTCCTTGCTATTCTTTGGAACTCTGCATTCAAATGGGTATCTTTCCTTTTCTTCTTTGCCTTTTGCTTCTCTTTTCTCAGCTATTTGTAAGGACTCCTTTGACAACTATTTTGTCTTTTTGCATTTATTTTTCTTGGGGATGGTCTTGATCTCTGTCTCCTGTACAATTTCATGAACCTCTGTCCATAGTTCTTCAGGCATCTGTCTATCAGATCTAATCCCTTGAATCTATTTGTCACTTCTGTATAATCATAAGGGATTTGATGTAGGTCATACCTCCATGGTCTAGTGGTTTTCCCTACTTTCTTCAATTTAAGTCTGAATTTGGTAATAGAGAGTTCATGATCTGAGCCCCAGTCAGCTCCTTGTCTTGTTTTTAATGACTGTGTAGAGCCTCTCCATCTGACTGCAAAGAATATAATCAATTTGATTTTGGTATTGACCATCTGCTGATGTCCATGCACGAGTCTTCTCTTGTGTTGTTGGTAGAGGGTGTTTGCTATGACCGGTGCACTCACAATATTTTTAATAAAAATTTTTTAAATTTAAAGCTAATACTTTAAATGTTTTAAAGCTAATACTTTAAACATTACTTTGATAATTGACTAGCTAACCTTAGGGGCTTCCAAGGTGGCGCTAGTGGTAAAGGACCCACCTGTCAATGCAGGAGATGTAAGAGATATGGGTTCAATCCCTGGGTGGGAAAGATCCCCTGGAGATGGGCATGGCAACCCACTCCAGTATTCTTGCCTGGAGAATCTCATGGAGAGGAGCCTGGTGGGCTACAGGCCATAGTGTCTCAAAGAGTCTGACACGACTGAGACGATAGCAGCTGTAGCAGCTAACCTTAGTCTTTTCTGTCCTGCTACCTCTTCTTTTCCCTGTATTGATTTGCTCATTTGAAAAACTCAGAGCACTGCAAGTGAATGTCACAGGGCCCTCCTCCCTCCATAGATGCCCACTCTACAAAGCTCATCACCATTCGGATCAAGCTGATTTGCTTCCTCAGAACTCCTAATTAACTTGCTAGTCTCTTTTATATCTTTCCATTCCACACCCAAACTCTTTCGTAAGTGCAAATGTGTTTGCTCATGTGTCACTGTCTTAGCTTCCTGCTAAGAATGGCTATCTGTTCCAGGTTATTTTAATTATGATTATCAAGATTAAAAAAGCTAAAATATAAAAATTTTAAATGAAAGAATACTCTAGTTCTGCAAAGTCCCTAATGCCTTTTATTTCAGTAAAAAAAAAAAAAACCGATTTATATATTTCCCTTCTTTTAAAGTTCCCCATTTGTTGTAAAATCAATTTACACAGTTTTTCTAAAGGTTACATTCAGCTAACTCAACAACCCACCGCTCACTAGTCCTGTAAAGTTCAGGAATGATGGACATGTCAGGGGACTCTGGAGTCTAATGGTCTGGGTTTAAGCCTGGCTTTGCTGTCACTAGTTAGGTGAGCTTCAACAGCTTGCTGAATTTCTTCAGGTATCTGCCTCATTTATAAAGGAGGTCATAGTATTTTAGGAGAGCTATGAGAATTATGTAAGGGGCTTTGCTGGTAGCTTAGATGGGAAAGAATCTACCTACAATGCAGGAGACACAGGTTCCATCCTTAGGTTGGGAAGATCCCCTGGAGAAGAGAATGGCTATCAACTCCAGTATTCTTGCCCAGGGAATTCCATGGAGAGGGGAGCTTGGCGGGCTACAGTCCATGGGTTGCAAAGAGTCAGACATGACTGAGCAACTAACACTTTGACACATATAAGGCTTACACAGTGCCTGGCACAAAGTCACTAGTGATTATCAAATTTTACCTGTGTCCATTCTATTATGTTTAATCACATGAAGGGCCAACATCCACTTTTTCTTGAGAGATGCAAAATACAGATGCAGAACAGTAAGCACAGAATGCAATAATTAAAACATTTTTTAAAAGTACACTTTTGTACACATATGCTTTTTGTACACAGATTCTCTCTAAATGAATATGCTTACCTAGAAAACATGTTTATCTCAAAACAGAATTGAGGGAGTAAAGGGGAGGAAGTAGGGGAAGAAATGTTACTTTTCCTTCTTCCCCTTTGAGATTTTTTTAAAAGTAGGCAGTTACTTTTAAAATTTCAAAAAAAAAAGTGAAGAGGATAGTATTTTAAAATAAATATTGTTACAAAACGATTTTAAAATTCCAAGTGTTGTCAGTCTATTTTCATCTCTCTGCCTGAATGGAATGGAGATAAAGATCATCGTGACTTGTGCATGACCAGCATACCAATCCAGTTCCAGTAATCAAAGCACCATTGGACTCATATTGGCGGCAGCAACATAGAGAGAGCCGGGACTAGGCAAATAAGAGAAGCAATTCATTTAGGAGTCTCTCTCTTGAAAGTACATGTTCATTGTTAGCCAAAGATGATCCAGCCCTATTTGGTTCAATAATCCCAATCAGTTCATTCTCTTTTCTTTCCACCATCTTCCAGATTCGGAATATTACCAGAATAACTCAACTTACTTTAGAATCTAAGTCACTTCTAAATTATTTTAGTATTTCCTTCTTTAGCATTGAAAGACATCACTTAAGAAAACGCTGTTTAGTTATATCAGTCACTCTAACTTTGGTAATTTTAAATTAAGACATTGGACATTTAAAACGCCAAAGGAGGATACAATCTTATTAGCATAAATGGCTACTTGGTGGAAATGAAGATTTTAAAATACTTTGATTTATTGCAGTGCCAATTAAAAAAACATCACTCTAAAAAATGGCAAGCCTCATTCTAAAATGCTATTTCCAGAAATTCTCCCCTCAGCTATTTAATTACCTCTTAAAGCTCTTGAAGTTTTAGAGCAAACTCAGATTTATTTATTCATTTTTTTAAACTAGAACTATGTGTAACTGATAGTGACTGAAAAGAAACTTATATCCAGAACTGCAAAAGGTGTGGGGAGAAGGACTTATATGGGGTTTAGAGGGAATGTAAACCAGCATAGTTGCCTGGAGGGCAATTTGACAGAGTAAGACTTACATAGACTTGGATCTAGCAGTTCCACTTCTACCTTTTGCAATATATCCTGAGTAAATAATGGAACATGTTAACAAAAGTGTTTGTGCAAGTATCCTTATTAGAATACTGTTTATAATGAAGAAAAGTTAGAAACAACACAGACTTAAAAAAGGGAAACAAGTAAAAAAGCATTTCCAATGAATCCATGCAATAAATTTTCATAAGACCATTAAGAATTTTATACTTTAGGCGACATAGAAATATGTTTATAGTATGTTTTTACTGAAAAGAATGGTTTGCAAGACAGTATAGCAGTTTAAAAATACCCTATTAAATACATATCATTTATTCACTAACATTAAATCTACAGCCAAACAAAATTATAACTCACGCCTGGATGCAATTTGTCTAACGCATATTTTCTCCACAAAGCAAATCTGTTATCTTGCACCTAGGAATACTGACAACACTTCAACACTACAACTGTGGGCCATTTAAAATAGTAAGAATACCATAATATCCCCCCAAAATGAGGAAATTTCTAAAAAAAAGTCACACTTAATAGACCATGAAAAGGATACTTGTTTATCAATATGAATGTCAAATGAGAAGGGAAGGTACCACTTCATTCCATCTTAGCTGGGAGTTGTAAGGGGAGGGAGACTCACCTTTACTGTTCTGTGTGTATCTGGGAATGACAACATCCTATAAGCATTGATTTCGGGTTACCAACAAATTTTAGGCAGTAGGGAATTCAGAAAAATGACATAAAGATCAACAGTATACGTCTGAACACATTCAGATACACAGAGTTGATCTACATGAATTTCAGTAATGGAATAGTTTATAACATTCAGTTATGCTAAAAACCATGTTTTAAGTAAATGGTTTTAACTCAAGTTCATGTTTAAAGATAGTGTGACAGTAACTATTATTGTGCATCTCCATGCATCATGGCAACAATTTTTATAGAAAGTCATATCGTGCTACTAGCCATTGTACTTCATAAGGAATTATGATCACTGTTAAAAATGCAAATTTTTTTTCTTGCCATAATCTTAAGGCAAAGTGGACTTTGTCCCAACCCAAAATATTCTAGAAAGATTCAAGCAATATCAGTGTAGTTTAAGTATCACATAAATTTGGGGGTTTATCAAAATGTTATTTTTCAAAAGCAAATAGCAAAGTTGTTCTAATGAGCAAGCAGATTATTACTTTAGGGAATGGGTGAAGGCTGTAGAATTAAACTTCCTGACTTTGCCACTGAGCTTTGCACTTTTCATGGGCAAGCAAGCTCCTTAAATTTGAAACACAGTACTATTTTGATATTTAAAATAGGATTAATAGCTTATATGTTAATACATTTGGAGTTCTAGAAAAGTGTCTGATACATAGTCACAATACAATGAATGCCATTATTTTTTGTTAGTACATAAATATTAATACTGATGTTGAAATATTAGAGGTAGAAAGTTATTAGCAGCCTTTCACTGGTTTATGTAAAAGAATGGAAAATAGCTTTAGAAAAAGCTAAAAATATGTAAATAAAACACTATCACTCATCTGAATGAGTATGAATAAGCTTATCATTTGTATTTCCACTATTTTTTACCTCTAATTTCTCAGTACTTTTGCTCCTCACACTGATCTCCTACCACCTTTTAAAAACATTCTGTCATTCTCCCTAATTTCACTTATACTATTCTCTTGTGATCCTCATTTTGAAAGTCCATTTCTCTTCCTCCTAAGTAGTTTTAGGACGCTATCATGCTGCCCCTCAGCAGTCTCTTTAAGTCAATCTCATTGACCAGGATGATGGATGGTGTTGCAGCCAGAGTTCCACCCCAATCTCCTGTGAGGTGGGAAAGTCCCTGCCCAGCAAAGAATGAAGCATTCAATCTGTCTGCCCTTTTCTGAAGAAGGGTCTCAGACAGCCCCCTTCCCTGCTGTCTCAGTTTCCTGCATCTTACAGTGCTGTGTAGTCCTGCATGGGCTGCAGGACAATCATTCAAATAAAGCATTTCATTCTCTAAAGGCCCATTGATCCGTGTGACTCCACTATCAGCGCAAATGGGAAGCTCCTGCCTGAACGTGGCAGATGAAAATGGAAATTATATACTCTGGTAACACTGACTTTATTATAGCAAAATGATTTGCATTTTGAAAGTTCAGTGTTCTTGCAAAACATAAAGGGAAAGACAGAATACTGAGCTTCTATGTAGGTCCAGGTGCCAGCAGTAAGGTAGTTGCATGACCTAGTGCTCTTCATTTAACCTGTCTGAGCCTCAGTCTGCCTTACTGTTGCAGTTGTAAAGCTGTCAGTGCACTGTTTGAGCTCATGTCTTTTTAGGATTGCTGCCACGATTGAGTGACATAATGGAAACAAATTACTTCACAAATTAGAGTATTTTATAAATGCAGTAATAATCTGTTACATTCATAACATCTAGACTCATCTGTCTCCATTCTCATCAGGACCTTTAAGTTCCCATCTTAATCAAAGATCCTTCTTCAGGTTAAAATGAGTAAAATGAAAATCATAAGCAGTGGTATCAAGTAATTTTCAGGAGGACTGTTAAATATATGTAAATTTTTTTACATTTAAATTGGGGATAAAACTTTCAGTTTTTGTTTGCTTCTGCTACAACAGAATCTTTGAAAAGCATGTGCTTTTCAAAAGGACACTATAATCATAAGATATTAGAAAACAAAACAGTTTATCTCAGCTTTCTCTGATTAATTTGTATACAGCTTTTCAATATGCTGCTCTGTCTTGTCTATATAGGCTGTGCTACAGCCATTTCAAGTTCAGAATTACTGCAAAAGAAGTAATTGATCCTCTGTTTCAATATGCCTGCTGTTTCATGAGCTCTCTTACAATTCAGAAGAATCTATTTCTCATTGATGTTGAAAAACATAATAAGGTCACAGCAGGGAGGCTTTAGCTTCATTAAAGAACATTATTATAAAAATAAAATGATCAAGGGGAAATTGTTTCTGTCCTTGTGGACGGTTTCTGCAGATTTACATTAATCTGAACGTTTAGAGCCACAATAAATTTGTTATCTTCTCTTTATCATTCACTTCACTATTCACTTTCACACTTCACTATGGTAGCCCCTAGTGGTAGAAAGATGTCAATTGCTCATGTTCCAGGGCAATTCTTCCTCTGTTGAATACAGAGGAATTAATCCTCCCATGGAGAGAGGAGCCTGGCGGGCTACAGTCCACTGGATTGCAAAGAATTGCACACGACTGAGTGACTTCACACACACACACACACAACGTTGCCCAGAAATGAGGACTAAAATATGTCAATAACTGAATTTATTTCTGTTTTTAAAACATCATAGAGAATGCTGGTGTCCAGCAAATGTAGATGCCAGCATTACTTAAAAAGCAACTGAGCAGAAAAATGAATTGAAATTTTAACCCACTCAGGCTTTCATCTATCATGGGAGCCTATAACCGGGGAACAACAGAGAAGAATTTAAGATAGAGAATCAGTGATTGCTCTATTAATCTACTTTAACTGATACTAAAATCTGACAGAGCACATTACAAGCTGCAGGCAGTAAGGCTTATCAGTTCATTACTACTTTCAAGGTTCTTCCTGGCTTTCTTTTTGCCTTAAGCTCCTAGCAAAGGACAGCCTTTTACAGCTCAATTTCTGTTTATTTTTGACCGCTTTTAATTATATTTGATGGCCTATTTCTGCGCCAGTGAAGTTATTGGAGTTGCAAAGCACTTTGTTGTTATAATGATAGCTCCCTTGAAGTCTGTTCATTATTAATTGCTTTTTGAAAGTGCTGCTTGCTCTCAACTCACTTTTTATAAATATTTAAATAACTGAATTTCTATAACATAAATATCTATGCACATAAGATAGGGATTCTATTGCCTGTTTAATAGGTTACGGATAGCAGTAGAATAAATTTTTTAATAAATTTCTATAGTTTAACATTAATTTGGAATGTTTCATTAAGTCATCTTGTAGTAAGTTCTCATGAATAGTTATGTCTCAATACAATCAATGATGTCAGCGTTTGACATTTTGAACCTAAAATTCTAAAAAAAGTTTATAAAATAGAATGAGTACTTTTTATAAAGATGAATAAAACCCTATAATTAATCTAGGTGTATTAGAAGTTACAATTCTTAGTTTTTTAAGATGAAATGAAGGAGTTTACTAAAAGAGATCTTAGCACACAAATATATTATTGCTCAAGAAAAAAAATGTCAGGAGAATGAGGAAAATAAAACTAAAAGCCTTAATAATGTTTTTAAAAAAAGACTGATGGTTTGACCACAGGCATTAACTTCTTTTTCTCAAACATCAAGCAAATGACAGCAAAATAATTGTTTTAAAAAATCAACTTAGAGAGGTGATACTACTAGAAGAGAGATGATGATAGCAGCAAGGTTGAGGCAGGTGACAGTGTGTCAGGCACTGTTCTAACTCAGTAACACCCTTATCATTATCTCCATTTTATAAATGTGAAAATAAAGGCACAGAAACATCAAGCAACATGCTAATCAAATATTCATTAAGTGATAAAGCTAGGAGTCAAATCCAGGCAGTCTGGTTTCAGAATCATACCCATAATCATTGTGTTATATTCAAACTGTGGAGGACAAGAAACATAGAGAAATGATGACTGATGTAGTGGAGCAGACAAGGTACTGCCTTATGTGCCCAGGGTGTGAAGTACATATGAGAGTCAGCTTATCACCCCGTGAAACCACCCATTCACTAGAAGGAGTGAATGTTTAGAACAAAGGGGTGTGATGCAGTTTGAGAAAAAAAAAAAATCCTAATACTATAAAGTGGTTGCTCTCTCATCCCCACAGCTGGCAATTGTTCCCATTCTTCAGCATCTCCCATCCAGAAACCCTGAATTCTCAGTATTTGCTTTGGAGACAATAAGCCTCGTACACTTTAAAGAGAACCCTTTTTTCAAACTGCATACTTAACCAAAGAAATTGGAATCCCCTTCTCCTTGGTTTCTAGAACAATAGCAATCAAATTGTATGACCACAGATCCTACTCTAAAACCCTTCTCTAATACGTAAGCGAGAAAGAAAAGGTCACCTGAGCAAAACTGCAACATGACTGTGACCTTTAGCTAAATCCTACAGTAACAACCAAAAACATTGACACGAGAGAGAGAGACAATACAGAAGCTTAAGAACACACACCAAAAACATCACTGGCACCAGTGCTGAGCATGAATAGATTATGACATTATGATAAGATATTCTATGACAATAAAAGCAAGGCTTCCCTGGTAGCTCAGAGGTTAAAGTGTCTGCCTGCAATGCGGGAGACCTGGGTTCGATCCCTGGGTTGAGAGGATCCCCTGGAGAAGGAAATGGCAGCCCACTCCAGTACTCTTGCCTGGAGAATCCCATGGACAGAGGAGCCTGGTGGGCTACAGTCCACGGGGTCACAAAGAGTCGGACACAACTGAGTGACTTCACTTTCACTTATAGTAAGTAAAACACAAAATTGGAAATTAGAAGTAAGAACTTTTAAAAACAGAATAGATGAACCAAAAATGTTCTCATATTTAAAAGGGGGACTATTCTTTAAGAAGACATTGTCAGAAAAGATAAAGAAGGCTGAGGCAATGTTTTAGTTTGAAGGAGTCTGCAGAATAAGACACCTGTTATTTTTATAATGAGGCTGTTAGTCTGAGGTGGCCTAATGCCATGAAGGTATTTGTAAGCAAACCAAAGTCCAAGGCAATAAATGCCTCAGAGATTACAAAATCAAAATCTAGGTAAAGCAAATAGTAAACTATGTTTTAAGCTATAGCCAATCAATAATCTCCTTGCTTTGCTTCTGCCTTTTCTCTATCAAGTCTCTCCCCAGCTCCTCTCCATGGAGCACGGTTAACCACTTCTGGTTTGATGCTGACCAATTCATATCGATTTTTCTTCACTCTTGAAATTTAACATGTCTCAGTTTACCTTTTAACACAAGTAAAGACAATACATGATTCTAGGCTAGATCCCATACTTGAAGGAAAAAAGTACTATGAAGAATTGGGCTGATAACAGTTGATAACACTGATATAATCTACTTGCTGGTGTTCCAAATGTTTTATTGATTACACATTTACTGAAGCTGATTGTCTCCAGTTTTGTTTCTTCTGCATGTGTGCATGCACACTCAATCATTTCCAACTCTTTGCAACCCCATGGACTGGAGCCTGCCAGGCTGCTCTGTCTATGAAATTTTCCAGGCAAGAATACTGGAGTGGATTGCCATTTCCTTCTCCAGAGGATCTTCCTGACCCTGGGATGGAACCTGTATCTCTTGCGTCTCCTGCACTGGTAAGCAGGTTCTTACCAGTTGAGCTACTGGGGAAGCCTGAAACTGATTACCCTACTGTAAATATGTGAGAAATTATTTTTGTTCTTCAGGAAAAAAAAAAACAAAAAAACATTGAGGTAGTTAGAGGTGAAGGAAAGTCATATATGCAACCCACTCTCAGAGGAAAGGAAAGAAGGAAAGCATAGAGATAGTGTGTTTGGGTTACTGAGTGTACTTTAAGAAGAAAGTAGATGAGGCAAATGTTAACTACAGGTAAGAAGTACTGAAGTATTTCTTGTATTTTTATCACAACTTCCCTAAATGTTTAATTTTGTTCCATATCCAACTATTTCCTAAAAATCAATAGAAAGGTAAAAGATAAAGCCAAGGATATTTAAAAGAGAGCCGCCCCCACCCCCCAAAAAAAAGAGAGAGAGGGAGGGAGCAAGAGTTGAAAAACTTTAAGACCTGAATCTAGAAGGTTCAATAATTGAGTAATGATATAAAGACAGTTGATAGGATAAAGTTATCAAAGAAATTACATATGATTTTTAACATCAAAGAAAAATCACTCTTAACTGGAATTAGTCCCAAATCAAGGTACACCATCATGAACCTTAAAAATCATAAGAGGTTCCTACAAAGAGAAAAGTAAAACAAAAGTCACCTACAAATGAAGAGAGATCAGACTGGCATTAGAATGATCTTATCATAGTCATGAAGGGGAATCCTTTTCATCCCAGATACTAAAGCATATACTCAAATATCAATCACATGGATGGGTGGAAGTAAGCCCTCTGAAGACAAGTATAGGTCCAATATATGTACTTTTCACACTATTTTTTAAGAAGCTACTAGAAACTTGTTTTGTTTCTGCAAAAAAAGGGAGAGGTCCAATCAAGAAGGAGTAGTAAATACAATTCAGGAACAAGAAATTAAGAGCAAAACAGACAGGGGGCATAAAAAGGACAGCCAGATAGATGGGAACAAAATGATGGAAGGCTGGAGGAATACAATTTCAAAATAATGGAATTTGTCACACATTTTAATAATTTTGTACATTTGAAATTTAAAGACATTATAATCTGTTAAGCTTCAGGAAAACAAAGATATTAGCGCCAAACAATGTAAACCGGAACACAGTATCTACACAATCATTAAGTAAACATTGAGTACTGAGTTCAACACAATTTGATTCAACATATTGAGAGAAGAGTGGAAAAAAAAGTTATGTGATCAGTGGCTGGCCTATATCCTCTAAAGTATCATAGTAGGAAATTAGTAGATTATGTTTAGAACTGATAAGTCAAGGTAACAATAGAAACATAAATAAAAATAAGCGAAGTTATTACCAAGATAAACAGGAAGAAGTTGGACCTTTTCTATTGAATGTAGCTATAGGACAGGCAATGTGGAGCAAGATGCTATGATTGTGTTGCTATTTTAAGGCCCTTCAATACTATCCAATTACTAGATGATCAGTTTCTCTCCTATTTAGAAAAAAGTAAGGAGAATAATTCTTAGGGCTCTACAACTGCTTCAACCATTTCAACAACAGTGTACACTGAAGGCTGCACAGAGATGTCCCTCCCCTGCCCGAGTTATGTAGAATCTTCTAAAAAAAAACACCATCTAGTGTCATGACATACTTCCGAAAGGAAAACCACCTCCTACCAAAAGAAATTTCCAAGAATCCAGCAGATATTCTTGTTGGCTTCTCATTTCTAAACACAGTTGCTTTAAAAATTAACATTCACTCTCTTAAATTTGAAAGCTAAAATTTTGTGGGTTTAATACAGGGTAAGAATATCCTGTATCCCTCTAGATTTTGTAAAATAATTTGTTTCCACTGTTAAAAGTATTTGAAAATAAAGCACATTCTGCCCATGCTTTCAAGGCCTATCCTGACTACGTGCTATTTATCTCTGTTAGCAACAGAATTTGGAGAAGGCAATGGCACCCCACTCCAGTACTCTTGCCTGGAAAATTGCATGGAGAGAGGAACCTGGAAGGCTGATGTCCATGGGGTCGCTGAGGGTCGGACACAACTGAGCAACTTCACTTTCACGCTTTGGAGAAGGAAATGCAACCCACTCCAGTGTTTTTGCCTGGAGAATCCCAGGAACAGGGGAGAATGGTGGGCTGCCGTCTCCGGGGTTGCACAGAGTCAGACACAACTGAAGTGACTTAGCAGCAGTAGCAACAGAATTTGAGAATTTCCACCTGTCCAGTGTTCCAGCATTGAGCTGCCAATACGGACTACCACTACCTCTGACTGTAGCCAATGGTATGTATTAATCTAAATTCAGATGTTTTAAACTGTTTCAGCATATTGCAACAAAAAGTTTTTGATAATCACATGTGTAAGACATGATTTTAGTGTTGAAGTTCGCTTATTTATTACAGAAAGGCAACAATTGCTTAAGTGATACCTAAAAATGAGAGAAAATTCCACTAATTTATTAAGATAAAAGAACATTGCCATATCAAACAGGAATTTGTATCTTCCCCTCTACAAGAAATAAATTACATTTAATATATACTACTGCCAAGTTCTTTTATACAGTTCATGAGGTTCTCATGGCAAGTATACAGTGGTAGTTTGCCATTTCCTCCTCCTGTGGGGTCTGAAAGAGTCAGACACAACTGCGCAAATGAACAACATTGTCAGATTCTGAGTTTTCACCGTAACCATGTCATCTTCAGCATCTGACAGTAATCTAAGGGGAAAGAAGGGCAACTTCTGACATTTTTGTATTTGAGGCTTCATGTGTAGTAGATCTTTGAAGGAGACTGATTTATGTTTCTACATAACCAGAAAATTATGCTTTATCTCACATATTAAAAAAATAAAACAACACTTCATTTTCATAAACTACTTTTTTGCCGTCCAGCAGATGGCACAGATTTTTAACTTTTTCCTAAACTTTCCTACATCTCTTTAATCATCTGGGATAATTCCTTCTCACTCATCTTTATCCTTTTGTATTCCAACGTCCATGTCTCCAAACACATTTATATTAGCACCCGTTTTCCTGCTTTTGTCTTCATCTGTTTCACCCTAACCTTAAATCACTTGTGGGGATTTCTCAAATCTAAATACCAAGCACCAACTGCTAAGTTTTTCAGTTTCATGCTTCTAACTCTTGTCTCATACTTTTTACATACTGCAGTAATCTGCCACCATGTCAAGCTCTCAAAAATTCAGTATAAATACAATACCATAACGGGGCAGGGAATAGTAACTATGAAATACTGTTGTACCTTAGAAGAATTTCTATGGTAACAATATGATAAAAAGGAGAAACAGTGATTTTTAAAAATTGGTCAAGAGGGAAAAATGAGCTTAAAATATTGATTAGACAGGAATATATATATAAAAAATATAAAAGATGTGAAAGACTTTCAGGATTCAGAAAAATGCTTTACTTTAACAAACATGTTCTGAATGAGTAGGATGGAAATGAGGAGAAAAAAGAAAGAATTATCTAAATATTTTAGTAAATATGAAGACAATTTTATGACTAACATAATTGAGAAAAATTAGAAATAAAAATTTTAAGCCTCAAATGCATTTGACTCATTCTTTACTGAGGTGATAATTGAAACTGGAGGCCAAAATTTCTAGTGTTAACAGGAAATTTACAGGTTTAAGAATGTGACAAAAGCGCTTTGAGAAGACAAAACTATGGTTTAACCTACCAGTCTTTGTTTAGAAAGATAAAGATTATTATCTACTTGTTATAAAATTTTTATTTTAATCTATTTATTTTAATCTATTCACTCAGTTCAGTTGCACAGATGTGTCTGACTCTTTGCAACCCCATAGACTGCAGCATGCCAGGCTTCCCTGTCCATCACCAACTCCCAGAGCTTGCTCAAACTCATGTCCATCGCGTCAGTGATGCCATCCAATCATCTCATGCTCTGTCATCCCCTTCTGGTCCTGCCTTCAATCTTTCCCAGCATCAGGCTCTTTTCAAATGAACCAGTTCTGCACATCAGGTGGCCAAAGTACTGGAGTTTCAGCTTCAGTATCAGTCCTTCCAATGAATACGCAGGACTGATTTCCTATAGGATAGACTGGTTTGATCTCCTTGCAGTCTAAGAGACTCTTAAGAGTCTTCTCCAACACCACAGTTCAAAAGCATCAATTCTTTGGCACTCAGGTTTTAAGCTATACCTTTTGACTATTCATCACAAATTTGAATTTATATGTGTTTAGTACAAATGGAAACATTTTTTCTAATATTAGTTTTAAAATTGCAAGTACTGTTGCTTTTTGACCTTGACACAAACATTTACTGTAGAAAATCATACGTAATTGAGTGTGGCAGAAAAATGTTATGCCATGTAAAATATAAAACTTTGGAGGTCAATGTTGTTTATAACTGATATTTAAGTACTACTATAAGCCTCAGATTAGTAAACTATGATATGCTTCATGGGTATAAAAGATATAATATTTCCAAATTAAGTCAGAAAAAAATGTATTTGTGATGTTATGGGGATTTAGCACAATGGGAAAATCCACAGATCACTGGAGGAGGATCATAAAAATAAAGATACTTCTTGAGTTAATATTCAAGTCCAAGAAAATTAATCACCGTCCTTTTCTGAACTACTGAAGACAAAGTGAAAGTTGCTCAGTCGTGTCAGACTTTTTGCAATCATATAAACTATACAGCCCATGGAATTCTCGAGGCCAGAATACTGGAGTGGGTATCCGTTCCCTTCTCCAGAGGATCTTCCCAACTCAGGGATCAAACCCAGGTCTCCCGCACTGCAGTCAGATTCTTTACCACCTGGGTCATCAGGTAAGCCCAGTACTCCTACCCTTTATAAAAAGGAGAAAACAAAGGGATTGCTAACTGTCCTTAATATTTGTCTTCTACCTTTGAGGTCATTGTTTGTAAATGTATTGTTCCCTCTATCCACAATGCCATTCCCAGCCTATATATAATCCCTGTTATTTATATCAGATTCAGTTTCAAGAAGCCTTCATAATTGCTTTAATACAAGTCAAAATATCTGTCTTCCAGCAAACAAGACTCTTTATCATGCATTATCTTTAGCATCTAACACTAATAGTTACCTAACACATTAAAAATATGTGCACCTGCATTATAACATAACATTGAATACTATCTGTGTATACAGCATATCTTCTTTCCTGGAAGAAAGTCCCTTGAAAGTAGAAATGCTTTATTGATATCTATATCCCCCACAGGTCTAGAGAAATACAGTGTTGATAGTAGATGCTTAAAGTTTTGTGAATGATTTCAAGTTTTAGTTATTGATAACCATGAAGTTAAAAGATGCTTACTCCTTGGAAGAAAAGTTATGACCAACCTAGATAGCATATTAAAAAGCAGAGACATTACTTTGCCGACTAAGGTCCGTCTAGTCAAGGCTATGGTTTTTCCTGTGGTCATGTATGCATATGAGAGTTGGACTGTGAAGAAGGTTGAGCGCCGAAGAATTGATGCATTTGAACTGTGGTGTTGGAGAAGACTCTTGAGAGTCCCTTGGACTGCAAGGAGATCCAACCAGTCCATTTTGAAGGAGATCAGCGCTGGGATTTCTTTGGAGGGAATGATGATAAAGCTGAAACTCTAGTACTTTGGCCACCTCATGTGAAGAGTTGACTCCTTGGAAAAGACTCTGATGCTGGGAGGGATTGGGGGCAGGAGGAGAAGGGGATGACAGAGGATGAGATGGCTGGATGGCATCACTGACTCGATGGACGTGAGTCTGAGTGAACTCTGGGAGTTGGTGATGGACAGGGAGGCCTGGCGTGCCGCAAAGAGTTGGACACGACTGAGCGACTGAACTGAACTGAACCATCACTAACAGTCAGTGTTTTTTTTCTAACTCCCCCAGCTCTGGTCTATTTTCAGGTAACTCACATTTTCTTGAGAAATGTGAATAAAAGACAGAGAGTAAACCTGGTTGCAACTTTTGGTTTGCAGTAATCTAATTCTCCCAAATTTTACTACACATTATTTGACACTAAAAGTGATTTCAGTGTGATCAATATACATTATATTTTGATTTATCTTAGGCATATATTCATGAATGACTAATGAACACTGATTGATGTAAACAAGTTCTCATCTTGTGGTAATTTCCAGTATTTTATTATAGTTTGCAAAATATTCTCATCATAGTACTTTAGCAAATATAATTTCAGCTGCTAAAATTTCAACATGACTTCAGTTGTTGGCAATATTAAATAATTCCTGTTGCCATGTGATGTTAGCTGAAGCTTACATTTCAAGTCATGAAGGGTTATTAATATTATATGGTTAGAAATAATTTCCAGATCAATGAATCAATGCTATCTTAATATTCTGTCTTTAATTTTCATACCACATTTATTTTGTGAGTGGTTTTCCTAAAAGGAAGTTGCTTGGTGTTGCCAGACTCATTATCAAAGGATTTTCTCCAGAGCTGAATTTCCTTGGTGATCAAAGGGCAAAACGAACACCTTCTAAACTATTGAACCATACTGATTTCATGGACAGGCCACATAGAATAGAGTGAGGAGGAGGGAACTTTCTCTGCAAATACTTAAGGAGACTTTACTGGAAAGCAAAGACATTTTACACAGGAACAAGTGCATGAGCATCCACTTATATGTACATGTACACGTGTGTGTGCGTTTTGTTAAGTAAAATAAATACTGTTTGTTTTTTTTTTTTAGAGTTGGTAGGAACCTGCAACATGCTTAAACATTTATAAAAGGCTTACACAAATATTCTATTAGTTAACTTACAGAACGGGAATGATTTATATCAACAAGTAATTTCAGTCTCAGAGGCTTAAAGAGAAAATTATGCTCTGGGTTACATAACTCATTCACAGCAGGGTAAATATTTGAGCCCAATTAATGCCACATCTGTCCTCCCACACACATGTGGATATGTTGATAACTTTCAACTACCATTATATACGTGTTTTCTGCTGCTCTTCTAGTTTCCACCTAATGATAGCTCATACATTTATAATATACATATTGGAGGAGAGCATAGAAGGTCAATTATGAAGAGTAAATTCATTGATGGTAACATGTTTCTCCCTTTTTCTATGTTGATACAAAAAATCTTGCCCCTTCTCCTGTCTACTAAGGATGATTCAAACCTACTCAGTAAATCTGGGCAGCCCCTCACATACACTCTTGCCTATCAAGCAAGGTTTTCCTTTTTCAGATTTAATATTGGGAAGGGTGAAAAGAGGAGATCCAATGAGAGGCATCTGAAGGAAAGAGGGAAGAAATATAGGTGAAAAGATACCTGTGGTTCATTTCGTATATTGACCTAGTGGCCAAGTAGAGTATGGTTTCATACAGTTATAAATTTGGGTATATTGAAGACTTGGGTGCCAATGTCATCATCCAAACAGAATATTCAGTAGGAATTAGAGGGCAAAGGATGGGCTTAGAGACACAAAGAAGAGTTTGAAAGAATACTACCAGTATTCTTTATAAAGTTTCTCTTTAAAAGATGTTCACATAAAAAATTACAAAATTATCTCAATTTTTAGATAACAGTACATCTTATTCAAGCATCATTGAAGTAAAAAAAATTAATAATTAAAGAATATGGTAATGAAAATAAGTAACCGAGAGATTTGACAAATATTTTATTACTGTAATTACTTATACAATGAGGAAGTTTTTTAAAAGGCATTGATGTTTGTAAAGTGTATGATAAGAGACAGAATAATCAATTTGATATACTAAAAACTAACTTTAAACAAAAATGTTAATATCTAAACTTATTCAATGTGCAGCCTTTATGGTATAATCTTCTACAAAATGAAAATTAGAATGAGGTAAGTGAGCATATGTGCATTTATCCATTTCAACTAGTCAAATTTAGTAATTATCAATACTAATGAAAGCACATTTCCATATATTTAATCTTCAAGGTCCTACTCAAATTTTATTCCTTCTTTGGCGTCTTTGCATGTTTAACTAAATAGGAATCAATTGGCTTCATTATCTGAAACTCTTATTTACTTAAATGAAAAAGTTAATTTTTTTCTTATTATGAATTCATGCATATAATAATATATGTGTGCATGCCATTATGTTTAAACACAGAGTTTTACTTTGATTTATCTTTTAACCTCATTTTTTTAATCTCTGAAAAAATACAGTGATTTTATTTTCATGACCATCTGTAACATTTTCTTCTGAATAAACCTAATGATCATATATTTTGTTTTGTTTCTAATCATCAAAATATACATTGTGAAGACATCAGAAGTGTTAAAAAAATTTTTAAAAATCAGTCTCTTTTCTATATCATTTTCTCTATAGATTTATAACTGTTCTCCTATGAAGAATTTTTAATCTCCTTTTTTAGTTTTAAAAATATACCTGCTCCTTCTTCTATGTCTTGAGTATTCCTCTAAACCATTAATACCTATTTTAATAAATCTATAGAATGCTACTCTCTGGAACAAAATCTATTTGATAAATATGATTCAATTAAGTATTTAGACTATTCATTATTTTCTCTGATATAACAACAGACTGAGAAGTATCCTCTAAATCTTTTCAGATACCCATAAATATTTTCTTACATTAAGTCACTAGATATAGAACTGTATTTATTAATATATTTGATAAATAGACTAAATATTCATTGTATGTTTCTTATATATTTTATAGCACTTGCCCTACTAGTCTGGATTAGCTGCTTCTTTACTAATCTTTACTTTCTGAAAAGCAGGTATTCTATAACATTAAGTAAGACACATATTGGTTCTAGTTTGTAGACCTTATGAAGTATGAAATGTTTTTGAATGAAATATATTCCATATCCTAAATCTATAGTGTATTACTCTTTTCAAGTCAAAAACTTTATATTCATGACTCTAGATTATACATATATTCTGGTTTATGGGTTCATGAAGGTACAGACTCAGGGAAGATCATAAATATAATCTGTGCAACAGCATTCAGTTCAGTTGCTTAGTCGTGTCCGACTCTTTGCGACCCCATGAACCGCAGCACACCAGGCCTCCCTATCCATCACCAACTCTGGGAGTTTACCCAAACTCATGTCTATTGAGTTGGTGATGCTATCCAACCATCTCATCCTCTGTCGTCTCTTTCTCCTCCTGCCTTCAATCTTTCCCACATTCACAGTCTTTTCAAATGAGTCAGCTCTTTGCATCAGGTGGTCAAAATATTGGAGTTTCAGCTTCAAAATCAGTTCTTCCAATGAACACCCAGGACTGATCTCCTTTAGGATGGACTGATTGGATCTCCTTGCAGTCCAAGGGATTCTCAAGAGTCTTCTCCAACATTATAGTTCAAAAGCCTCAATTCTTCTGCACTCAGCTTTCTTTATATTCCAACTCTCACATCCATACATGACTATTGGAAAAACCGTAGCCTTGCCTAGACAGACCTTTGTTGACAAAGTAATGTCTCTGCTTTTTAATATGCTGTCTAGGTTCGTCATAACAGTGTATTTGACCCTTATTTATGATCTCTTGAAAACCAGACATCAGAAATTCTTTTCAATTACTGGATTGTCTGCTCCACTGTGGCATGACTCTACAATTGACAAAATCTGGGGTCCTGAAGGGTAACTCAGCCAACTGGTACCTGATACTAAGGAGGATCTGGAACAATGTATCCATCTGAAATGATTCATGGTAACTCTGGGTTTCCACTGAGGTCTCTTAGAGAAATAGCCTTGCCTCCTTACCCCCAAATACTATGTGAAGTTTTATCTTTCATAATACTTTTAGTTCAGGCATTTTAACACTTGGTTCAGAAGGAAACCTATCTTTAATTACCTGTTCTACTACTGAAAGTTAAAAGAAGAATGTCCAATGACTTTTAAAGCACTATAGAAGTTCACAACTCTAGTCTTTTAAAGAAATGCTATAGCCTGATATTTTTTAAATGGTAAAAGGCTCAGTGGAGTTATCTTAGGAACTCTGTGTGCAGAAGCAGGAAAGATGCACAGCCTGTGTCTTGGTGCAGTAAACTCACCTGGAGCTGAAGCTCACGGCTTCCTCCAATGCTGGTGCCAGCATGCCATCAGTCAGACAGCCTAAGCTGGAGTACTATGGGCCAGGAACTGCTTGCTTTTTATTTCCACCTGGAACAAAATACAGTGTCAGTCACTTTTTTTTTTTCATGTTCCTTCAAGCACAATAACATATTCATTATGTTATCTTTTCCTGTCACATTAGACTCTCATTTATCAGAATGCTCAATACAAAGGAAAGAAGCATAAACTCTTCACCTCTATAATTCACACCTCAGTGATTAATATAGCACCTGTGTAAGTCACAGGGTGCATCCGTATTTTATTTCCTATAATGTTCTTAAGATTTATTATTTTAGCACAATTATTACCATCCATTTGGTTTAATTGATGTGTTAATTTTGGAAACTATTTTCTATATATTTTCCTCAGATTGTAAATCAAAATTCATTTTTAAACCCCAGAAAGAAGCTAGTGTTAAAAATATTACATTTCAGAATTCCTTTGTTCCCATCACAAAAAGGAATCCCAGAAGGAAACAGAATTTAATAATGCAATTCCATTTAGTTTTATGCCTGCCTTATTTAAAATTCTTCAACTTGAGGGACACTGATGAAGAACACGCATGTTTCCCGAAATGCACAATGTTGCTGCTTTGGAACATACAATGAAAACAGACCTTTCAACT
Source organism: Oryx dammah (assembly GCF_014754425.2). Lineage (NCBI taxonomy): Eukaryota > Metazoa > Chordata > Mammalia > Artiodactyla > Bovidae > Oryx > Oryx dammah. The sequence goes on along the minus strand of NW_024080444.1, from coordinate 7,034,131 downwards.
ACTTGATAAAATTACAGGCTTCAAAAAAATCTCAGAACTGAGTTGCCTTTGTGAATGGGGTGTTAGGGCCTCTCAGTTACCATCCACCTGACCTCCAGAGCTCTCAGCCTTGCTCTAGTCCCGTATACAATTGGGAGGTTTAAGGAAATATCCAAGAGATATAGACTGAAAGTGAACGTGTTAGTCACTCAGTTGTGTCCAACTCTTTGCAGTCTCATGGAGCCCGCCAGGCTCCACTGTCCATGGTATTCTTCAGGCAATACTGAAGTGAGTTGCCATTCTCTTCTCAAGGGGATCTTCCCAACCCAGGGATCAATCCTGGGTCTCCTGCATCGCAGGCAAAGTCTTTACTGTCCAGACCACCAGGGAAGCCCTAGCAATATGCCAGTCGTGCTGCAGTTTGTCCAGTCAGCACTTGCTTCACCTTCATCCCCTTCCCCAGGATCTGGAGTTTTGTTTGCTGACCTTCCTCCTTATGATCACTGTATCCTGAACTCTCAGAACCAGGGCTGAGCAGGTTGGCATACTTTCTTGCTTGATCCACCTGCCTGGGCTCCCTCTTCTTGCTATCCCTTTTCAGCACTAGTTGCTTATTTGACTCACCACTTATTACCTGGCGCCACCCTCCATGAATGAATAATGTGGCTCCATGTACTTCAGCACATACAAACCCTAAATGTCTTCAGGTGTCAAGTTAGCCACCATCTGTTTTGTTCTATCTTGCTATTTACTTAGGTGAAGAATTTGTCTATATAATGAAATGGGAAGCTTGCAAAGAAAGGTCTATTTGGATTCCTTTATAGAACTCAAACCTTAAGAATGATTGTTCTTTCCTTAAAGTCCTCTTAAAATCCAGACTTCTCTCTTTCTGCAATCTAGCCTATCCCTTTCACCTTAAACTTCAGTTCAGTTCAGTTGCATCCGACTCTTCATCTTAAACTACTGCCCCAATAGACTTTCATCAACTCTCGCTTAGATAACAACACAACTTCCTAAATGTTGATATGGTGCCAACTGAAAACAGATGGCACTTTAAAATTAGGACAATTTGAAGAGAAAAGTCCTATTTAAAAAACAGTGGGTGACATGTAAGGAAACCACAAGGGAAGGTGTAGAAGAGTTGCTCTCACCCCAGGGCTGCAGGGACAAGAACAGGGAAGCTACTGTCACCTGGGAGCCAGGTGGGCTTTCCTGTGGTTCAGATGGTAAAGAATCTGCCTGCAGTGTGGGAGATTCAGGTTTAATTCCTGATTTGGGAAGATGCCCTGGAGAAGGGAACGGTTACCCAGTCCAGCATTCTTGCCTGGAAAATTCATGGACAGAGGAGCCTGGAGGGCTACAGTCCACAGGGTCACAAAATATCGGACATGACTGAACAACTAACACTTTTTTCACTTCAGGAGTCAGGCGTGCACAGAAGGCCTCCTGCATATCAGCTGTGATCTCTGCTAAGGATACCAGGTAGCACAAGCAGACAGAACAGAACGGAGCCCTGGGATAAAATACTCTTCTCTTCCTCTCCCTCTGGTGTCCTGTCTATGCTACCTATGGGGCTGACCACACAGGAATTCTAAGAGCATAAAAGCCTGTTGATAGACTTCATCCAGGCTAGTTTCCAGCTTTACAGAATAGGATGGAGAATGGTAAACAGGGCATCTGAAAGGCAAACAGAAGAAATCTAGCAAACACTCTTATTCATACTTTTGGAGCATCAAATTTGGAATCAGATGTAAATCTGAGTCTTAGCTCTACCTACATGTGTAACTCTAGACAAATTACTTTATTTCTCAGTATCGTTATCTGTACAATGGGGATAATATATACTTCAGAGTGTTTTTTCAGACAGCATAATGTACCTAGAGCACACACTAAGTACTTAACATTAGCAGTAATTCTCTCAAAATGTCAACATACACCACACACACACACACACACACACACACACAGTCATGCTAAACTCTTCAGCTCTTGTTCCAATAGACCATGTGTTTAAGTCTGACTTTCCTAAATGTTCTTCCTTCTACTTAAGAGCTTTTTTCTTCCCCTATGACAACCATGTTACCTAGAAAGTTCACTCAGATCTTGAAGTTTGTAATATGATATGAGGGGCTTCCCAGGGGGCACTAGAGGTAAAGAACATGCCTGCCAGTGCAGGAGACTTAAGAGACTCTCCCCGATTTAGGAAGATTCCTTGGCAGAGGGCATGGCAATCCACTCCAGTATTCTTGCCTGGAGGAACCAATAGACAGAAGAGCCTGGTGGGCTACAGTCCACAGGGTCGCAAAGAGTTGGACGTGATAGAAGTGACTTAGCACTCACACAATAATAAGATGTGAAGGCTCTCTCCAGTCTCTCTCAAGAAAGGGAAACCATTCTTTGTTTCTCTATGGCACACATATCACTCTGCAAAGCAATTAGACCGTGCTTGTCCTCTTAGCTGACTGTGAGCTCTCTGAGGGAAAGATAAGCTTCTGGCTGACAGATTTGTATCCTCAGAAGGAGATTCACTGCCAGGTTCTTAGTACTCAATAAATATTAAGTGAATAAATGAATATGTATTACTAGATTAAGTCTGTTAAAATGTAAGGAAAAGGCTCAGTAATTTCTTCATTCTTTGCCCAAAGGGCATATCAATCTGTAATCAATCATTCATACTGGGGACTAAAGAAAGTTAGAAAGAGGTCCCAAAGGAAAATCCAAGAAACTTTGCCTTTTTTTCCTTGGACAACCTTTGCTGGAAAATTCACCTCATGCAAGCATGCCAGAAGCACTAGTCCTAATAGAATTCATTCAGTAACTCACAAAATTAGCTAACTCCTGCTAACACTTCTATGTATCTGATGCATTGAGTGATGAAACAACCAGTTGAATCACCAACATTTTCTCAATGAGTAACCTTAAGTTTTTCTCCACCAATTAAATATAGTCTGCTTTGTGAGTAAGTAATTAATTTGCATGAGTCTAAGTCTCAGAAAAATGGTATAAAGTGGTCTTACTCCCATTTGATTTCAGATCTTTCCATTTCTCATCCTCAATAAGACATTTCCTAGCATCTGTGTGCCCTTGCTAAACTTCTTTCTGCAAATACAGTGGTGTATGTGTATTTTCACTCCTCATTCCTTTCTTTAAAAATTGCATACTTTATCTACTATTATGAGCCTTTTTTCCCACCTAAAGTAACTTAGAGATCGTCTGTATTATGAAGTACACAGTATCTTAATCATATCCAGTTTCATGTATTTCTATTGTTCTGAAATATGGTAAACTCTTTAACCTAACTTCCTTAAGGTTTGTTTTTCAAAACTTTCACTGTTATTAAGAGGCTGTGATAAATGACTTAGTAAAAGTAAGTTAGTATCTCATAGGTTCATCTGTAGGAAACATTCCTACAAGCATGGGGAGCGAGTTCAAAGATGAATGCATTTGTAACTTTCAGATATACTGACCAATGATCCTCCTTGAAAATCAAGCAAATTTATGCTCTCATCAGCAGTCTTAAAAATTATGAGTGGGTTTGGAATCTTGAGATAACAAGGGATGTTGCGTATATTTTCATGTGAAATTTCTATTATCAGACTTCATCATTTTTATTACTATAGCCACAGTTCAACACAGTCTTTCTTATTGTTTTCAAAATGAAGCAAAGTCATTAATGACATGAGCAAAATATTCCTCTATGTTTATGGGTTTTTAAAAAGCTTCCCAAGCTTCAGCAATCTTATACATCCTGGAAAACTAAACCTCGCAAAGAGGTACCACAGTGCCCTCTGGTGGCGATCTGCTTCATTGCATCTTCCCTGAATTGGGGCAGAAGCTTGAGGTCAGACTTTGCAAGCCTTAAGGGAAAATTCTGAAAGAGATGGGAATACCGGACCACCTGACCTGCCTCTTGAGAGACCTATATGCAGGTCAGGAAGCAACAGTTAGAACTGGACATGGGACAACAGACTGGTTCCAAATAGGAAAAGGAGTATGTCAAGGCTGTATGTTGTCACCCTGCTTATTTAACTTCTATGCAGAGTACATCATGAGAAATGCTGGGCTGGAAGAAGCACAAGCTGGAATCAAGATAGCCGGGAGAAATATCAATAACCTCAGATATGCAGATGACACCACCCTTATGGCACAAAGTGAAGAGGATCTAAAGAGCCTCTTGATGAAAGTGAAAGAGGAGAGTGAAAAAGTTGACTTAAAGCTCAACATTCAGAAAACCAAGATCATGGCATCTGGTCCCATCACTTCATGGGGAATAGATGGGGAAACAGTGTCAGATTTTATTTTGGGGGCTCCAAAATCACTGCAGATGGTGATTGCAGCCATGAAATTAAAAGACGCTTACTCCTTGGAAGGAAAGTTATGACCAACCTAAATAGCATATTCAAAAGCAGAGATATTACTTTGCCAACAAAGGTCCCTCTAGTCAAGGCTATGGTTTTTCCAGTGGTCATGTATGGATGTGAGAGTTGGACTGTGAAGAAAGCTGAGTGCTGAAGAATTGATGCTTTTGAAATGTGGTGTTGGAGAAGACTCTTGAGAGTCCCTTGCACTGCAAGAAGATCCAACCGGTCCATTCTAAAGGAGATCAGTCCTGGGTGTTCTTTGGAAGGAATGATGCTGAAGCTGAAACTCTAGTACTTTGGCCACCTCATGGGAAGAGTTGACTCATTGGAAAAGAGTCTGATGCTGGGAGGGATTGGGGGCAGGAGGAGAAGGGTCGACAGAGGATGACACGTCTGGATGGCATCACCAACTCATGGACATGAGTTTGAGTGGACTCCAGGAGTTGGTGATGGACAGGGAGACCTGGTGTGCTGCAATTCATGGGGTCGCAAAGAGTAGGACACAACTGAGCGCCTGAACTGAACACAACTTTGTCTTCCCTGGTCGCTCAGATGGTAAAGAACCCGCCTGCCGATGCAGGAGACATTAGAGACGTGGGTTCGATCCCTGGGTTGGGAATATCCCCTGGAGAAGGAAATACACTCCAGTATTCTTGCTTGAAGAATCTCATGGGCAGAGAAGCAATCCCACAGACAGAGAAGCCTGGCAGGCATAGGGGTCTCAAAGAGTCAGACATGACTGGAGTGACTGAGCATGCACACAAACCTGGTTCAAATCTCCTCACTTGGTACACAATACGAAACTACACCTACAACTTTACTGCAAAGTTAGGCTTTAAGGAACCAGAACTAGGCTAGCAACAAATTGGTGGGTGTCCTAACGGGCAGAGTTCATTTCTTTTGGGTTTTTTTCTTTCTTTTTCTCCTAGTTGCTTATTATTATTATTTTTAATTGAAGGATAATTGCTTTACAAACTATTATGGTTTTCTGTCATACATCGACAAGGATCAGCTATAGGTACACCCATGTTCCCTTCCTTCCGGACCTCCCTCCCATCTCACTCCCCACCCCACCTTTCAGCCTGTCACAGAGCCCCTGTTTGAGTTCTCTGATTCATACAACAAATGCCTATTGGCTATTTATTTTACAAATGGTAATGTAAATTTCTATTTTCCTCTCTCCATTGCTATTGCTATAAGTAGACGGCAGCCCACCAGGCTCCCCCATCCCTGGGATTCTCCAGGCAAGAACACTGGAGGGGGTTGCATTTCCTCTCTCCATACATCTGCCCTTCTTCCTCCTCCCCTGCCCTCATGTCCGTACGTCTGTTCTCTATGTCTGGTTCTCCACTGCTGCCCTGAAAATAAATTCATCAGTGCCTTCTTTTTAGATTCCACATATATGTGGCACTAGTTGCTTTTAAATATGTACTGGAGTATATTCTCAGTGAGCTGCAGTGTAGACTTTATGGGCAGTCAGGCTCTGCTTCGGCCTTCCCTCTCTCTATCAGTGAAATCCAAAGGACAATCACCACTCCGTAGCAATCCACGTACTAAAAAATAACAATGTCAATCAGAAACCTGAGACTGATTCCATTCATTCACTCTACAGGTATTTGGAATACCACGTGCAACGTCCCAAGTGCCTATGAATTTTTCAGTAAAGAAAGCAGCCAAAAAAAATCCTTCCTCTTAAAGAATATCTTCTACTTGGAGGAAACAGAAAATACATAATTAAGCAAATACACTATATTAACAGAACTTGAAGCTGAGAGTATGAGGAGGTGGAGGTCCTTTTCAACTTGAACTAGAAAGAGAAAGGGTAGGCATCTTTGAGACTCTGAGACTGTGATAATGTACCCAGAACTGTAAATTTCCAAGTCTTTAGAACATTGTGGTTGTGTAGTCACTGTGTCTTGCCTGACTCTGTGACCCCATGGACTGTAGCCCACCATAAATGGCATTTAAAAAGTCCTGAGATAAGCAGTGAGTGTTGTTTGGGAAGAAAGATGTCCAAGGGCTGAAGTCTTGAACACTTCAGCTTTCAGAGATTGAAACAGTGAAAAGAAACTAGAAAAGAAGAATGAAGGGACTAGTGAGGTGTGCAGGTAAGTTACAAAGTGGTGTTTCAGAAGCCAAGCAAAAACTGGTTCAAATAGCAGAGCCTGTTCAACCGTGTCAACTATAGCTGATCAGTCACACAAGATGAAGACTGGCTATTGTCCATTTTATTTACAATGTAGAAACCATGGGTGACTGTGATAAAATGGGTTTTAGTGAAATGATGAGGAGCACGTTAGAACAGAGGAATAACGACAAGTCCAGAGGGTACATACTGAAGAGCACATATACTATTTTCATGTACAAGTTAATGTAGACCAGATTTACCTCAGAAAGCAAGCCTTAGTAAGTAAAGATGTTGAGATACTACAAATAACATTCCCTCAATACAATGGGAGTAAGCTGAAAGTCAGTAACAAAAGGATACACACAAACAAACAACCTTATGTTTGCAAAATTTTTAATGTAAATAGCCAGGCAAGAAATTAATTTAAAGCAACCTAGACTGAATGACAATAGAGCTATTACATATCAAAATCTGAGAAACCTTTTAGATCCTTATTTTCTCCCATGTTTCTCTTTCACAGGCAGAACAGTGCTTCTAGAAAGTACTTAGATTTGCCACACAGACAAAAACCACAGTTTTTTTTTTTTTTTTTGCACCATTTCTAAAAAAATTTGACTATATGCTCATCTTCCTTACTAGGCGATAGGCAATTTCAAAGCAAGTATTTTAAAAATATTTTGCATTTGACAAAATAGCTAGTAAGTGGGTAGTACTCAGGACATGCCTATTTAATGAGTGAATGAGATGAATTTGTGGACAACTACCTGTATTACAACTTGGCAAGTAGAAGTGAGGGATGTACAAAGCCAATGTATGTCTGAAAAGACCTGTTATTGAGTGGCATCAGATAAATTGAGTGGAATTAACTTTAAAAAAGATTCATTCTTCAAATTTCATGCAAAAATAAATTTACAGAAAAAGTACTGGGTTAGTAGCTGCTTATTAGTTCCCAAAGAGATCTACTCCTTAGACCTGCTCTGACTTTTGCCTGCTCTTAACTGAGGTATATTCATACTGTAGAAGGAAAACACACTCGTTTTTAAATCACAGGTCTCCTAATTGCACCCCCAAACCTCCTCCTCTGTAGACTTTAGTTTCTTGAAGTACAATTTGGTTAGTGCAAAGGTGGAAAAGATTCTCATGTAAATATCTTAATACCTAGACAGGCATCAGCTATCTAAGCTCTAGAGCTACCAGTGTTGTTATTTTTTTTCCCCCAATTCATGCCTACAACAAAGAGATCTTCACAATAAAATTAGAAGTAAAAACCTATTAATGTCCCCTGTAATGTAAAATGCTTTAACTGAAGCAAAATGTCCCGTGAAGAAAAACAATGAATATGTGCTGACTCATTAACATTTTATAATATAAATGACAAAATGAGTAATGATTATATACATGAAAATTCTGATTTTGAAAACCAGAAAATATCTGAAAATATAAAATGAGATTAGACCAAAAATAGAAATCAACTTTTATATCAAAATTTATCAATATTTTAATTAGCTAAAGGGTTGACACTTCCCTTTATCATGTATTTCTACGTTTAGAAGTTTATTCAACATGGTGAACAGTTTGATTATACTAGTTCTTTACTTAGCTTCCAACAAGCAACCTTGATATGTTATGCTAAAGTTTAGGTGTCTAATTCCCTTGTTTATTACATGTAACATGTGCTCTCAAGATGACTATAAAATTCAAAATGACATGTGGGTATAGTGAAAGGCCAATTTAGAATCATCCTGATTCTTGGTTCCAAAAACCAAAATCGTTATCCAAGAAGAGACCTTTTCTTGTGAAACTATATAAACTTTTTTCTTAACACATAAAAATGCCTACCAAGGTTATTTTATTAAGTTGGACATCCCTGAGAGTAAATAAATCTATCTCTAGAGAGAAAAAAATCAAGAAAGGTAGCAATAGAGGAAGACAAGTGCTCGGGAAATTCATTAGTCGGGAAGGAAGCTATCGTTTCCTTGTTGGAAGAATACCCTGTTCGCAAAGTACCACTTTTTCCCCCATGACTTCACTAAGAGAACAGAGAGAAAGCAAAAGTGAAAATTCAGAGCATGACAAATTGCCAAGACGTTTATCGATGATCCTCAAATGTACTAACTGTTTGCCTTCTGTGGTCCTCATGACTCAAAACTCTACTCAAAAGTCATCTTTATGAAGATGAAGCTACTCCCCTCGCAGTAAAGGTAGTCGGCCCTTTACTGCACTTATGAACTGCACTGTCACTTTCTCTATCAGCACAATTATCACTGTATTTTTTTTTTTTTTTTTAACAGGGCTGTGTTCCCTTTCAGATTAGGACATTTCAAGAAGAGATATGCATCCCTTATGGCTGCCATTCTTTTCTCCTGCTATCTGCCCTCAACCCACTCCATCACCAGTGCCTAATATCATGACTGGAAGGTGTTTAAGCTCTTTTGAGTGTTTAGTGATAAAAATGACTGAATAAAACATGAGAAACATAAAAGTTAAGGGCAAATAAAAGCAAAAATTAAAGATAAGTTAAAAGTCATTAAATAGCTACATGCTTCCAGCTCCTCTTTGGTCATGAACTTGTTTACCTGATGATCCAGTACTCTGCTACATCTGTGTCTTACCAAGGTATAATTTTAAGGATAAAGGTGCAGTACTTAGCAAAGTGTTTTAAGAAGTGTGCCCAAGAAATTTCCATGATCCAATGGCAGTGACTTCAGAACGTTCTTAGAAGAGAAAAAGGAGAATATTATCAGCCTAACAGACACTCCCCCAAAGTAACAGTACTGTGTAAGACATGCTCTTTGTAAGAGCAAAGGAAAGGAGAACTGAGATTTTATGACAATGAAAAGGTAATTGCAAAAACAAGACTGATAGTCAAATTATAAAATCTATTTTAATGAAAATAAGTCATCCAATAGTAGAGTTAGATTGTGTAAATAAAAGAATATTAAACTGCAGTGAGCACCACTGTAACTGAAGCAATAACAAGGTGAGTGAAAGATTTCTGCAGTAGGGTGAGGGTATCTGATAAAAAGAAAATTACATGTTTAGATAGAAAAATCACAAGTCAGATAAAGGTCAAACAAAAGAGCCAAAGGACAGAATCAATGATTTTCTGATATATAATTTTACCCTCTAGTTCAGTTCAGTCACTCAGTTGTGTCTGACTCTTTGTGACCCAATGAATGCAGCACGCCAGGCCTCCCTGTCCATCACCAACTCCCGGAGTTCACGCAAACTCATATCCATCAAGTCGGTGATGCCATCCAGCCATCTCATCCTCTGTTGTCTCCTCTCCTCCTGCCTCCAATCCCTTCCAGCATCAGAGTCTATTCCAATGAGTCAACTCTTCCCATGAGGTGGCCAAAGTTCTGGAGTTTCAGCTTTAGCATCAGTCCTTCCAAAGAACACCCAGGACTGATCTCCTTTAGAATGGACTGGTTGGATCTCCTTGCAGTCCAAGGGACTCTCAAGAGTCTTCTCCAACACCACAGTTCAAACCCATCAATTATTTGGCTCTCAGCTTTATTCACAGTCCAACTCTCACATCCATACATGACCAGTGGAAAAACCATAGCCTTGACTAGACGTACCTTTGTTGTCAAAGTAATGTCTCTGCTTTTCAATATTCCATCTAGGTTGGTCATAACTTTTCTTCCAAGGAGTAAGCATCTTTTAATTTCATGGCTGCAATCACCATCTGCAATGATTTGGGAGCCCAAAAAATAAAGTCTGACACTGTTTGCACTGTTTCCCCATCTATTCCCCATGAAGTGATGGGACCAGATGCCATGATCTTGGTTTTCTGAATGCTGAGCTTTAAGCCAACTTTTTCACCCTCCTCTTTCACTTTCATCAAGAGGCTTCTTAGCTCCTCTTCACTTTGTGCCATAAGGGTGGTGTCATCTGCATATCTGAGGTTATTGATATTTCTCCCGGCAATCTTGATTCCAGCTTGTGCTTCTTCCAGCCCAGCATTTCTCATGATGTACTCTGCATAGAAGTTAAATAAGCAGGGTGACAATATACAGCCTTGACGTACTCCTTTTCCTATTTGGAACCAGTCTGTTGTTTCATGTCCAGTTCTAACTGTTGCTTCCTGACCTGCATACAGATTTCTCAAGAGGCAGGTCAGGTGGTCTGGTATTCCCATCTCTTTCAGAAGTTTCCATTGTTTATTGTGATCCACGTAGTCAAAGGCTTTGGCATAGTCAATAAAGCAGAAATAGATGTTTTTCTGGAACTCTCTTGCTTTTTCCATGATCCAGTGGATGTTGACAATTTGATCTCTGGTTCCTCTGCCTTTTCTAAAACCAGCTTGAACATCTGGAAGTTCATGGTTCATAACTGCTGAAGTCTGGCTTGGAGAATTTTGAGCATTACTTTACTAGCGTGTGAGATGAATGCAATTGTGCGGTAGTTTGAGCATTCTTTGGCATTTCCTTTCTTTGGGATTGGAATGGAAACTGACCTCTAGGTTCTTTGCAAAATCTTCAATTGTAAAATGGTCTATTAATTCATGCTTGAATTTCCAATTCTCTATACTTTAGCAAGTAGTAGGTATCTTTAAAGATATTTAAGATTGAAACTAAAGCTCAGCATTCTCCATACTAGGACTTCCTGCCTTTTAAAGTATGTTTACTTTCTAAAAAATTCTTTATTCCTATTTCATCATTTCACTTGTCTTTTATTCCTGTTACCAAGAAGTGTTCCTCACAATACTAGTAGGACAATTTTTTGTTCTGACTTCTTAATAAACTAGGTTAAAGACAGTGGAAAATATATAGGAAACTAGAATGACTCTGAGAAAAGGATCTAGGGACTGTATTACTCTTAGTATGAAAGTAAGAGATTCCACTTTTGGTTGTATTTAGTGTGGTAAGAATCCATGACATACAAACACATCACAAATACTAAAGCTTTTTACCTATGGTTCAGTTCAGTTCAGTCACTCAGTCCGACTCTTTGTGACCCCAAGAATTGCAGCACACCAGGCCTCCTTGTCCATCACCAACTCCCAGAGTTCACCCAAACTCATGTCCATCGAGTCAGTGATGCTATGCAGCCATCTCATCCTCTGTTGTCCCCTTCTCCTCCTGCTCCCAGTCCGTCCCAGCATCAGTGTCTTTTCCAGTGAGTTAACTCTTTGCATGAGGTGGCCAAAGTAATTAGGATCAAATGTAGGATGAAGGTGAAACATTAGTTACTTGTAGGCCTCTAATAGTAGTCATGTATGGATGTGAGAATTGGACCATAAAGAAAGCTGAGTGCCGAGGAATTGATGCTTTTGAATTGTGGTGCTGGAGAAGACTCTTGAGAGTCCCTAGGACTGGAAGAAGATCAAACCAGTCAATCCTAAAGGAAATCAGTCCTGACTATTTATTGGAAGGACTGATGCTGAAGCTCCAATAGTTAGGCCACCTGATGCAAAGAACTGACCCATTGGAAAAGACCCTGATGCTGGGAAAGATTGAAGGTGGGAGGAGAAGGGGACAACAGAGGATGAGATGATTGGATGGCATCACCAACTCAATGGACGTGAGATTGAGCAAGCTCCGGGAGTTGATGATGGACATGGAAGCGTGGCATTCTGTAGTCATTGGGGTTGCACAGAGTCAGACACGACTGAGCCACTGAACTGAACTGAGCCCTCTGTTAGCACATGAACAATGATAACGTAGAGAGATATGGCTTCTGTTAAATAAATTAGAAGTCTTAAGATGAAAGAAATAGGCTCAAAAGGCATATGAAAAGATGTTCAACCTTGCTAATTATTAGAGAAATGCATATCAAAGCTACAATGAGATATCACCTCACACCAGCCAGAATAGCTATCATTAAAAAGTCTACAGACAATAAATGCTGGAGAGGGTATGGAGAAAAGGGGCCCCTCCTACACTACTGATGGGAATGTAAATTGGTATAGCTACTCCAGAGAACAGTATGGAGGTTCCTTAACAAGCTGAAAATAGAGCTACCATATGACCCTACAATCCCACTCCTGGGCATATATCCAGAGAAAAGCATGGTCTTAAAAGATACGTGCACCCTAATGTTCATTGCAGCACAGTTACAATAGCCAAGACATGGAAGTGACCTAAATGTCCACTGACAGAAGAATGGATAAAGAAGATGTGGTACATATATGCAGTGGAATATCACTCAGCCATTACAAATAATGAAATAATGCCATTTGCAGCAACATGGATGGACCTAGAGAATGTCACCAGAGAAGGCAGTGGCACCCCACTCCAGTCCTCCTGCCTGGAAAATCCCAGGGACGGAGAAGCCTGGAAGGCTGCAGGCCATGGGGTCGCTGAGGGTCCGACACGACTGAGCAACTTCCCTTTCACTTTTCACTTTCACGCATTGGAGAAGGAAATGGCAACCCGCTCCAGTGTTCTTGCCTGGAGAATCCCAGGGACGGGGGAGCCTGGTGGGCTGCCGTCTATGGGGTCGCACAGAGTCGGACATGACTGAAGCAACTTAGCAGCAGCAGCAGAGAATGTCACATTGAGTGAAGAAAGTCAAACAGAAAAGGAGAAATACCATATGATATCCATTATATGTGGACTCTAAAAAGAAATGATGCAAATGAACTTACTTACAGTACGGAAAGAGACTCACAGACTTAGAGAATGAATTTATGGCTTCCAGGGGAAAGGATTGTTAGGGAGTTTCGGATGGTCCTGTGCACACTGCTGTATTTAAAACGGATAACCAATGTAGCACATGGAACTCTGCTCAATGTTATTTTCAGCCTGAATGGGAGGGGGCTTAGGGGGAGAATTGATACATGTACATGTACGGCTGAGTCCCTTCATTGTTCACCTGAAACTATCATAATATTGTTAATTGGCTATACCCCAATAAAAAATAAAAAAATTAAAAATAAATAAAAGGAATAGGCTTAAGGCATCCAACTCTAGCCCAGAGAAAGCCACAAAAGCCTAGAGCCTCTACTGAAGATTTAGAAGTTATCCTCAATTGAAATCCTGAATTGAAAGGCAGACTGGCTAGAAAAATCAAAACTAGGATTTAATCACAAAGGCAGAAGAATTGCAGAGGAAACTAAGTGTAGAGAGACCTGTAACAAAGTCATGGTCCTTCACTGGTATAGGAAAGGAACTCTTATGAGGGGTTTTGAGTGGATGAGCCTGTGAAGCTTGACCTTCTGAATTTCTCTGAATCCTGTGGGTCAGAAAAAGTAGTGCCCTGAAACTTTGAAGAAAGTCACAACTCCTTGCCTGAGCAATGTATAAGGATATTACTTAAAATAGATTTTTCAAAAGATAATGTTATTCTCCTCAAGATCCCTGGCTATAATCTTGCCTTGCCTTCCAATAACTAGGGTGAGGTCTCAGCACAATCTGAATGGAGAAGCACGATCTCTGCTTTGGGATGAAATAGATTATTTACCCAAGGACTACAGTACCTAGTTAATAAACTATAGCAGGGGCCAAAATTAAACCTATGGGAGTCTACTCAGTTCATTAGTCCAAAGTCAAGGAGGAAGCAACATACAGCTAGATAAGAGGAGAATTTGATTCACAGAACCTACTCATGATATGAAGTCAATGTTCAGGCAGAAACACGTGGCCCAAATGCATGTATTGGGACAACTCCTTGAAGCTTATCGCCCATAACAAGTGAAGTAGAGGCGTTAGGACTGTTTTTGGTAAGGTATTGATGAAGTCCAATAGTCTGTGCTGATATGAAAGTTTTATAAGATATGATATGAACAGATTTATAAGATTAGAGAACTTACCACCTCATTTGTGTCCATAGGGCAACCCAGAAGATCCAAAGCTATTCAAGCAGGTGAAACAATACATTAGTGACAAGGCAAAGAGTAACAAGGAAAAGCTTAAAAGCTGGCTACATTCTAGAAGATGGGAGATCACTGGACTCTGTAGTATCAAGAAGGATAATGTAGAACAGAAGCCAGGTAAACATCAGAAGCAAAGCTGAACTAAAAGTTATAAATACTAGGATGCTTAGCAACACTACATTGGTGTCATGGTACCTTGTTCCACAGGCATTTTTGGCAATGATTAGTACACCACAGTTCTCCTTGTGACAAGATTTATATATAACTTACTAGGGTATTGTTCAATTATATAATTGGAAAAAAAAATGTGAGTGGAAACTTGACATAAGTCACTGCAATGGAAAACTACTGTCCCTCACCCATTTTCTACAGCTGAGTTGGTTCACTGACTTGTGAGTCCACAGACTGGATGGAAGGCTGGCTCCTATGGACGAAGTGCTGTGCAATACCACTGTACATTATATACTTGTATTCCCCAGAGAGTCCCAGGGCCATTTGCCAGACTGTTTACTGGGAAAAGGATAATACACTGAATTCCAACTGTTTGAAGTTAGATCTGACACTGAAAATAAAGTACCTGAAGTACTATCATGTTAGAGTGAGGGCTTATGGAGACCAGGGGATAAATTAAGTTTATTACAAGTCCGTCATACAGTGTTCCTGATAGGTCTACAGATCCATCTAACAATTATTTCTCTGAGAATTAAACATGCGAATTTCCTAAGTTCATTCATAGGAGTTATATACTTAACTAGAACTCCCACATTGGTTCACAAAGCTGTGGAATAAGGGATATTATGGTGTGGAATTCCCAGAGAATGCCCCTTACTATTTTAGCCAAGAAAGTAAAATTACATGCAGTAATGAATCTTATAATTATAGGAATTAGTGGTACCATTAAAGACCCAAAGAATGAAAAGGTGATGCTTTATCTGTTTTGCTCATGAACTTTTTTTAAAAGTCATAACTGAGATGGTTAATTCTGTGTGTCAACTTTGCTGAGCCATGCTGCCCAGGTATATGGTCAAACATTTTGTATATTTCTGCAAGGGTGTTTTTGGATGAGAGGAAATGGGAACCCATTCCAGTATTCCTGCCTGGAAAAGTCCATAGACAGAGGCCTGGTGGACTACAGTCCATGGGGTTGCAAAGAGTAAGGCATGACTGAGCAACTGAGAATGCACTATTTATATTAGGGGATTTTGAGTAAAGAAGATCTTTCTCCATAATGTAGGCAGGCCTCATCTAATCCACTGAAGACCTGAATATGACAGAGGACTGCCATCCCCCTAGCAAGAAGGAATTTTGGCAGCAAGATGGCCTTTAGAGCCACAAACTGCAACATCAACTCTCTACTGGCTCTCTTCCTGATGGCCTTCACATTGGAACTTCAGCTTTTAGACTCAATAATTATATAAGTGAATTCTGCAAAGTAAATCTCTGTATATAAACACACCCCTCCATGCACACATACACTTTGGGCTCTTTCTCTGGAGAACCCTGATATTGGGTTGGTTAACAAGTTTGTTCGGGTTTTTCCATGAGATGTTATGGAACTAATAACACTGGTCAACCCAATACAATGATGAACTGCTGTGCAGAATGTAGTACAGAATACGCTATTTTAACTGCCTCTGGTATTAGTGGATCTGACTTACACACGGTGACTTACATCTCATTCCTGCCACACTGCAATCATTGCTGAAGTAACCAGTTTTGTGCGCTGGAACCAGTTTTTTGTAGATGCCACTTGAAATGCTTTATTTTATGCCCATTCCATGTACTTCACACGTCCTGTCATAGTTTTATTGACATGTGTGTGCCTATAGACCTAGAATGCCATTAAGAAATAGGTGTACACACATGCAACATTACAGTGAACCTTCAAGTTGCTGTGTGTATGGTTTCTTCAGTTATGTGTTATAATAATATATTTCTTTTCATCCAAATATTACCTTGAAGGACTCTAGGTATCTAAGGCCCTAGAGTGAAGGTCATTATTGTATGAATAGTCCCAACTAACTCTTCTATTTAGAAGAAGTTAATTCTTTTCATATTTTTCCCTGCTAAATTGATAATTTTTGAATACAAGCTTTAAAATTTTTATTCTAACATTTTGAACATGTCACTATTGCTCATAAGAACACAATTTCCAAAATATCTAAGATAGCAGGGAACAATTTTTCTTACTAGTTTAAAACAATATCAAATAATATGCAGAAATAGAAAGTCTATTATTTATGAGGCTATGAATTAATAACCAGTTCACATTCATGGATTCCTTTTCTTTCCAGTAGATAACTACAACATGCACTTTAAAAATTCATATCATGTGTAATAATAGTTATCTCTCCTCCAGCCTCAAACAGTTCACTTTTACCCACAGTAATTTCTATGTGTTTTCAGAAATATTTGTGTATATCAACACTAATAGAGTAAGCAGTACAAGTAACTATGATATATATACATAATGATAAAAATTCTCATAATAAGGGCTATATTGACTAGCTGGGAAGTGTTACAAATGCATGAGATTGAATTATATCTTATTTAGAATGAAATTCTATAACAGGATAAGATAAAATCCAGTTTTAATATTAAGCCTTTTAAAAAAGTAAGCCACTTTTCAATTAATTTTATAATTAATCATAGAAGAAAATGTTACAGGATTCATATTTAAAAAAAGATAACCAAATATAAGATTAGATAAACAAATTATCAGATTATAACAAAATTATCAGATTAAGGGAAGATATACCCATTTGAATGCAGAGTTCCAAAGAATGGCTGGAGATAAGAAAGCCTCCCTCAGTGATAATACAAAGAAATAGAGGAAAACAATAGAATGGGAAAGACTAGAGATCTTTTCAAGAAAATTAGAGACACCAGGGACCTCTGAAGAAGCTGAAGTTGAATAGTTCTATGAAGACATACAAGACCTTTTAGAACTAACACCCAAAAAAGATGTCTTTTTCATTATAGGGGACTGGAATGCAAAATTAGGAAGTCAAGAAACACCTGGAGTAACAGGCAAACTTGGCCTTGGAGTACAGAATGAAGCAGGGCAAAGGCTAATAGTTTTGCCAAGAGAACACACTGATCATGACAAACACCCTCTTCCAACAACACAAGAGAAGACTCTACACATGGACATCACCAGATGGTCAACACCAGAATCAGATTGATTATATTCTTTGCAGCCACAGATGGAGCAGCTCTATATAGTCAGCAAAAACAAGACTGGGAGATGACTGTGGCTCAGATCATGAACACCTTATTGCCAAATTCAGACTTAAATTGAAGAAAGTGGGGAAAACCACTAGACCATTCAGGTATGACCTAAATCAAATCCCTTATGATTATACAGTGGAAGTGAGAAATAGATTTAAGGGACTAGATCTGATAGACAGAGTGCCTGATGAACTATGGATGGAGGTTTGTTACATCGTACAGGAGAAAGGGATTAAGACCATCTCCATGGAAAAGAAATGCAAAAAAGTAAAATGGCTGTCTGAGGAGGCCTTACAAATAGCTGTGAAAAGAAGAGAAGCAGAAAGCAAAGAAGAAAAGGAAAGATATAAGCGTCTGAATGCAGAGTTCCAAATAATAGCAGGAGAGATAAGAAACCCTGCCTCAGCGATCAATGCAAAGAAATAGAGAAAAAGAACAGAATGGGAAAGACTAGAGATCTCTTCAAGAAAATTAGAGATACCAAGGGAACATGTCATGCAGAGATGGGCTCGATAAAGGACAGAAATGGTATGGAACAAACAGAAGCAGAAGATATTAAGAACAGGTGGCACAATACAAAGAAGAATTGTACAAAAAAGAGCTTCATGACCCAGATAATCACAATGGTGTGATCACTCATCTAGAGCCAGACATCCTGGAATGTGAAGTCAAGTAGGCCTTAGGAAGCATCACTATGAACAAAGCTAGTGGAGGTGATGGAATTCCAGTTGAGCTATTTCAAATCCTGAAAGATGATGCTGTGAAAGTGCTGCACTCAATATGCCAGCAAATTTGGAAAACTCAGCAGTGGCCACAGGACTAGAAAAGGTCAGCTTTCATTCCAATCCCAAAGAAGGGCAATGCCAAAGAATGCTCAAACTACTGCACAATTATACTCATCTCACATGCTAGTAAACTAATGCTCAAAATTCTCCAAGGCAGGCTTCAGCAGTTATGAACCGTGAACTTCCAGATGTTTAAGCTGGTTTTAGAAAAGGCAGAGGAACCAGAGATCAAATTGCCAACATCTGCTGCATCATGGAAAAAGCAAAAGAGTTCCAAAAAAACATCTATTTCTGCTTTATTGACTATGCCAAAGCCTTTGACTGTGTGGATCACAATAAACTGTGGAAAATTCTGAAAGAGATGGGAATACCAGACCACCTGACCTGCCTCTTGAGATGCCTGTATTCAGGTCAAGAAGCAACAGTTAGAACTGGACATGGAACAACAGACTGGTTCCAAATAGGAAAAGGAGCACATCAAGGCTGTATATTGTCACCCTGCTTATTTAACTTCTATGCAGAGTACATCATGAGAAACACTCAGCTGGAAGAAGCACAAGCTGGAATCAAGATTGCCAGGAGAAATATCAATAACCTCAGATATGCAGATGACACCACCCTTATGGCAGAAATAAAGAGGAACTAAAAAGCCTCTTGATGAAAGTAAAAGAGGAGAGTGAAAAAGTTGGCTTAAAGCTCAACATTCAGAAAACGAAGATCATGGCATCTGGTCCCACATCTTCATGGGAAATAGACGGAAAACACTGTCAGACTTTATTTTTTGGGCTCCCAAATCACTGCAGATGGTGATTGCAGCCATGAAATTAAAAGACACTTACTCCTTGGAAGGAAAGTTATGACCCACCAGATAGTATATTGAAAAGCAGAGATATTACTTTGCCAACAAAGGTCTCTCTAGTCAAGGCTATGGTTTTTCCATTGGTCATGTATGGATGTGAGTGTTGGACTATGAAGAACTCTGAGCGCTGAAGAATTGATGGGTTTGAACTGTGGTGTTGAAGACTCTTGAGAGTCCCTTGGGGTGCAAGGAGATCCAACCAGTACATGCTAAAGGAGATCAGTCCTGGGTGTTCATTGAAGGACTGATGCTGAAGCTTAAACTCCAATACTTTGGCCACGTCACGGAAGAGTTGACTCATTGGAAAAGACCCTGATGCTGGGAGGGATTGGGGGCAGGAGGAGCAGGGGACAGCAGAGGATGAGATGGCTGGATGGCATCACTGACTCGATGGACATGAGTTTGAGTGAACTCCGGGATTTGGTGATGGACAGGGAGGCCTGGTGTGCTGTGCTTTATGGGTTCACAAAGAGTGAGACACGATTGAGCGACTGAACTGAACTGAGGCGAACATTTCATGCTGGATGGGCACAATAAAGGACAGAAATAGTATGGACCTAACAGAAGTAGAAGATATTAAGAAGAGGTAGCAACAATACACAGAAGAGCTATACAAAAAAGATCTTCACAACCAAATTAACCATGATGGTGTGATGACTCACCTAGAGCCAGACATCCTGGAATGTGAAGTCAAGTGGGCCTTAGGAAGCATCACTATGAACAAAGCTAGTGGAGGTGATGGAATTCAGTTGAGCTATTTCAGATCCTAAAAGATGATGCTGTGAAAGGGCTGCACTCAATATGCCAGCAAGTTTGGAAAGCCCAGCAGTGGCCGCAGGACTGGAAAATGTCAGCTTTCATTCCAATCTCAAAGAAGGGCAATGCCAAAGAATGCTCAAACTACTGCACAATTGCACTCATCTTGCACGCTAGCAAATGCTCAAAATTCTCCAAGCCAGACTTCAACAGTACATGAAACATGATGTTCCAGATGTTCAAGCTGGATTTAGAAAAGGCAGAGGAATCAGAGATCAAATTGCCAACATCCACTGCATCATTGGAAAAGCAAGAGAATTCCAGAAAAACATCTACTTCTGCCTTATTGATTATGCCAAAGTCTTTGACTGTGTAGATCACAACAAACTGTGGAAAATTTTTCAAGAGATGGGAATACTACCTGACTTGCCTCCTGAGATTTCTGTATGCAGGTCAAGGAGAAAGTTAGAAGCAGACAGGGAATAACAGACTGGTTCCAAATTGGGAACGGAGTACATCAAGGCTGTATATTGTCACCCTGATTATTTAATTTACATGCAGGGTACATCATGTGAAATGCCGAGCTGTATATAGTACTAGCTGGAATCAAGATTGCTGGGAAAAATATCAATAACTTCAGATATGCAGATGACACCATCCTTATGGCAGAAAGTGAAGAGGAACTAAAGAGCCTCTTGATCAAAGTGAAAGAGAGAGTGAAAAAGCTGGTTAAAACTCAACATTCAGAAAACTAAGATCATGGCAATTGATCCCACAACCTCATGGCCAAAAGATGGGGAAACAATGAAAACAGTGACAGACTTTATTTTATTGGGCTCCAAAATCACTGCAGATGGTGACTGCAGCCATGAAATTAAAGGACGTTTGCTCCTTGGAAGAAAGCTATGATTCACCTAGACGGCATAATTAAAAGCAGAGACATTACTTTGCCAACGAAGGTCCATCTAGTGAAAGCTATGGTTTTTCCAGTAGTCATTATGGATGTAAGAGTTGGACTATAAAGAAAGCTGAGCACAAAAAATTGATGCTTTTGAACTGTGGTGCTAGAGAAGACTCTTGAGAGTCCCTTGGACTGCAAGGAGATCAAACTAGTCTATCCTAAAGAAATAAGTCCGACTACTCATTTGAAGGACTGATGCTGAAGTTGAAGCTTCAATATTTTGGCCACCTGATGCGAAGAACTGACTCATTGGAAAGTACCTCAATGCTGGGAAAGCTTGAAGGCAGGAGGAGAAGTGGGTGACAGAGGATGAGATGGTTGAATGGCATCACCGACTTTATGAACATGAGTTTGAGCAAGCTCTGGGAGTTAACGATGGATAGGGAGGCCTGGCCTGCTGCAGTGCATGGGGTCACAAAGAGTAGGACTTGACTGAGCGACTGAACTGAACCGAACCAAATTAAATGCTGAAAAAACTTACATTTTATCAAAGCAGTGGAATAGAGGACAGAGAACTAACCTCCTTTCATCATAATTAGGCATTGAGAACCTAAGTAGTCAGATCCTCTTTAGCTCTCAGCCAAGGGGTCAAAATATCTACATTATAGCACTAAATGGGAAACATCTAACTGAAAAAGAATGAATGAGTGAGTGAATAAATGAGTATTAAGTAGCAGAATTTGGAGTGGACTATCATCCTAGAAGTACTCAAGAGATTATAAAGCAATAAAGAATATGTATTCATTTAAGGCAGATTCTCTAAATATTAAAATTCTAATTTATGTGATGTTTTAAATTTTATGAATCACAAAATGATTTTATCCTTCTACTTTGTACTGTACTTTGCCAGTCTGGTACTCAAATTTTGTTTCTCTATCATCAACCTTACCCACAACAAATAACTCTGAATATATTCTGTACCATTAAGAAAATAATGTTCCTCTCAAAGGACAAAGATTTTTCAGGACTGAGTGTAACTACATGTTCCTGAAACAGCATCAGAAGTACTATTCAACAGACAGCCAAGATATTTTGAATAGTAACATTATAATTAGAATAAAACCTTTTAAGATAGCATATTTCCCACCAAGCCTCCTGTTTTGTTTGGTTTTAATCTTTTACAGTATATTAAATGCAATTATTTCTAGCCTTTGTTTATGTTTCAAAATTTTTCAGTATCATGAATGATATCCTGTTCTTTAAAAATAACTCATTTTGAAGAAATACTTTACTTTGCAACTTAGTATTTATATTACTCTTTGTCCTTTCTGGGGAAAAAAGAAAATGTAAGTTACACTGAGGGGAAATTATCTCAACCCTGACTTAAACAAAAAATAGACAAAAGCTCTAAAAATTCCCAAGGCAGAAGTATTATAGAGATTGAGTATTGAGATTATGGATCAGATGATCAGAATTTCTACATGAACACATAAGCTTAAAACACTCAAGCACTACTTGGATTCAGAGTGTGACTGCTTTTAATACGTGCATATGACTTTTCAAAACTGATTGACTATATTTCATATAGGAAGAAGCCAATACTACTACAAGAATTAGACCTAAAACAAAAAGTTGTATGACCTGATTTAGAAGGTTGCCATTTATTTAGTGTTGTGTTCCTGAAGTATCCATTTTCCACAATTAATCATTTCAGATCAGTAGCGTGGGAAATAGTGAGGTGAATGAGACATGGGAAATATCTTTAACATAGCGACAGACATATCCATGTTTCAGTAAAAGAAACGTCAAAGCAATGAAAGATCTCACTTTCTAGCAATGAAGGAATTAAACAAAATTTCTTCCACACAACCACAAGAGAAAACATAAGTTTATGAATGAGAGTTATAGTAATCATTAAGTATCAATATATGTTCAGTGAAAATTTAAAGAAAAATAGGTATGTAATAACCTAACACCAATGCTGAAAAGTTAAATTGCCAGTTTTTTGAACCAGCTAAGAGTAAAAATAGGATGAGATAAAGGCTTAGGATCAGGTTAGGTTGAAAGTCTGAGAACTTTGTAGTAAGCTAAAGCCCATAAAGAGTTGTACATTTTTTGAAAATGAATTTTGATTAAAAAAATTCTTATTGACAAGGAGGGTATAAATACAAAACTTGTTTATATTAGCTTCTATGAAGAACTTCACCAATTAAAAACAAAGTGATACAGAACTGTTAATGCCCAAGATAATATCAGCATAAGGCAATTAATAAATCCAATCATAAAAACAAAAATCCCACAAATAAAGTTTTGTCAAACAATGCACAATCCAAAATTACAAAATACCAGTTGATATAAGTGAGAGTCCACATAGATAGAGACTGTAAAATGAATTATTAAAGTTGTACACAAATGAGAAAAACAAGAAATCACCAGGCAAATTTATAAACATATTCAAATTGGACATCTGAAAATAAAGTATGATCATTGAAATTACAAACCAGAAACAAACAGAACACTCGCTACCTCTTTCTAGGACACCATAAAATACCACAACCAGATCAATTTCAAGAAGGGAAAACTACTGGCCAATCTCTCTCATCAACAACATGCAAAAATTCTCAAAATATTATCAAATAAAATTCAACAAAGTATACAAATAATTATATACCATGGCCAAGTAGAATTTACTCCAGGTATACATGTTAACCTAATATATAACATAATATAAGAAAATATAACATAACCCATCATATCAACAGGCAAAAGGAAACTGCCATCAACTGACACAGAAAGATCATACAGTGAAACTCAGCACCCGTCATGATAAAAGCTTACAGCAAATTAGGAACAGAGGAAAACTTCCTTAATTTGATAAAGGATATCTACCCCCCAAATTGGAGAAGGAAATGGCAACCCACTCCAGTGTTCTTGCCTGGAGAATCCCAGGGATGGGGGAGCCTGGTGGGCTGCTGTCTATGCGGTCGCACAGAGTCAGACACGACTGAAGTGACTTAGCAGCAGCAGCACCCCAAAAATGCTACAGGTAGTGTACTTACTGGTGACAAACTTTTCCCTTAAGATAGGGAACAAGTCATGGATGCCCCTCTCACTATCCCTCTCAATATCTTAATGGAAGTACTACCAAGTGAAATAAAGGAAATAAAGGTACATAGATCTAGAAGGAGCAAATAAAACTTTTGTTGACAGAGGACATGAGTGTCTCTATATGAAATCCAACATAATTTAAACAAAAACTACTGGACTAAGCAATTATACTAAGGTTATTGAATATAAGGATATAAGGTTAACATACAAAATGTAACTAATTTTCTATAAAGCACTGCTGCTGCTGCTAAGTCACCTCAGTCGTGTCTGACTCTGTGCGACCCCATAGACGGCAGCCCACCAGGCTCCTCCGTCCCTGGGATTCTCCAGGCAAGAACACTGGAGTGGGTTGCCATTTCCTTCTCCAATGCATGAAAGTGAAAAGTGAAACTGAAGTCACTCAGTCATGTCCAACTCTTAGCGACCCCATGGACTGCAGCCTACCAGGCTCCTCCATCCATGGGATTTTCCAGGCAAGAGTACTGGAGTGGGGTGCCATTGCCTTAGGGACTAGGAATTTGAAATGAAAAACCAAGCACCACTTATAGACTAAAAATGGAAGCATTTATAAATTTAACAGAAGATTTAAAATTCTATTGGAAAAATCAATGAAGATTAAATAAATGAAGAGATATTCCATGTTCGTGGGTGAGAAGATTCACTTGTTAATATGTCACTTGTTCCCAACTTGATATATAGATGATCCAGCAAGTTATTTTGTAGATATTAACAAATTCTAAAATTCATATATAAAGATGAAAAGATCCAGACTAGAAAACACGATAGTAAGAACAAAGATTGAACACTGAAACAACCCATCTTCAAGACCTACTAAAAAGCTACAATAATCAAGATAACATGGTAGTGCTGAAATAACACATATAGATTAGAAGAACAGAATAGAGAGATCAGAAACAGATTCACATGAATCTAATTGATATCTGATGAAGATGCAGTGACAATTGAATCAAAAAAGATAACTTTTAAACAAGCTATACTGGAACAACTGGACACTCATGTTAAAAATACATATTTAAAATCTAGACATAGCTCTTCTTTCAAAATATTTGATTAAAATTGGATTATAGATCTAAATAGTAAACTAGTCTGTAAAACTTCTAGAATACAGAAAATTTATGTAACCTTGAATTCAGCAGTGATTATTTAGCTACAACATCAAAAGCATGATATGCCAATGGGGAGCAAAAATGATAAACTGTACTTTAACATAACTAAAATAATTCTATTCTTTAAAAGGACCAGTGAGAAAATCGAAGAAGCTGCAGTTTGGGAATATTAACAAAGCACTCATCTGACAAATAACTTTTATCAAATATACAAAGAAGTCTTAAAACTCAATGGTAAGTAAACCAGCCTAGTGAAAAACAGGTATCTGAACACTTCAGAGAAAATAAGTAGATGGCAAACAAAAGACTAGCAATATAATTTGCATTAAATAAAGAAAAAAATTAAGACAACATACATATCAGACACAATACATCTTCCTTCTAGAGTGGCTAAAACTAAAAAAAATAAAAGTGTTGAAAATACAGAACAATAGCTAGGAATGTAAACTGATACAGTCACTACAGATGATTTGTGTGACTAGAAATTGGTGATATTATCAGGGAATCTCAAAGGTAGGAAAGTGGAAGTGAATTTAATTGGGGTTTTATAATTAGACATCAAAATTATCCAGGCACAAATGGTCCTTAGGCCAGTGGATGAAAGGACCTGAATTAAGCACATGGGCTAAAATCAAAAGAAAAGTGAAAGCAGACAAAAGTACATTTTGGGCATGTCTTCCAAAGGGGGAATAGATTACACGGAATGCATTTTGGAATGAGTTTTTTCTGCTGATGGTGTTATTTCAATCCAGCATGTTCTCTGCCCAGCAGTAGGATAGGTACACAGGGTAAGCATACACAGCAGACATAGAGCTGAAATAGTGAGCTGTAGAAACCCTAAAGTGTTAACATAGTTTACACTATGTTTCTGTATTCGATTCTACAGTATTTGTGGCCCATAAGGGGTAATAGAATCCCTTCTTTATAAAAAGGTTCTCTTCCTGAATCTAAAGCAGAATTGATTGATGGTTTGAATATTAGAGGAAGAGTATGGCCAATTTTGTTTTGTCTCCATAATTCATTTAGAGAACTACAAAAAAATGCAAAGTTGTTCACACAAATAGAATTTTACAAAAAAAATACTGAAAGTAAAATGCAAAATCAAAGAGCTTTGCAGCTAAAATGCTCATCAAAAGTCCCATGTGTACTTGGATCAATCTATGTTTTAAGATGAAAATAATCACAGTGGAAAGTACTCAAGGAAGAACCATTTCTATAATGTGTCAGTAATTTAAGTGGGTTCTTTATTAACATTTTAAACTATAATTCACATTTAATTATATGAAGAAATAAGGATCTTATAGTGACAAAGATAATTTAGGCTTATTTGCTTTAAACTAATTTCCTGAGTTCACCCTATAATTGCCATGCAATTTCTATGTGGAAAGGACATGTTTCATTGATTAACAGAATCTCTAATTTAGGGTAATGGAAATACAACTCATATTTCCCCTTATAAAACATCATTGTTTTTACATTTTAATTTGTGTTAAAATTATTACTTTATCTTTGCCCATTCCTTTGAAACCTAAAATCTGAATTATATTAAAAAAGTTTTTTGATAAAAAACTGAGAGGGCAACAGGCAGGAAGGCCATGGGTCTCCAAACGGAGGAAATAGGCTGCAAGTGTCAGACATATTTCAGCTCTCTCTCAAGCGGCAGGAGGACATAAACCAGTGATATATTTTTTCCCTTCTCTATACAAATTTAAAAAGGAGGTTTCTCTTAAAATACTGTGTTGCCATAATGGCACCTGGTTCCACCTGAAGTTAACTATTGTCAAACCTTGAGTTAACCAATGCATTTTTCTTATGGAAATGTTTGTATTAAGCTATGTTAATATACTATGCATTTACCCCAGACTCTAATGTCTCAGAACCAACAAACAATTATGTAATACTCAGACATTGTTCCCCTAATCTACGTAAATGAAACCATTTGTACCGTAGTCTGCCTTTCTACAAGATTCAAGTCAATCATTTTGTGGCCCGGGATGCCTCACCTGGTGCCAAGATTATCCCAAAACACATCTTATGGATGAGGGACCTGGTGCCATTCTTTGACTTTTAAGACATTCCTTTCTTTCATGAACAGACTGCTAGTGACTATATAACACCCAGCTAAAAACTAGCAGGGGGGTATCCTTTCTGCCCCATTCTGATGCCTATGTCAGAAGTTTTCTCTATCTCCTTAACTTTATTACACAAAATACAACTCATAATTTAATTGGGGTTTTATAATTAGACATCAAAATTATCCAGGCACAAATGGTCCTTAGGCCAGTGGATGAAAGGACCTGAATTCTCTGGCCCTGGATTGAATTCATCTCCTCTGGAGGCCAAGAATCCTGGCATCTTTTCATGGTTCAGCAACAACCTTTCACATCAAGGTCCTAATGTATAGCACAGGGTATATCAACAGTGATAAACCATAACAGAAAATATAATAAAGAATACACACACACACACACATATATATGGTTTTCCTACTTTGGCCACCTGATGCAAAGAACTGACTCATTTGAAAAGACCCTGATGCTGGGAAAGATTGAAGGTAAGAAGAGAAGGGGACAACAGAGGATGAGATGGTTGGATGGCATCACCAACTCGATGGACATGGGTTTGAGCAAACTCAGGGAGATGGTGAAGGACAGGGAAGCCCAGTGTGCTGCAGTCCATGGGGTTGCAAAGAGTCAGACACGATTGAGCAACTGAACTGAACTACTGACTTAGATAGTAAAGAATCTGCAAAGTGGGAGACTTGAGTTCAATCCCTGGATCAGGATGATACCCTGGAGAAGGAAATGGCTACGCACTCCAGTATTCTTGCCTGGAGAATTCCATGGACAGAGCAGCCTGACCAGCTATAGTCCATGGAGTCATAAAGAATCAGACACAACTGAGCAATGATACTTTCACACTGAGTCACTTTGTTGTGCAGCAGAAATTAAAACACTGTAAATCAAGCATACTTCAATAAATTTTTGTAAATAAGTAAATTAAATAGCAATGTGGGGGGAAAAAGCAGTTTATCTTCTGCATAGTTTATTTGGGGGGTGGGTGGCACATCAAAAAGGAAGTAGAACATCAGTCTTGGCCATGATGCTTTTCTCAGTTATATTAACATTATTCTTTCCCCCATGCTAGATGAGAGCTTAACCCTCTTCATAGTGCATCTAAAATTCTGGAAACATAAAATAAAACCAAACAAAATGCTGAATACAAGTCAAGAGGTGATTTTGAAAATCTTTGGATACAGATTATTTCTGTACTCTCTCTCTCTCTATATATATATATATATTTTAATTTTTGCAAACAAGGTAAAATAGGAAAATGTAAGAAGATTTAGATTGTCTACAATTCACTGCTTCAGCTGTATGTCTGATATGTACCCACTGTGGTACTGTATGTAGTCAGAGTACATTGAACTTCCAGAATGGATTATTTAAAATAAGGTTTTTGATCTATTCTTGGATCTATCACTGAGTCTCAGTTGTCTCACATGCATAATTAAGATAAAAGTCCCAGTATTGCCCCTACAGTGAGAATTCCATTAAGATAAAAAGATGGAGATGTTTCAAAACCCTTTCATTTATCTTTTAGCTTTTCATTTAACATTTATTGAATCATATATGAGTATAGAGCATATCAAGACATAATCATTTCCCTTAAAACACTTAAAACTGTTTGAGTATAATAGAGTATAATATGAGACAAGAGCAATGTAGGGATGTGTGGAAATGTATAACATGATAAAAATAATGTAAAGATGCAATCGAAACACATATACACCAAGTAATATGCATGAGGCATCCTAACCATCCTGGGAGCTTTTAGCATACTAAGTGATGAATGCATACTATGGTGAATTCAAACAAGAGGTTGTTCCCAGTAGAAGAGACAGCATCACCAATGGTAGTGGATTAGAAGCATCAGAGTGTGCTCTGAAACAATAAGCACTTTAATGCTCATAGAGCATATATTTCAAAGCAGAGAAGAGATAGTGGAAAGATGGAAACATATGAAGTGTCATGTTCCTTTGACATTGCCATAATTATGACAGCAAGGAGATCCAACCAGTCTATCCGAAAGGAAATCAGTCCTGAATATTCATTGGAAGGACTGATGCTGAAGCTGAACTCCAATACTTTAGCCCCCTGATGCAAAGAGCTGACTCATTGTCATAGACCCTGATGCTGGGAAAGACTGAAGGCAGGAGGAGAAGGGGATGACAAAGGATGAGATGTTTGGATGGCATCACCAACTCAATGGACATGAGTTTGAGTAAATTCCGGGAATTGGTGATGGACAGGGAGGCCTGGTATACTGAGGTCCATGGGGTCGCAAAAAGTCGGACACGACTGAGCAACTGAACTGAACTGAAAATGGATATATATTTACATGTTATTGGCTAATGCTATTATTGTTGAAGGCTTAGCATGAATTTTCTCAAAATCCTCAAAAAAATCTATTAGTTTAATACCAATATTGCCTTTCACTAATGAATTAAAACTTAGGTTAAGTGAACATTCAATATCACTTAAACATATGCATATATTTACAATTTGTATTTTTAAGTTTCTCACAAGGAGATATTGTTTTCTCAACTATAATTGCCAATGTATGTATCTTCCAACTCTAGAATTAGAAATTAAAAAACCAAGAAATTTGAGATACAGCAAACATGCCTTCCTCATCTATTCCTTGTTTGAGAAATAGTGGACAATATATTTGCTGAAATGATGGTTTTGACTGAATCTTGGAATAAATCAGAAAGACTTTCTAGTGTCTTTTTTTTCTTTCTATTTTTAATCACTCAGGAAAGGTATGATAAAGTTAGCCTATTTCCACAAAAGGATTAAACTTCCCAACAGATTAGTAAAGATTCACTCAGACATTACGTGAACCCCAGAAAATAACAGGCACTGTGCTCCAAACTGTGAACTAAAGCCTGGATCAAGTATTGCTTTTGCCCTGATGATGATTACTTAATTGACTGGTAATACAGTGTGATAAATGTTATGACACTGGGAAGTAGGAGGCAGGCAAACCTGAGTATAAATGCATATTATGCTAATATAAAAATCAAATGAAATAATAAATAAGCCATGCAATATAGTGTTTGGTAAATCTGATGACCATTTATACAAAGTTATGATAAAATTTTTAGTTGAGATAGAACTGAGGACTGCATATATCTATGTTATCATTGTCTATGATATTTGCAGGGAACGTGTATCATCACTGATTTTAATAGCTTTGAGTTGTTGACCTTGTAGATAAGAAGCCATCTATGCCAATAATTCTTCTTGTATACCTAGAGAAGAAAGTGGGACCCAAGACCATTATTTTAGCATGACAGGAAAGTTTCTTCTCAATTCCTGAATTATATGTAACATATTCTAGACTTACTCACATAGGCAGCCATGTACGTGTGTCCCTTGCTATTTAAGGGGGATTGGTTTCAGACTCTCATGAATACCAAAACCTATGGATGCTTACGTCCCTTTTATACAATGTGGAATTTGCATATAATCTATATACATGATTTATTCTTTAAATTAGATATAAGAATTTAAGTAATTCTCTAGATTACTTATAATACCTAAAATACAATGTAGATGCTATGTAAATAGTTATCAAAATGGCAGGCTCATATGCTTTTGTGACATTCCCTGGGATGTTTGAAAATCTTTGATCCACAGTTGCAGATGTGGAACCTGCAGATACAAAAGGTCAACTGTATTTGCCAAATTCAATTATTCTTCAGACAGTCTCATCTATAGATCTAGTGATTTTCTCCTTTTCAGTCAGTTCAGTTCAGTCACTCAGTTGTGTCTGACTCTTTGCGACCCCATGGACTGCAGTACGCCAGGCCTCCCTGTCTGTCACCAACTCCTGGGGTTTACTCAAACTTATGTCCATTGAGTCAGTGATGTCATCCAACCATCTCATCCTCTGTAGACCCTTCTCCTCCCACCTTCAATCTTTCCCAGCGTCAGGGTATTTTCCAATGAGTCAGCTCTTTGCATCAGTTGGCCAAAGTATTGGAGTTTCAGCTTCAACATCAGTCCTTCCAATGAACACTCAGGACTGATCTCCTTTAGGATGGACTGGCTGGACCTCCTTTCAGTCCAAGGGACTCTCAAGAGTCTTCTCCAACACCACAGTTCAAAAGCATCAGTTCTTCAGTGCTCAGCCTTCTTTGTAGTCCAACTCTACTATGCATACATGACTACTGGAAAAACCATAGCCTTGACTAGACAGACCTTTGTTGACAAAGTATTGTCTCTGTTTTTTAATATGCTGTCTAGGTTGGTCATAACTTTCCTTCCAAGGAGTTATTTCCAAGCATCTTTTAATTTCATGGCTGCAATCACCATCTGCAGTGATTTTGGAGCCCAGAAAAATAAAGTCTGACACTGTTTCCCCATCTATTTGCCATGAAGTGTTGGGACCAGATGCCATGATCTTCGTTTTCTAAATGTTGAGCTTTAAGCCAACTTCTTCACTTTTTTTCACTTTCCTCAAGAGGCTATTTAGTTCGTCTTCACTTTCTGCCATATCATCTGAGGTTATTGATATTTCTCCCAGTAATTTTGATTCCAGCTTGTCCTTCCTCCAGCCCAGCATTTCTCATGATGTACTCTGCATATAAGTTAAATAAGCAGGGTGACGTTATACAGCCTTGATGTACTCCTTTTCCTATTTGGAACCAGTCTGTTGTTCCATGTCCAGTTGTAACTGTTGCTCCCTAACCTGCATACAGATTTCTCAAGAATCAGACCAGGTGGTCTGGCATTCCCATCTTTTTCAGATTTTTCCACAGCTTATTCTCTTTTTGGCGTATCCAAAATATCAGGAAATACTATCAGCTTTTGCTAGATGTTTTGTTGTCACTGCATTCTTTCAAACATAACTTTTATTAGAATTGTTTCTAGGGCAGGCCTTTGTTATGTCAGTGAGGAAAGGCCTTAGGAGGAAAAAGATCTAGCTTCCATTTTAGAGCTTTAAAGGGCTAAATAAATTCTTCTCCGTTAAAGCTAGAGCCATTAAAACAATGTCCTCTATAAAAAAAAAAACAAAAACAAAAAACAAACAAACAAACAAAAAAAAACACAAAGTCCTGTTTGTTATCTGAATTCACTTTAATATAGTGTAGTCAGGCTGGGCATTACATACTCTTTTAGGTAAGTCATGAATGGGACCAAGGGAGTTTAAGAGGAAGTCCAGTATCATGGTCATCTTGGGCTGCAGACTCCTACTAGTTAGTGGTAACTAACTGTTTCTAAGGATCAGGATCACAGAAGGAAAAAAAGTCTTACTTGGGGAAAAAAAAAAAGAAAGAAAGAAAGAAAATTTACGTGAATGCTTTCAAGACAGCCTCAAAGCAGAGAAGAAAAGACAATGGGTGTTTCTAACCATTGGCACAAATAGCTAACTCATTCGTCATTTCTCTTGTGCCAACCATTGACCAAAGCACTTAAATATATTTCTTCAGTAAGGTCTTATAAATGCTACTCATTTTACAGATCATAAACTGAGTCCCAGAAAAGTTTAGAGTCTCAAGTTCACACACTGGAGACCACCACCAGGATTTAACCCCAGATAGCAGGCCTCTAAAGACAAGCTCTTCCCTATGCGATGCTGTGGAGAGAAAATACGAGGGACAGGGAGAGGTAACCTTTCAGTGTCACATTCATAGTCAGACCACCTGGGAGCTTATTTGGACACTTTGGGCAACTCTTAGCATCCTTTTCCTTGGTTTTACCATATGTACATTGTAGATATAAATACTGACTCTCAGTTCTTGTAAGGATTACATGCACTGCAGTGAGTGTTAACAGTGATCATTATCATTAGTAGTAGAAGTATAGCAGTAAGATGATATAAATAAGGGTCCTTACCAATTAGAAGGTAAGCCAAGTTGAACTCAGGCACAGAAGATAAAGGAGTGTCTAGATCTGTAAGTCTCTTCCCACCCTGTTTTAAAATAACCTGTTCACTAAACTGTAACAATCCTCTTTCTTAAGATGTTGAAGATCATACAGGGCAGAGGTTAAGAGAGGGAAGGAATAGCATGAGACAATTATGTCTAAGAATGTAAGCCCCATAATTGTACATGCTGCATCATGTAACCCTTAGTGATTCTGCTGCTGCTGCTGCTGCTGCTGCTGCTAAGTCGCTTCAGTCGTGTCCGACTCTGTGCGACCCCAGAGACGGCAGCCCACCAAGCTCCACCGTCCCTGAGATTCTCCAGGCAAGAACACTGGAGTGGGTTGCCATTTCCTTCTCCAATGCATGAAAGCGAAAAGTGAAAGTGAAGTCGCTCAGTCACATCGGACTCTTCGCGACTCCATGGACTGCGGCCCACCAGGCTCCTCCATCCATGGGATTTTCCAGGCAAGAGTACTGGAGTGGGGTGCCATCGCCTTCTCCATAGTGATCCTAAAGATGATTATTCAGAGGAGGAACCTGGAATTCATGGACTTTGCTAAAGTCACACATAATTCAAAGTTTAACAGGATTGGAAAAGATTTAAAAAGTATTAACTCTTTTAATGCCATTAGGTAGCTTTGATTGCCCATGTGATATCACTTTTGCTATTTCAAAATTAAAAATGATGATCAACATCCACAGCTTGAAGGAATGAAAGAAGTTGAAAGGCAACTCAGCATTGTTAACTAATATTGTTTTATGCACACCATGCCTAAAAAATGGCAAGAGATGGAAACTATGCTTGAAATAAACTGATTTTTTAAAAATCTTGCATACAATTTTAGAATTTTATATTTATATTAGAGAATCTTCTGTGCAAAAATCCCGATTAGAATAGTGAGAAAAGTTTTCTCTAATGCTCATGAGAATAGTTATACACATAAAGAGTTAAGGATTTTACACTAGGTAGAAGTGCAATTTTAAATCTTAAAGATTTTATTTTACGAGGCAACCTGCTATCCCTCAATAAAACGATGAAGGCATGACTGTGAGGACTACTGCATGAACAAGTGCCAAGTCAGGACATTTAAAGGCCACTCATCAACTTTCTGGAGAAGGCAACGGCAATCCACTCCAGTCCTCTTGCCTGGAAAATCCCATGGACGGAGGAGCCTGGTGGGCTACAGTCCATGGGGTTGCAAAGAACCAGACACAACTGAGTGACTTCACTTTCACTTTTCACTTTCATACATTGGACAAGGAAATGGCAACCCACTCC
This sequence comes from Oryx dammah, assembly GCF_014754425.2. Taxonomy (NCBI): domain Eukaryota; kingdom Metazoa; phylum Chordata; class Mammalia; order Artiodactyla; family Bovidae; genus Oryx; species Oryx dammah. Next base: position 6,999,857 of record NW_024080444.1, on the reverse strand, counting down.
AGTACTCTTACCTGGAGAATCCCAGGGACAGAGGAGCCTGGTGGGTTGCAGTCCATGGGGTTGCAAAGAGTCGGACACGACTGAAGCGACTTAGAAGCAGCAGCATCAACTTTCAGTGAAGCTAGATATTTGATTAAAGGTGATGGTGATTTCCAGTAGCCTCATTCAAGAGGGCAATCACTGCAACTTCATTTTGCAGTAAGATTAGAAAATCTAATATTATTAGAAATAATATAATTTTTTATTATTAGAAAATCATATATTCTATGGCCAACAAGTAAGAAAACATGATGCGTGAGGACAAACTACTTGAATTGACAGCAAATAGTTAAATGTCAAAACTCAGAACAGCTAGTCAAAGGACCTAAAATGATGGTCTGGAGAATGGAGTTCAGGAGCCAAAAAGCACAGAAGAGATGAAGATGGCTTTATTTTTTATTTTTTTTTTTGTTTTTAGAATGGAAGGAGGGGCAAATACCTAACCACATTGTAAGACTTATTTCCAAAAAAATTAGGATTCCCAAGGAGACAAAAGCAGAGGACAGTTTCTATCCAACAAAAAAAGTCACATAACAAGTAACACAACATGTAGTCACAGGGCCCGTTATCTCAGTCTTTTCTCACAGTTTGGCATGACAGTGAGAGAAAGGAGAAAAGAAAGAGGAAAATCGAGCTGAGGTGGGGGTTAACAGAAAGCTGTAGCAGGAAGGAAGGAGGATGGCATACACATTTATCCTCAGCCTCTGTCAAACGTTTCAACTCCTTCCTCCAGCTTGCTAAGTGTTTTCTCATTGCCCACTCCTTTATGATTCAAAATGCATCAGGACTATCACATCTTGGATGACAGGAAAAAAAAAAAAAAAAAAGGGCCACATGGGGACAATGACATAAGAGTTTAAAGGAGGAGAAAAGATCATTTGTATTTCAGCGGCAGGAAGCAGTCCGGTTGGGTAGTACCTCAAGATTCAAGGGAGGTTAAGAGAAGCACACCCTGGTTATACAGGATTTATAAAGCTGACTTAAAATATTAGGTTTTATTTTGATGATAATTAAAAGCCATCAAAATCATTTTAGGCAGGAAGTCTCCAAACATAAGAGGATTACTCTGGTAGTTGAATTACCTCATGTGGAGGAGGCTACATACTTCAGACACGACTTTAAGAGCAGCAGGCTTGTACCTAGTAGGGGAAAAAAAAATATCTATCTGTTCCTTTCCCTCTACACATGACAGACAGCCCAGAAGTCTGCACTACAGGATTTGTCTGGGTTTCTGTTTGGGTGGTTACTGAGAACTAAGGGAAGAACATTTCCAGACTTGTCTCAGGGTCCTTCTGTTAGTCCTCTATAGAGCTCCCTACCAGATCTAACACCTAGGTTTAGACAAACTGGATTAGAGCTGCCGAATTACCAAGATCACAGACTCTACATTGCCTTGGACCACAGGAACTCCCGAGTTGAGAAGTTGTCCTGGAATGTCACAGTGGACATGGTTCTGATTTAGACAATCTACTACCTTAAGAAACTGGAAATTAATACACTGTTCTAAATTTGAATTTAAATCCAACCTTGTTGCTCTTAAGTTATTCTTAAGTATTTTAAAATAGATGTCCATTTTAAAATCTCAACAGTTTAGTAGAAAAGATGACTCTCTCAAGAGCTATCAACCTATGCAAATAGAAAATCTGTTGTAGGTTCTCGCTAAAGGATTTTTTTTTTAATATTCAGTATTAAAAAAGAGAAAGTAAACAATAATATGGAAAGCAATTATGTGGTTAACAAAATAACTGGAAAAAAGCTAAGAAAAAGAACAGACTAAAGTTTCTTTAATAAGGTAATTTTTAAAAGCTAATTATCAGAATCAGCTGAAGAACTCTGAAGCTATTAGGCTGATAAAAGCTGGAGTATAAACCAGCAAATTAGCATGTTGAGAGTAGTTGGAAAGAAAGGGATAATAGATGACATGACACAAAATAGGCCATAAGTAGATAGCCATTGATGCTGGAACACTGGAATATTATCTATTTTTGTGTATGTTTTGAATTTTCCACTAATTTTTGAAGCAACAGTCCCAAACTTCTTTCTGATAACCTCTAGAAACTGGCAAAGTATGTTATGGCATAGGATTTGATTATTTTGCATTGGATCCTGTGTAAAGCCAAGAGAAACTGATTTCTAGTATGTTTAAAAGGAAGAACATTTCACATGCTTAAATAAGAACCCATGCACTGGTGCAAACAGCACCACCAAGCTGCCATCATGATTCACAGAGAATCAGCTTCATTTGCATGTAATTTCTATCCTATATCACTTGGTTTACTTAAATTGTAGACACGATTAAAACTTAAGTGTTTTTAGAGCAAATTTGGGATGGATCACACATTCACAGATGATAATTCATATTAACCAAAAACAGTGCTTCATAAGTAACACCAACTTTACAAGTGCTGTTAGTAATTTATACAAGAACTTCCCTTTAGTAACAAAACTAGCACCATAATGAAGATTGTAAGAAGTCTAGTGAACTTCTCAAATTAGAGGTCTGTTTCATCTGAATTAACTCTATTTCTTCCAGGAGTTCAAGTCACAATGACAACATTTGCCAATAGGCAGAAGCACATCTTATGCTACGCGATTATGTAGACTTTATCAGTCAAAGATGCCCAAATCATGACCTGCTCCACAGAGAAAATTATCACGTGTTTAAATTTTCAGGAGGTTCCCCAGTGTATTTGTGCCGCCACGCTAACCAGCAGACATTCAGTGCTGAGTGTGCACGTTTCTTCCTCACATTTCTTGAAAAAAGTGAAAACTTGCCCCCTCAGCTTTACAGTTAACAAGAGGTTGGATGTTTCTGTATCTGGTTTGAGTAACCGTCAGGATAGATACAGTCGGGCTAGGGTGAAAACTCCTACTTCTCCCATGCTACATTTTTAGGTTAGCATTTGAAATTAAATACATTCTTTTACTTCATTTAATCTCCATTATTGGAGTAATTATGCTACAACTAGATTATTACTTTTTTATTACTGCTGTAACAAACTACCACAAACTTTGTGACTTGCAAGAAAACAATTTTGCTACCTGAGAGTTGGAGGTTAGAAATCCAAAGTCAGTCGTGGGGTGTCGAAGCCACGATGTCAGGAGAGTTGCTATCTCTTGGAGACTGAAGAAACAGCGACTTCTTTGCCTTTTTCAGCATCTAGAGTCAGAGGGCATCCTTTGACCCATGGCTTCCCTCCTGCTTCTTTCCTCCCATCTCCTACTATTAACTTTGCCCCTTCTGCCTCCTTCCTACAATGTTCCTGGTAATTACATGAGCCCACCTGGATGATTCAGGGTAATTGCCCCATCATTAGAGCCTCAATTAATCACAGGCTGCAAGATTTCTTTTTTGCTGTAAGATTATATCCATAAGTTCTAGAATTAAGGCTTGGGCATCTTTGGGAAGTGGTGGAGAGCATAATGCAACCTAGCCCAAAAAGAAACTCAAAACTAATGCTGCAGGGTAACTTAGAAAAGTCCAGTAAGCCTAGTAAACAGTTACACTTACCAGAAAAAAGAATACACACACTAACAGGGTTCATTTTTTTAAAACAATATTTATTACAAATTAGTAGATATTTTGATGGCAACTGGAAAGAGACTGACTTTGTCTGAATTACTCAAAAAATTGCTTTAGCTTCTTATTCACCTTTATCATTCTAAACCTAACTTTCCAGACAGAGAAAGAAAGAATCTATATTCCTTATCTATGGAGAGTACATGTCTGGGACATGGGAATATGAGCCACAGGTTAGGTAGTCTGTGGGGGTTTCCAGCTCAGCTTTAATCTTTTCACCTTGAATTAAGAAAGGACATATTGATATGAAAATATGTCCCTTGGAACAAAGGATCTCTTATTTTTTATTTTTATGATCTTATCTTGGACAATTTTCTAGTTATCTAGCCATGGCAAATACATTCGTCTAAAAGGGCCAACCAAAACTTGAGAGGTGATCACAAACTTTCCATATACCTCCAAAATTGCTTTGATGTTTGTAAAGAGGAAGAGCACATGTTGTTTGCTCTATAAATAGATTTGTCCATATCATAGGAAGTTAGAAATAATGACCCCTGGGATAATATGCTTTCGATTATGTTATAAAGCAGCTTTCACTACAGGCAGCTGAAAAACAGGCTTGCCAAATGTTTTTAATTTGAAGAACAAACGGAGATGGCATCCTCATTATCTCTGTTCTATATATTAGAGGGTATTTTTTCTCTTGTTTTATTTTGTACAATCTATAATACAACAGCTCTGTATTGACTACATAACCTCATTTTTAAATGGTTTTAAACCTTATTTTTAAACGGTTTAGGCCTCCAGAGGTATTTAAACATAAAACCACCAATTAAAAGCATTTTATTTTCTCCAGAAGTATGCACAGGTGGCCTACATTGAATGATGCCAAAATGTTTACAAAAAATATTTCTCCTTTGCTATTAAAGAAGTTGCCTACAGACTCACACAAATAGTGAATAAAATTTACTTAGCAAATATAATCTAGACAGACAACATTCTCCCCACCCCCATGTCCTCCATCTGCCTCTTGTTTGTGGAAAAAAACTGTGGCCTCCTAGGCCTCCCCTAGTTCAAAAGAATAAACTTAATCAGAGAAGTGAGAATACACAGAAACAAAGAAAATAGTCATGCAAGACGAAACAATAGTTTAGCCATTAAACAAAGTCAAGGAACTTTAGTTTTATCTCAAGAGCTACAAATAATATTCTGAGACATGATCTTTGAACTATTTAGCAGATACTGAAATCCCATCCAGGTGGATGAAGTTAATCACATTCTGAGTACAAGCATGTAGACCCCAGAAGGTTGATCATGACTGTCAATTACCTTACCATCAACCAACTAGAAGAATGAGCACACGCTAGTCACACACTCCACAACCCTCTCCCACACCCTGTTTTAAAAAACCTTTCACTTAAGTCCATTAGGGAGTTCAGGTCTTTTGAGCATCAGGTGCCAGGACTCTTTATTTGGTACCTTACAATAAACGTTGCATTTTCCTTTATCATAAGCCAGTGTCAGTAAATTAGCTATACTACACGCCTACAAGTAGAACCAAGTTTGATTTAGTAACACAAGTAGTGTTTAATTTTGTATCCTTTTCACTAATTGGTATTTTGACTCTGTAGCCAAGAAGGTCACTAGGCTTAGGGGGAAAAAAAAAAAGCCATTTCTATATCTATTTCAAAGTGACCCATTTAAATAAACCTATGCTTGGTTTCTGACCCTAGATCTACTTCAGTTCAGTTCAGTTCATTTCAGTCACTCAGTTGTGTCCGATTCTTTACGACCCCATGAATCACAGCACACCAGGCCTCCCTGTCCATCACCAACTCCTGGAGTTCACTCAAACTCACATCTATCAAGTCAGTGATGCCATCCAGCCATCTCATCCTCAGTTGTCCCCTTCTCTTCCTACCCCCAATCCCTCCCAGCATCAGAGTCTTTTCCAATGAGTCAACTCTTCCCATGAGGTGGCCAAAATACTGGAGTTTCAGCTTTAGCATCATTCCTTCCAAAGAAAACCCAGGACTGATCTCCTTTAGAATGAACTGGTTGGATCTCCTTGCAGTCCAAGGGACTCTCAAGATCTTCTCCAACACTACAGTTCAAACCTATCAATTCTTCGGGGCTCAGCTTTCTTTACAGTCCAACTCTCACTTCCATACATGACCACAGGAAAAACCATAGCCTTGACTAGAGGGACCTTTGTTGGCAAAGTAATGTCTCTGCTTTTCAATATGCTGTCTAGGTTGGTCATAACTTTCCTTCCAAGGAGTAAGCATCTTTCAATTTCCTGGCTGTAGTCACCATCTGCAGTGATTTTGGAGCCCCAAGAAACAAAGTCTGACACTGTTTCCATTGTTTCCCCATTTATTTCCCATGAAGTGATGGGACCAGATGCCATGATCTTCGTTTTCTGAATGTTGAGCTTTAAGCCAACTTTTTCACTCTCCTCTCTCACATTCTTCAAGAGGCTTTTTAGTTCCTCTTCACTTTCTGCCATAAGGGTAGCGTCATCTGCATATCTGAGCTTATTGATATTTCTCCCAGCAATCTTGATTCCAGCTTGTGCTTCTTCCAGCCCAGCGTTTCTCTTTTTACTTTGTTAATTACAGAATAAACTTCCTAGGCTGGGTTCTTCTCAATGGAGACTCTGACATCCACTCAAAATCTCTTCAGGAAACTTCCCTCACAGTCCAGCAGTTAAGAATCCACCTTCCAATGGAGGATTTGATCCCAGGTCAGAGGTTGCTTCCCTGGTGGCTCAGAGGTTAAAGCGTCTGCCTGCAATGCGGGAGACTCGGTTTCAATTCCTGGGTTGGGACGATCCCCCTGGAGAAGGAAATGGCAACCCCGCCCAGTATTCTTGCCTGGAGAATCCCATGGAGAGAGGAGCTTGGTAGGCCACTGGGTCGCAAAGAGTTGGACACAACTGAGCGACTTCACTTTCACTTCACAGGGAACTAAGATATCACATGCTTCTGAACAACTAAGCCCTTGCGGGGCAACTACTGAGTCTGTGCACTCTGCACCACAATTCGAAACAAGCCTGTGCACTGGCAAAGAATAATCCTGCATGCCAGGACTAAGATCCTGTGTGCTGCAATGAAGACCCGACACAACCGAATAGATAAATATTTTAAAAAGACTTTAAAATAAAATAAAAACAAAATTTCCTCAGAACATTTTGATACATACTTAGGGCAAGCGTATTTTTACTTCCCTTTCTACCCTTACTGGGCTTCCCTGGTGGCTCAGAGGTAAAGAATCCACCTGCCAAGTCAGGAGCTGTGAGTTCAATCTTTGGGTACAGAAGAACCCCTGGAGAAGGAAATGGTAACCCACTCCAGTGTTCTTGCCTGGGAATTCCCATGGACAGAGCAGCCTGGTGGGCTACAGTCTATGTGGTCATAAAGCACAGGACACGACTTAGTGACTAAATAACAACTACTACGGCGTCCCTGATAGCTCAGTTGGTAAAGAATCTGCCTGCAATGCAGGAGACACCCCCATTTGATTCCTGGGTTGGGAAGATCCACTAGAGAAGGGAAAAAGCTACCCACTCCAGTGATCTGGCCTCAAGAACTAGTCCATGGGGTCGCAAAAAGTCAGACAGGACTGAGCAACTCACTTTCATTTGGCTTCCCTAGTGGCTCAGCTAGTGAAAAATCTTCCCTCAATGTGGGAAACCTGGGTTCAATCCTTGGGTTGGGAAGACCCTGAAGAAGGAAATGGCAACCCAATCTGTATTCTTGCCTGGAGAATCCCATGGGCAGAGGAGCCTGTCAGGCTACAGTCTATAGGGTTACATGTGACTACCACTTCACTTCAACAATTTTTATTAGACTGAGCTCTTTGAGGAAGAGTTGTGTTGTATACCTTTATTTTTCTATTACAGTGTTTGCCATTAAAAAATGTTGGCACAGTAAATATTTGTTGAGTAGATAAATTAATAAACACAGCACACAATGAGTTCTTTCATTTAGCAGAAAAACTTAAGAGGACTCTGTAAGTCTTTTCTCTTTTTTGAGGTGTTTATAGTTTATTTTGTGGTAAGAAGACGTAAAACTGGAGACAAATCTCAAAAACTACATACAATTTAAAAGCAATCATATTTGCTCTAAATCTATGATTTTCCAGATATAAAGAAGTCTATATCACTCTGGATACTATTCAGAATAACCTGTGAGAGATTTTAAAAATTCGTCTGTGCTCCATTCTCAAATTTCATAAATAGACAAAATCAGGAGATTTTGCTGTGTATTTAGGATGGAAAACCGCTGAGTCACTCAGTGCAGGGACCTGGGACAAACAGAACTGCATCACCTGAAGCTTCTCAGACTCTGCAAGAGCATACATTCCTGAAATAGAATATGCGTTAAAAAATTCATTATGTGATCTATGCATTAAAATTTGATATATCCTCCTCAGAGGTTAAAGTGTCTGCCTGCAATGCAGGAGACCTGGGTTTGATCCCTGGGTCAGGAAGATCCCCTGGAGAAGGAAATGGCAACCCACTCCAGTGTTCTTGCCTGGAGAATCCCACGGACGGAGGAGCCTGGTGGGCTACCATCCACGGGATAGCTAAGGGTCAGACACGACTGAGTGACTTCACTTTCACGTTCACTTTACATCCTATCAACCTAAAAAGCAAGAGGAAAGAAAAGAAAGAAACAACAACAACAACAACAACAACAACACTCTGTTGAGATAATTAAGAAATGCTTTTGAAGGAGACATATAGCTGGTGGGTACCTGGGTTCTGGGGTCAAACTGCTACTGCTACTGCTAAGTCGCTTCAGTTGTGTCCGACTCTGTGCGACCCCATAGACGGCAGCCCATCCAGCTCTCCCATCCCTGGGATTCTCCAGGCAAGAATACTGGAGTGGGTTGCCATTTCTTTCTCCAATACATGAAAGTGAAAGTGAAGTCGTGTCCGACTCCTAGCGATCCCGTGGACTGCAGCCTACCAGGCTCCTCCATCCATGGGACCTTCCAGGCAAGAGTACTGGAGTGGGTTGCCATTGCATTCTCTTGATCTGGGTCAAACTACCTGGATCCTAATACTTAGTAGGTCTTTTAACTTGATCAAGTTACTTACAAATATGTCTAAGCCTCGGTGAGCATTGGACCATAAAAAAGGCTGAGCATCAGAGAATTTCTGCTTTTGAGTTGTGATGCTGGCAAAGACTCTTGAGAGTAACTTGGACAGCAAAGAGATCAAACCAGTCAATCCTAAAGGAAATCAATCCTGAATATTCACTAGAAGGACTGATGCTGAAGCTGAAGTTCCAATATTTTGGCCACATGATAGGAAGAGGCAAATCATTGGAAAATACCCTGATGCTAGCAAAGACTGAGAGTAGAAGGAAAAAGGGGTGACAGAGGATGAGATGGTTGGATGGCATCATTGACTTAATGGACATATTTGAGCAAATGCTGGGAGAAAGTGAAGGACAGGGAATCCTGGCATTGGGGAGTTTATGGAATTGGAGAGTTGGGCACAACTTAGTAGCTGAACAACAACAACAAGCCTCAGTTTACTATATTACAAGAGTACTGGAGTGGGGTGCCATTGCAGTCTCCAATATTACAAGGGAGATAATAATAATACTAAATCCATACAGTTACTTTGTATCATATAGTATTGTTTGGTACAGAGTAAGCTCTCAGTAAATTTAATTAGTGCCTCTAGGATTGAGTGAACTTGGGTCTGCAAACAGGTAAAAGGTATTTTCTTCAGGCCATTCTACCTGGAAGTAAACTAAACATTATAAACTAAATAAGCTAAGTAAATAAACTAATAAATAAACTAAGTAAACTAAACATTCTACCTGGAATTAAACTAAAATAGCAGTTTTCAGCTAGAGTACACAAATTCCTAAACGTAATAAATACATCTAGATGAAACAGAGGAACCACCAGTTTTAAGTGGAACATGTTTTCAGATCCTCAAGATCCATACACATCCATTTATAATTTATCTAATATTAAAACTCATCAGTATCTGAGTTTTGCCTTTCTTTCCCCCTCCCCCCTTGTCTTTCACAAAAGTGTTCTTCCCCAGTTTACAAAATCAAAACCTAACATTGTCCTGGATGAAAACAAAATGAAACAAACCATTTGTGGCACCAAAGGCATTTTTCATTTTCATGCATCATCTAAGTGATAAGCTATTAATAGCAAGACTTTGGACCCTCTTCTCTAGCTAGCCATCTAGCTACCTATTTTAGAAAAATTCAGATTTGAACACAGCCTTTCTGACAGTATATTTGATTTCCTGATTGGTTTGGCAATGAAGATTAGTTTCACCATATAATGGGAACTTGTTTTTCCATAAATTGAATGAGTACTAGCTAACGGTAAAACAAAATTATAATAACAAATATCTTTTAAGCACAAAAATGTGCTGTACTCTTAAAATTGAATATTTTATGATTATTTGAAAATAGTTAATAAAATACAGTTATCAACTTAAAAATGTATGGACATGACAGAGTTTGTCAAAGTTTCTGAAGTTTTCAGATTACTCTTTGAAGTGATGTTACCTCAAAGCCTTGATAGATGGATTTATTTCCTACTTTTGTGCTATTTTAAATGTTCCATAAGGCACTGGAATCTCCAAAGAAGAAAACACCATCTAGAAGCCCCAAAAGTTTATCTGGGCTTGATAAAAGAACAAAGTAAAACAGAATGTGGTACATGCTTTTACCTCAAGGCTCTTACTGATAGATTTATATCAGATTCCAACAATAAAATCACATAATAAGGAAAAGATATTAGAAGCACACAGAAAGTACAGAGTTCTATACTCACAGATCTATGCTTAAGTTTGTAGTGGTGAAAAATTAAAAATTCATAAATATGATGAAATTATAAGTAGTACAGAATCACAGACCAGGACACTATAAAATGGAGGGACTAGTGGGAATTTTCTTTTGGCTTTCGGAGGATTTTTTTTTTTTTTTGGTATTTTACCGTCTTTGGTACAGAAATATTAGGGTATAAACAGCATGTTTCAAAATGACACAAAAGAGAGTGAAGACAGTGGAAACTGAAAATGAATACAACTGAAGAAAAAATATCACTTAGCTTTTGATTATTCTCATTGATAATCATTCTGCCAGAAAATGCCATTCATTGTCATTTTCCTCTACATTATTTAAAGACAGAAGGGACAAGGGAATTTAGATTTATTTGAATGTGGTATGATTCAACAAAAGCTCGTTAAAGAGGTAGTGAGAAAATAAGACATTTGAAGGCCCATTGAAAAGTGGAAGTGATTATTATTTCTTTTTAAACAATGAAGAATTTTAAAATTATGTTTGTAAAATATATTTCCAGAAGAAAATAATTATAAGCTTTCTGCTTTCATCCAGGATATAGAATGTGGGAGACAGTACTGCTTCTAAGTAAACAATAGAAAACCAATAGGCAGATTTCTAAAAAGAACAAACATACAGGAAGGAATTGCTGCGTGTGCTGTGCTTAGTCGCTCAGTCATGTCTAACTTTTTCCTACCCCATGGACTGTAGCTGCCAGGCTCTTATGACCTTGGGGATACTCCAGGCAAGAATACCAGAGTGGGTTGCCATACCCTCCTCCAGGGAATATTCCCAACCCAGGGATGGAACCCAGGTCTTCCACATTGCAGGTAGATTCTTTACCATCTAAACCAACAGGGAAGCCCAATGCTGCCATGTATGAGAATCAAATGAAATAATTTAAAATGATCATTGAATATAAAGTATAAGATGGGATGTTGGCTCACTCCTGATTGGATTCTTTCAATCCTTGATAATAACGGCCTGTCACAATAATCAATTCAGTTCAGTTCAGTCGCTCAATCATGTCTGACTTTGCACAACCCCATGGGCTGCAGCATGCCAGCTTCCCTATCTATCACCAATGCGCAAGCTTGCTCAAACTCATGTCTATTGAGTAGGTGATACCATCCAAAAATCTCATCCTCTGTCATCCCCTTCTGCTCCTGCCTTCAAGCTTTCCCAGCATCAGAATCTTTTCCAATGAGTCAGTTCTTCACATGAGGTGGCCAAAATATTGCAGCTACAGCTTCAGCATCAGTCCTCCTAATGAATATTCAGGACTGTTTTCCTTTAGGATTCACTGGTTTGATCTTCTTATACTCCAAGAGACTCTCAAGAGTCCTCTCCAACACCACAGTTCAAAAGCATCAGTTCTTCAGTACCCAGCTTTTTTTATGGTCCAACTCTCACATCCATAATGAATACAGGAAAAACCAAACCTTTGACTAGATGGACCTTTGTCAGCAAAGTAATATCTCTGCTTTTTAATATGCTATCTAGGTTGGTCACAGCTTTTCTTCCAAGGAGGAAGGGTCTTTTAATTTCATGGCTGCATCCACCATCTGCAGTGATTTTGGAGCCCCAAAAATAAAGTCTCTCAATGTTTCCACTGATCCCCAGCTATTTGCCATGAAGTGATGGGATGTAGTGCCATGATCTTCATTTTTTTGAATGTTGAGTTTGAAGTCAGCTTTTTCACTCTCCTCTTTCACTTTCATCAAGAGGCTCTTTTGTTCCTCTCTACTTTCTGCCATAAGGGTGGTGTCATCTGTATATCAGAGGTTATTGATATTTCTCCCAGCAATCTTCATTCCAGCTTGTGGTTCATCCAGTTTGGCATTTCACATGATGTACTCTGCATATAAGTTAAATGAGCAGGGTGACAATATACAGCCTTGATGTACTTCTTTCCCAGTTTGGAACCAGCCTGCTGTTTCATGTCCAGTTCTAACTGATGCTTCTTGACCTGCATACAGATTTCTCAGGAGGCAAGTCAGGTGGTCTGGTATTCCTATCTCTTGAGGAATTTTCCACAGTTTGTTGTGATCTACACAGTCAAAGACTTTGGCATAATCAATAAGGCTGAAGTAGATATTTTTTTCTGGAATTCTCTTGCTTTTTCAAAGATCCAGTGGCAATTTTATCTCTGGGTCCTCTGCCTTTCTAACATCCAGCTTGAGTATCTGGAACTTCATGTTTCACATACTGTTGAATCCTGGCTTGGAGAATTTTGCACATTACTTTGCTAGCATACAAGATGAGTACAATTGTGCAGTAGTTTGAACATTCTTTGGCATTGCCCTTCTTTGGGATTGGAATGAAATCTGACCTCTTCTAGTCCAGTGGCCACTGCTGAGTTTTCCAAATTTGCTGGCATATTGAATGCAGCCCTTTCACAAGCATCATCTTTTAGGATTTGAAATAGCTCAACTGGAATTCCATCATCTCCACTAGCTTTGTTTGTAGCGATGTTTTCTAAGGCCCACTTGACTTTGCATTCCAGGATGTCTGGCTCTAGGTGAGTGGTCACACCATCGTGGTTATCTGGGTCGTGAAGACCTTTTTTGTATAGCTGTTCTGTGTATTCTTGCCACCTCTTCTTAATATCTTCTGCTTATGTTAGGGCTTCCCTGGTGGTGCAGAGGTTAAAGCGTCTGCCTGCAATGTGGGAGACCTGGGTTCGATCCCTGGGTTGGGAAGATCCCCTTCAGAAGGAAATGGCAACCCACTCCAGTATTCTTGCCTGGAGAATCCCATGGACGGAGGAGCTTGGTGGGCTACAGTCCACGGGTTGCAAAGAGTCAGACACGACTGAGCAACTTCACTTTCACTTTCTGTTAGGTCCATACAACTTCTGTCCTTTATGGTGCCCATCTTTGCATAAAACGTTCCCTTGATATCTCTAATTTTCTTGAAGAGATCTCTAGTCTTTCCCATTCTATTCTTTTCCTCTATTTCTTTGCACTGGTCACTGAGGAAGGCTTTCTTATCTCTCCTTTCTATTCTTTGGAACTCTGCATTCAAATGGGTATATCTTTTCTTTTCTCCTTTGCCTTTTGCTTCTCTTCTTTTCTCAGCTATTTGTAAGGTCTCCTCAGACAACTGCTTTGCCTTTTTACATTTCTTTTTCTTGAGGATGGTGTTGATCACAGCCTCTTGTACAATGTCACAAACCTCCGTCCATAGTTCTTCAGGCACTCTATCAGATCAATCCCTTGAATCTATTTATTGCTCCCACTGTATAATCATACGGGATTTGATTTAGGTCATACCTGAATGGTATAGTGGTTTTCCTACTTTCATCAATTTAAGTTTGAATTTTGTAATAAGGAGTTTCATGATCTGCCACAATCAGCTCCCAGTCTTGTTTTTGCTGACTGTACAGAACTTCTCCATCTTAACACCTTACAGTCTGGCTGCAAAGAATATAATCAATCTGATTTTGGTATTGACCATCTGGTGATGTCCATGTGTAGTATTCACTTGTGTTTTTGGAACAGGGTGTTTAATATGACCGGTGCATTCTCTTAGCAAAACTCTGTTAACCTTTGCCCTGCTTCATTTTGTATTCCAAGGGCAAATTTGCCTGTTACTCCAGGTATCTCTTGGCTTCCTACTTTTGCATTCCAGTCCCCTATGATGAAAAAGACATCTTTTGGGGGTGTTAGTTCTAGAAGATCTTGTAGGTCTTCATAGAACCATTCAACTTCAGCTTCTTCAGCATTACTGGTTGGGGCATAGACCTGGATTACTATGATATTGAATGCTTTGCTTGGAAATGAACAGAGATCATTCTGTTTTTTTGAGATCACAACAAAGTACTGCATTTGGACTCTTTTGTTGACTATGAGGGCTACTACATTTCTTCTAAGGGATTCTTGACCACAGTAGTAGATTTAATAGTCATCTGAATTAAATTTGCCCATTTTAGTCCATTTTAGTTCATTGATTCCTAAAATGTCGATGTTCACTCTTGCCATATCCTGTTTGATCACTTTTAATTTACCTTGATTCATGGACCTAACATTCCAGATTCCTATGCAATATCGCTCTTTACAGCATCGGACTTTACTTCCATCACCAGTCACAGCCACAACTGCGCATTGTTTTTGCTTTGACTCCATCTCTCATTCTTTCTGGAGTTATTTGTCTACTCTTCTCCAGTAGCATATTGGGCACCTATTGACCTGGGGAGTTCATCTTTCAGTGTCATATCTTTTTGCCTTTTCATATAGAGTGAAAAAGTTGGTTTAAAGGTCAACATGCAGAAAACTAAGATCATGGCATCAGTTCCTTTCACTTCATGGCAAATAGATGGGGAAACAATGGCAACAATGGCTGACTTTATTTTCTTGGGCTCCAAAATCACTGCAGATGGTGAAATCACTGTAGCCATGAAATTAAAAGATGCTTACTCCTTGGGAGGAAAGTTATGACCAACCTAGACAGCATATTAAAAAGCAGAGATATTACTTTGCCAACTAGGTCCATGTAATCAGGACTATGGTTTTTCCAGTAGTCATGTATGGATGGGAGAGTTGGACTATAAAGAAAGCTGAGTGCCAAAGAATTGATGCTATGAACTGTGGTATTGGAAAAGACTCTTGGGAGTCCCTTGGACTGCAAGGAGATCCAATTAGTCCATCCTAAAGGAGATTAGTCCTGAGTGTTCATTGGAAGGATTGGTGTTGAAGCTGAAACTCCAGTTCTTTGGCCACCTGAAATGAAGAGCTGACTCATTTGAAAAGACCCTCATGCTGGGAAAGATTGAAGGCAGGAGGAGAAGGGGATGACAGAGGATGAGATGGTTGGATGGCATCACCAATCAATGGACTTGAGTTTGATTAAACTCCAGGAGATGGTGATGGACAGGGATACCTGGCATGATGCAGTCCATGGGGTCGCAAAGAATCTGATACGACTGAGCAACTGAAGTGAACTGACTGACAGTTCATGGGGTTCTCAAGGCAAATGTTCCCTTGGTATCTCTAATTTTCTTGAAGAGGTCTCTAGTCTTTCCCATTCTATTGTTTTCCTCTATTTCTTTGCATTGACCACCTAGGAAGGCTTTCTTATCTCTTTTTATTCTTTCTAACTCTGCATTCAGGTGGATATATCTTTCCTTTTCTCCTTTGCTTTTTTGCTCCTCTTCTTTTCTCATCTATTTGTAAGCCCTCCTCAGACAACTATTTTGCCTTTTTGCATTTCTTCTTCTTGGAGATGGTTTTGATCACCATCTCCTGTACAATGCTATGAACTGCCATCCATTGTTCTTCAGGCACTCTATCTATCAGATCTAATCCCTTCAATCTATTTGTCATTTCCACTGTATAATTATAAGGGATTTGATTTAGGTCATACCTGAATCATCTAGTAGTTTTCCCTACTTTCTTCAATTTAAATTTGAATTTGATAATAATAAGTTCATGATCTGAGCCACAGTCAGCTCCTGGTCTTGTCTCATTATTTCTATAACTTTTATCCCCTTCTACTACTACTATTAAGTCATTTCAGTCGTGTCCGACTCTGTGCAGCCCCATAGATGGCAGCCCACCAGGCTCCCCCACCCCTGGGATTCTCCAGGCAAGAACACTGGAGTGGGTTGCCATTTCCTTGTTCGACATTCTATTTTTAAATATATTGATATTTGAGACCTTAGACCAAAGAGCTATGTATTTATGTACTTTATATTATAGCAGGAAATAGACATATTAAGTAATAAAATAATATTATATTAGAAGGAAGGGGATAATATACTCCTCCCAAGGAGTAATATAATATTATTTTATCCCCTTCCTTCTAATATAATATTATTTTATTACTTAATATGTCTATTTCCTGCTATAATATAAGTCCATAAATACATAGCTCTTTGGCCTAAGGTCTCAAATACCAATATATTTAAAAATAGAATGTTGATACATATTAGAAACTAAAAATTATTTGTTGAATTATTAATAAATTAATGATGATGATTTACCCATAATTTGCTTTATCAAACCACTTCTGAGCATCTCTCAATTGAAACAGCACGTCTCCTCTCGGTAGACAGCTTCCTAAGATGAGCATATGGCAAGCATGGTTGCTCTGTTTCCTGTAATCCAGAAAGTGTTGCCACAGTGCACAGCTGCCAAGAAACCTCTGGCTTCCTAATCCTGACAAGGCTCTTTGAGGCACCCAGCCAGAAGCTTTATATTTATTTTTGGCCATAACTGCTAAGTAGAATATCACGGTCCAAACAAACTCCACATTATCACCTTGCAACACATTGTTCTTAAATGAAATAGCATTATTGTGATATGCTCTCCATGGTGCTAGGGTTGGATCCTATACATACCACTGGTCAGTAAATGAGCAAAATTCATCTTCATATCCACATATAAGTGTACATAAAAACATGAACTAATTGTAATTTCCACCATTATAAACATAGAAAAGTGACTTTTTAGGTAAGTCTCTCTTCTTTTTTTTTTTTAAGTCTCTCTTCTAAGACAAAACTGAGGACTCTCATTTATCTCCCATCTGTATTATATATTTTGGGGGTATACAAGAATCTAGAAGCCAAATTGTGTAGGCTTTTCTACAGTAAGTTTTTGTTGTTCCTGTGTTGTAACTGAGGCTACCTGTCAAAGGACAGATTTGAAAAATGAAAAATATCTCTTCCTGTATCAAAAAGGATGTATTTTCCTTTCTTGATTGTAGCTTTCTCTTTACAATGCTTTTCTGTCTTAGGTTCAACTTTTTCACAAATCAAACTTGATGATTCATGTCCTAAATAAACAGTGTTATGACAAAGATAGGATCTGTGTTATTGTTGGTGATAAGTAAACGTCTATAGGTGGAAAAGCAAGATGATACAATGGACATTGGTCATTCACAGCTGTCTGATATCTGCTGAATGTTCCACATTTTGATTGGTCTGTGTAAATCAAATCCTCTTGTCATACAAAAACCTGTATTTCTGAATCTCACTTGTTGATAAGATACAGGTAATTAACTTCAATACCAGTCAAAGGAACCCATGCTAGACTCTGATACAGAATGGGTTACAGGAACAGAGGGTACTCATCTTGAGCATGCTGACAGAGGCAGAAGTGGCCTGGTTCTGAGTAAAGTGGTAGTGCAGCAGCAGTGCCTTTGCTAGGCGGCCCTGGCATGCTTCCATAGCATTTCTGCCAGAGTTCTTGGAATTTCATTCAACAGTCAATTTGGTTGCCCTTCCAAAAAATCTCTAAGCTATACCATAAATACTCTATAATAAAAGTGTCTGCAGAAAGAAGAGAAAATAGAACAAAGTCATTGAATAGGAAAGCTATATAAAATTAAACTCCAAAAAAATGACAATTGTGTTTTAAACTTTTTCTTGCCATCAATATTAATATAAAAGTAAAGCACACAGTACCTGTTACATAGTAAGCCCTGCATTAGCGGTGGCTATTTATATATATTTCACATTAAGATTCAAAATATAGAAATCCATATATATACAAATTGATAACAAAAACATCAGGGAATAATAGTCATCTTTACTATATTTCCATTTGCTTCTGTTTAAGTAAAGAGAAAAAAAAGTAACACTACTGAAAACTAGGATATTTGACAGACTAATCTTCAGAGGCTAATGGCACAGTAGTAGTTAACCTGTGCATTCATGTATGTGTGCATGCATTCTTTTCCCATCAATTATTCTCTAGTGTCCTCTCAGACATAACTAAGGCTTGTTTTAATAAGACTATTGCTTTGTTTATATGGAGTCAATCTCTAACAGAAGGATAGCTATCCAACCAAAACAAAGAATTAGAAAGCATGAAGCTGTGATCAAAAAAGGGATATTTTTGTTGCTTTATTCATATTATTTTTCTTATTACAAAAAAAATTTATGACTACAACAGCAAGTTTTCAAAGTAGAGATTTAAAAAAGAAGATATTAGGAATCACTCATTAAATGACAAGCTAGAGATAATTGCATGTAGCAGTCTGTGTCCAATCAAGAGAAAGAGAGCAGAGATTGATTTAATCAGGGAAATTTAATATAAAACCTATTAAATTCTGATAAATGAGCAATTGAATATTATAATACTGGAATATTTCAGATATCCTTTGCAGTACAATGAAATTTCCCAAGAAAGGACAAAATTGGAAGGGGATTTCCTTTCCAAATCCTGGAACTCAGACTTTGTTGGAGAAGATGTAGCTGTAACCCACTGGTGAGAGAGTTCAATTTTGTGCCCCAGTCAGGGATTGACAAAGTGTTTACAGGACAAGTGTAAAGAAATCTTTGAAAGTTCAAGTGATCCACAGCTGGTAGCTAGGTGTGTGAGTGTGCAAAGGAACTAGGGACAACAGGGGAACTGTCACAGGCACAGGTGGGGTCAGACTAACTGGAGCTTGTGTGTGGGGACATGGGCATTCAAAGGGAATGAGAGAACAGATGTAACACGAGGACTAGAGCTTGTTGGGAGGGCCACAGTGTTCAGAAGACCTGGGGTAGGGCGGTGAATGAGTGAGCAAAGAGGATCAGGGCCCTGGTGAGGGAGGAGACCTGCAGTGTTTGGTGTCCATGTCAAGAGGGACAGTTCTGCATGCATGGCCTTCAGAGCATCACTGTATGTCCTTACACCCACACTGGTGACCCACTGTGCAGTGGCCAGAAACCACAGGAGATTCTCTTTTTCCTATAATATCCCACAGAGCCTTCTACTGAGATTGTGATCACTGTGAAGAAGGGATAATTATAGAAATTTCATTATTGCAGAACATATACTGAAGGGTTAATATGAAGCTGAAAGGCAATATTTAATAAGTAGCAATATACACTAGATTTAAGATTTTTGTATATAATTTTTCATTATTTGATCAACAGCTATCTGTACTCTACTATAAAGGCCTTCCCCAGTGACTCCATGGTAAAATGAATTTGCCTGCTAATGCAGGAGATGGAGGTTTGATCCTTGGGTTAGGAAGATCCCTAAGAGAAGGAAATGGCAACCCACTCCAGTATTCTTGCCTGGGAAATCTCATGGACAGAGGAGCCTGGCGGGCTACAGTCCATGGGGTTGCAAAATAGTCAGACATGATTTAACAACTAAACAAAAACAGCTCTACTGTATACGCTATTTGAAACTCTCTATTAACAGCATGCTCTGGTCATTTCCCATAATTTTCTTAGGGAAAGCTACTGTAACAAAAAGTATCCAAATATCTAAATAAACTGTGCCACTGATAGAGATACTAGTGGAAATTATAAGTAGGTATTTAAAAGTTTATTCTAATCCAAATAACTAATGTATAATAAGGGGGACTTTAAATATTTATTGTAAGTGATTTGGGGAGGAATAGGAGATTCTACAGACACATCATATTCAATTATTTTACTGAAAAAAAATTTTAATTTTGATGCTTGAGAATGCTCATCAAAAAAAGGCTTCTGCATTAATAATAAATGAATAGATCATGTTCAAAGCCCCCCTAAAAAAGAGAATTTCATATAATTTAATTCAGATACATTTATAAATATAGCAATATACCATGTTTACATATTAATAATAAATATATCTAATATTATAAAAATACCAACATTCCCATGTTCCCCATATTATTTTATGGATTCAGTGCCCTCTAAGAAAAAATTATTTTTTGGTCAAACTTGACAAATAATTTTTAATATTTAAAGTGGTGAAAAGGGTCAACACATTTATAAAATCCACATAGATAGAGCTGAATAGATTAGTTACAAAGACAAGTGAGGGAAATCCTCATAAGTTTTTGAAAACATAACTCAAAGTAAAATGTACCTAGGCATTCCTGCAGATTTTGTCTTAAAGACAGACTTATTGAGCTTATGCTCATTCTCTTTCTTTTTTTTAATTAAAAAAATTTTTTTATTTTATTTTTACTTTATTTTACTTTACAATACTGTATTGGTTTTGCCATACATTGACATGAATCCACCACGGGTGTATACGAGCTCCCAATCCTGAATCCCCCTCCCACATTCTCTTTCTATAACATATTTCTTATAGATTTACTATGTAAATTGGCAAGAACTGACAAACAGCATTTGTAGTCACAAGATAAATTTCAACTAATATGGAGTGATTTCAAATCTTATCAGAAAACCAAAAGATTCCTAAAAGAATCCATTCCTGGGATGCAAAATAAACTTAACACTTAAAACTCACAGAAAATAAATCTGTGCTGAGATCCACTGTAAGACTAATCCCACCAGCTTGTTTGGAAAGACCCCTGCATAAGGGGCTCACATCTCTGTAAAGCACATTATTTCTGAATCAAGTCTTTCAAACTATGGCAGTGAGGAAGTCTTGAATAGATCTCAGTGGAACTGTCCAGTAGTTCCCTAACCTTTTCAACTCCCCAAAGTATCACTGGACAACCTGCTAATAAATAAATGCTAAGTTCACTAGTAGTCACTGAAGTAAGGGAAAACCCCATCTTTAGCAAGATCTTAGCAGTTATGAAGAATGTGAATGTCAGATGTGGGATGTTTATATAGTCTCAGGGTCTTTGCACAAGTAGTTCAAGGTAGAGCTTTCAGGGGACTGATTGGAGTTGTTCAAAGTCTAGTCATAATATTGCCAGATTGGTACATGGAACAAAGTGAAGATCTTGAGTTAAATCTTGAACAGCTATCTCATAATATTGTTTAGTATAAGTTTTCTGAAGCAAGCATACTGTTATTTATTGTTTTATAGTTTTATCTTCCCTGAGCAAATATTTCTTGGGAACAAACTGAGTCAGGACCATATATAGTCTCAACAATTTGTTCTGATAGCTATGTTTGATGCAGTTAGTTGCAGTTCTCATTCCAAAATACTGAAAAGAGTTGAACAATGATTGTTTCTAAACAATATTTCCACATGGTATAAATATAAGAATAATTGGATAAATTTTGTAGCACATTAATTGTAATAATTATAATTATGACAAATACACTTATAAACAATATTTTATTTGTTAGCTAATGATATATCATGTTTAGAAAAATATTATACAACTTATATTTTTTTATTTTTCTTTTGTAAGTTCTAATGGAGGCAGAGCAAGCCTTTCTCATGTGAAAAATAATATACAGAGCTTAAGAGAAAACACTAAAAACTCTCACAATAACTATAGGAATTTTATTTTAATCCTTGAAAAACTAGTTAATTTGCTTTGGGGGGTGAGTCTTAGAAACCTGGGAATTTGGTAGTTTAAAATTACCCCTTCCAAACTTTTTACTACTTAAAAATGTATTCATTAGGCAGAAATTACAGAGAATAAATTATATCATTGTTAGCTAGGTTTGAGGAAAATCGCCTCTCTCTACAAGGTTGAGAGATACAAATCAGTACCAATTTTGTACACTTGAAGAAGTGAAGTGTCAGTTGGTCATCATGTCCAACTCTTTGCAATCCCATGGAATATAGCCCTTCAGGCTCTTCTGTCCATGGAGTTTGATAGGCAAGAATACTTGAGTGGGTAGCCATTCCATTCTCCAGGGTATCTTCCTGACTAGGGATTGAATTTGGGTCTCCTGCATCGTAGGCTGATTCTTTACCATCAGAGCCACCAGGGACTCTTAAAGAACATCAAATACTTTAAAACTCAACATATTTTCTGAACTAGAAATTCCACATTCAGAAAAATAATTGGGCAAATTAAAAGGTATAAATATTAGCTTTGGCTTTATAATATTAGTCCAACAGTGATAAGTAGATATAGAATAAATGTCTATCAATAGGAATTTGAATATACTATAGTCTGTTGATATAATGACATACTATATGTTCATTAAACTGATACTATAAAACAGTAATTTTGTTGTGAATAATTGCCCATAATATGGTTTGAGAATAAAAACCAGCATCATTGTGTAATCTTATTGCTATGATCAAACTTTATGCATGTATTAAACACAAAGACTCAAAGTATAATCTCAAAATGATTAACAATAGCTTTTTCCTACTGGTGGAGCCTTTTATTTTCTTCCTAATATGTATTTATATTATCTAAATTTTGGGATTGAGCAAGTATTATTTTTATAATAAAAAAGACAAATTTTACATTAAGGTAGGAAACATTCATATGAGTTAACATTTAAAATGTACCACTTAGAAAAGCTCCATTTCTGTTTCATGATTAAAATACTCCCTAGACTTACTGTGCAGCAGGTATAGACTTTTAGTCATGAAAGACGAAAAAGTTCTAGAGATCCACTGTGCAACAATGAGCATGTGGTGAACAAAACTGTATTATACACTTAAAAATTTGTAAATAAGATAGTTGTCATATTATATGTTTTTTAAAAATCATAATAAAAATATCTCCTGGGATTTTGGAATAATTAAGCTTCCACCTATTATTTGATCAGGGATGATATCTAGCTGAAACCAGTTTTGGGGAAGGGGAATTTTAATCTAGGATAGTAGCTGGGAAAGAAGAGGGAATAAAAATTAGAAAAAAATATATAGGCTATAATATGGTGTGTTTGGGACAGAAGTTACTTAGCAATAATCAAATGCAGACAGACTGTAACTCAAGAGAGTTGTGTACTCTTAACTCCAACTAGCAAACTTCTCTCTGGGTAGGCTAAATATTAAAAGAAATCATAAGTGTGGGGAGTTAACATGCAATCCATGTTTTAAATATATGACTAGCATTGGGATATTAAAGTCAAATTAATAATTTTATAGAATATATAATGTTAAACCAACTATACTTATCATTTTTTGATGAAGAAACATTTCTAAAAGTAATATCTACAGTTTCTTTAAGGTTTGGTATTCTGTAAATTTCATGAAATAGTATTTAATTTTTCATATTCAGCTTGACTAGCAGTATAATATTTTAATGAATAAACTTTACCTTTGGCATAGTTTTTTTTTTTTCCAGTACACTGACTACACACTAGAAAAAGATAACTGGTCCACTGAAACTCATTTTTCACATTTTCACAAGAGAAGTGTTATTTACCATAATTGGTAATAAAATCCTACAAGGCAGCTCTAGAGTAACATTAAACTGACAGATTTGTGGTAATAGCAGTTTCATTATAATAATCTCAACACATTTCTTCTGAAAGTTGCCAATAAAAAGGTATCTAGACAATCATCTGCTTTTACAACAGGTGTCAGAATATAGAAGAATATTTGGGGGATGTTTTAGAGCTAAATATATCACTAACCTAATTTCAAAAGTAAATTGCCTTTATTGATTACACATACATGATGATTAAATTCTCCTAGCAAATATACAATCAGCTAATGAACACCAATGTGACAAAACAAAACTGCTTTAGAATACACCATACCTATTGATTATTTCTGAAAAAATGTATTTTATGAAATTATGTTAATATTGTCTTTCAATTTCTCCTAGTGTATTATTTAATCTTTCATTTCCTCTTTCAGAAACAAGACCTGGCAACTGTGTGTATTATGAAACAACTTGCCAGTCTTTACTAAATAGATTAGAGTTTCCTGACCTCAAACATGCAAATAAAACTTATTTCATTATGGCAACTGATGACAATTTTGTTCAATTATATAATTAAAGTATCTATATTTTTTAGGATTAAATTTTAAGAACACTCAGAAAATAAGTCTTAAAGTGCCTGATCTGAATCTATCACAAATACCACATTATTTTTGTGCCTGTTTTTAAAATACTTTTGTTTTTCCTCTGTCTAGTAATGTAATATGCTGAGGTCAATTTTCCTTCTTATTATAAAACACAAGGGTGATTTTTCATAACAAGAACTGTTAGTTTATATATGCAGAAGTATTAGAGTTCAGTTTATAAAAACTCTAAAAAGCATTTTTAATATGCTTTAAGATACAAAGATTTATTTTTCAAATATAAGAGGAAGGCTTCCTTTTCTTCTTTTTGGCCAGAAGTTATATAAGGGGTGTCTTTTATTTTTAAAAAGGAAAGAAAATCTTGCCATATTTCACTAAGGAACAAAGGAAAAAATTACACTTGACATTTAATGAAATAAAGAGAAAACCAAAATAAGAGCAATGACTTTCTGCACTAATACTTGTACCATAAATGTGCTGTGTTCCTCCTGTCACACATCAGGACACTCTCCTTTCAGTAAACATCACCCTAAATACCATACAGAGCTGTTGCCTTTTTGGTTTCACTGGGAATAAATGACTCCACACAGTTAAAACCAAAGAGCTCTTCTAGCTGGCAGCAACGTCCTCTGACAAAATTAGAAAGTTCAATTTGCCGATCCTACATTTTTACTCATATTTTTCATATTTCTGCATATGTAAAATGCAACTAATGTAGAGAAAATTAAAGGAAAGAGCACTCTGAATGGAATTATAGCAGAGGTCTTATTTTCTATAATTGAAGCAATTATGCCTCAGTGCCAGGCAATATTATTTGAAATTTTATTATTAGAGATAGAGGTGACATATATAAAAAACACAGCAGAGCGCAACCTCTGGGATTACTGGAGAGAACATGACCTCTGGAGTCAGATCAAAATTTGAATCAAGTCCTACAAAATGGGTGACTTTGGATTAGTTACTTAACCTCAGAGAGTTTCAGTTCCTATACCTATAAAAATGGGTAAATAGTTGGTAATTTATAGCAATATGTGGGACAGGTTGTAGCAATATCTGGTACCATGAGTATTAAGTGAGATAACGTGAAAAGTAGTCCAAAACTTAGTGTGAGTGAGTGAGTGCTCAGTCCTGTCTGACTCTTTGCAAAATCCAATGGACTGTAACCTACCAGGCTCCTCTGTCCATGGGATTTCCAGGAAAGAATACTGGAGTGCATTGCCATTTCCTACTCCAAAACCTTACTGTATAGTAAGCTATTAATATGTTACAATTTCATTTCTAGTATTACTCACACACACAAGCTACACATGATTCAGGTAATGAGAACTATATACATATGGTGTGTGTATATATATATATATATATATATACCCACAGACATACATATATATATAATATATATGTACACATATATTTATATACACACATATTTATTTCTATAGAGAACTATATATAGAGAAATATATATATACATACATATATATATAACTATATATATATATATATATATATATATAGAGAGAGAACTATATAGAGAAACTGAAAAATAGCAAGGTAGCAAAAAAGATTAAAAAATGAGCCCCTGTTTTATAATTACACCATCCCTAAAGTTCTCAGTCATTAATTTTGTTTTGGATCTTCATTTATTTAAAAAATATAGAACACCCAATTAAGACATCTTATTTGAACTTGTATTTTACACAGGCACACATCTTCTTTAATGGACTGTAAAAATTAACAAGAAACAGATTTATAGCTGAAATTTTTCTTGGGACATTTATTTTCCATTTTCTGCAATAGATAAACTCAGCACAACAAATTAATCTGAATTAGTAATTAAGATTACTAGATAGTAATCACAGACTCATAATAATTGAGTCCATGTCTATTGAGGGCTTCCCTGATAGCTCAGCTAGTAAAGAACCTGCCTGCAATGCAGGAGACCCCAGTTCAATTCCTGGATGTGGAAGATCACCTAGAAAAGGGACAGGCTATCCACTCCAGTATGCTTGGGCTTTCCTGGCGGCTCGGACAGTAAAGAATTCACCTGCAGTGTGGGAGACCTGGATTTTATCCCTGGGTTGGGAAGATTCCCTGGAGGAGGGCATGGCAACCCACTCCAGTATTCTTGCCTGGAGAATCCCCATGGACAGAGGGGCCTGGTGGGCTATTGTCATGGGGTCATGAAGAGTCAGACATAACTAAGTGACTAAGCACAGAACAGCTATATCTATTCAGGTCATTGTTTTGATTTTTTTTTTTTAAGAAGATCATTTAACTAAATGGTTTCCTATCATTAAATATCATAGAATTTCCTTTGTAACAGAAGCTGAGCTAGCCAAGCTACTTGTATCATTTATTAGCTTGGATGACCAAAAGGAGAAGACTTAGAACAAAGAATTTAATACATAGGATGTGAGAAGACTTGAATAAAACTGTTACAGGAATCAAACTTAACAGACAAAATCAAGATAAGAAGTAAAACAGACTGACATTTTTTTTTTTCCTTTAAAGGGTAATGTTTGAACAATGGGATGTATGTAAAGTTAAAATCATCTTTGAATATACAATCTTAAATTCTTTTAAAATATCTGCAATAAATTCAACTCACAAAGCCAATTATAATAAATAATTTTCATCATGAAACCGTATATTTGAAAAGTGATTAACACAGTTATATATTGTCTTCATTTTGATATTGTGATAACTTAAGAGTCAATAGAACTGGAACTTTATGCTTAGAACTGGACTCAGGACAAATGATTGGTTCAAAACTGGAAAAGAGTCTGTCAAGGCTGTATATTGTCACCTTGCTTATTTAACTTAAATGCAGAGCATAATGTGTGAAATGCCAGGCTGGATAAGCATAAGCTGGAATCAAGATTGTGGGGAGAAATACCAACAACCTCAGATATGCACATAATAGCACTCTAATGGCAGAAAGTGAAGTGAAGTGAATTTGCTCAGTTGTGTCTGACTCTTTGCAACCCCATGGACTGTAGCCTATCAGGCTCCTCCATCCATGGGATTTTCCAGGCAAGAGTGCTAGAGTGGATTGCCATTTCCTTCTCCAGGGGATCTTCCCGACTCAGGAATCGAACCCTGGTCTCCCACATTGCAGGCAGACACTTTA
This sequence comes from Oryx dammah, assembly GCF_014754425.2. Classification (NCBI taxonomy): domain Eukaryota; kingdom Metazoa; phylum Chordata; class Mammalia; order Artiodactyla; family Bovidae; genus Oryx; species Oryx dammah. Next base: position 6,972,755 of record NW_024080444.1, on the reverse strand, counting down.
CCGTCTGAGCCACCAGGGAAGCGGAACTAAAGAGACTCGATGAGAATGAAAGAGAGTGAAAAACCTGGCTTAAAACTCAACATTCAGGAACAAGATGGCAGAGCAGTAGGTGGATATGGAGTACATCTCTCTCCATGGATACATCAGGAATACACCTTCAGAAACAGAAGTGCATGCCGAACACCAGCTGAGAGAGGACAGGAGTACCTGACCAGTGGAAAAGAATATATAGAACCAAGCAAATCTTGGTAGGACGAAGGAACTAGAGCAAAAAACAGGAGTGTTAGTAGAGCCAGAACTGCCCTTGGCGGGTGGGGGAACTGAAGCAGGGAACCCAGTCCCCACCTGGGGCAATTGTCTGAGTCAGAGGAGAAACATTTAAGGCTGAGAGGAAAACAGCTGATCTGTGGCAGCCTAAAGGGAATGAGAATCAGACAGTCCTTGTAGTAGCCATACATACCCCAGACAGGGGTTGGAGCTGGAGTTTAGGGATTGTGGAGCAATCCCAGGGTGAGGGCTTCTGTTGACTGCAGAGAGACAGATGAAGGGGGTGTGAGGGAGGAGCCTGTGGTGGAAAGCCAGGCAGCCATGGAAGCAAGGCAATAATGCTGAGTCACATGTAGAGGGGGGAGCCATCACCATAGCCTCTCTCTGCCCCCATGCCAGCATCAGCAGCTGAACAATAGAGAGGCTGGCCCATTCATTGCCTGATGCACTGAACTATAGCATAGGACCCCCCAGGGTGCCCTGTCAAGTGCCTGATGCCCCTATCTACAGAGCAAAACCCCAATGGGGGGGGGGGCCTCTATGTGCCTGACTCGCCAATCAAGCGAGAAGGGCCCCAGGCAAGGGAGACCTCCAAGTGCCTGAACAGGTGGAGCTATGGAGAAAGACTAGCCAAAGAGGCCTTCTGATCACCAGCTACAAGAGGCTCAAAAAAAGACTAATAGGGCCATAACTCCTGCAGTGAAGGCATTCCATGTCCCTACATACTTGGTGCCTCCAGGGTCCCCAGAAGCCAAGTAACTGTGCCACCTTCATGCTCAACTCTCACTGTGGCAGAGGTGTCACAGGCAAAAAAAGTCTTGTGTCTATCCGCGCGTCTATCCGCGCAGGGTCACTTCAGTTGTGTCTGGACTCTTTGCGACCCTGTAGACTGTGGCCTGCCAAGCTTCTCTGTCAGGCAGGGGGATTCTCCAGGCAAGAGTACTGGAACACATTGGCTAATATTGGTTGCCATACCCTTCTAGAGCACTAAATTTCCTTCTGCTCTAGTCGCCAGCTCCCTTGAGTACCTGGTGCTGCCAGAACCCCTCCAACTTAAGTAGCTGCACCACCTCCATGCCTTGCCCTCACAGGAGCAAACCCAAGTCCTCCAGGGCAGCCTCAGGAGCAAACCCCAGTAGACGATCCACATGTAGAGGTGGAAATAAAACGACAATTGAAACCCAGGGGCAGCGTGGCTACGGAAGAAGACCCAAAACCTTCCCATCAACTATACAAGCTGCAGATTAAGTCCACACAATGAACTAGGCAAACTCTGTGTCTATGTATTATATACAAGGTCATTGAGAACTCCCCAAAAGAAACAAACTAGTTCTGTTAACTGTGGACATCAGAGGCAAGAACACACAGAAGTAGGACCAGATTAGAATCTGAACTGCCCCCACAGCAGGTCCAGAGATCAGCACAGTGTTGGAGGGCATCCTAGGGAGGTGAAGTGGACTGTGACTCCCAGTGAGGGAAGGGACTCTGACAGCACTAACTCAAGAAAAACATTTATTATTCTTATGTTTTGACTTGTTCTGTAGATTCTTTTGTATTATTTTTCTTTTTTCCTGTCCTCTGTTATAGTTGTTGATTTTATTGGCACTATGAAATCTGATCTAATTATGCTTTTGAGCTTTCTCTTTTTTTCCCCTCAGTCACAATTTTTATTGCTGTTATAAGCCTCTGCCTCTACGTTGGGTTTTTGCAGTTCTGTGGAGTTTTCCTTTTTTTTCTCAATTTTAATTTTTTTATCTTTTAAACTTATTATTTTTTTCTACATTTATTCCTTTGTTTGCTTTTTCTACTGTTCATTTCCCCTTGCAGTTAATCTTCAAACTGTATAAATCTTCTTTATTTACCTCTATTTAACTTTGCACATCTTTCTTTCCTTTCCTCTCAACACATTTGTTAGTTTCATTTTCATTGCTTAATTCCACAATTGGCATCTTGCTTTAGTTTTGTTTTCCAGTTTGTTCTTTAGGTAGTTTTGTTCTGGAAGATATAATTTTTGGTTTCCTTTGTTCGCCTGGGCAATCTATTGTACTTTATTTTTGATGGATGGTTTTGACTTTGCTCATGGGTGTATATGCATAGGTGTATATTCAGTCACACTTTTTATTGTTGTTATAAACCTCTGCCTCTACACTGGGCTTTTGCAGTTCTGTGGAGCTTACCTCTCCCCCACCTTTTATCTTTCTTCTTCCCTTTTATTTTCTTTTCACTTTTTTACAGTTTTAATTTTTAATTTTTTTAAACCTATCATTTTTTTCTGTTTTTTCTTTTATTTCTTTTCCTACTGTTATTTTCCCTTTGCAGTTAATCTTTATTGTACATAACTCTTCATCTACCTCTATTTAACTTTGTATATCTATTCTTTCTTTCTTTCCTTTCCTCTCAATATGTTTGTTACTTTTGTTTTCATTGCTTCATTCTCCACTTGGCATCTTGCTTTAGTTTTGTTTTCCAGTTTGTGCTTTAGTTAATTTTGTTAACTAATAAATAAAATTTTTGATTCCCTTTGTTTGCTGCATCAATCTACTGTACTTCATTTTGTTGGACTATTTTGACTTTTCTCATGGGTATATGTGTATATTCCATTATTTTAATTATTATTTGCCTGCCATTTGTCTGGTGTTCATCTTTGGTTTCTCCTGTTTGGATATTTGTTTTAGTCTCACTTAATGCCATAACAAACCACTTGTGGAATCTTCGATTTTCAGCAGAGATCAAGCCCTGAGCCTTAGGAGTGGGACCACTGACTTCAAGACCCTAGACTACCAGAGAACTAACCATAGGGAATATCAAAGAGTGAGAACTCACACAAAAGAAAACACCTGAAAACAAGACCTGGCATCACCCAACACCAGTAGCACCCTGTGCAGGACACCTCATCTAAAACAAACAAAACAAAAATACAACCCCATCACCAGCAGACAGGATTACCACCTCACTCAGCCTTGCCCATCAGAGGAAAAACAAACAAACACAAACTCAGCACAAACCTCACCCTATAGGAAGCTTACACAAACCACTGGACCAACCTTAGGAGGGAAGAAACCGAAAGGGAAAAAGAATTCAACCTTGACGCCTTCAACTTGTGAATACTCAAACACAATAATTAAAAAAAAAAAATTAAAAAGGCAGAGAAATGAAGGAACAAACTAGAAACACAGACATCCAAATAAATGAAGAGGAAATAGGCAAACTATCTGAAAAAGAATCAGAATAATGATAGTAAAGTTGATCAAGAACCTTGAAAACAAAATGGAGAAAATGAAAGAATCAATTAACAAAATCATAGAAGAATTAAAGAATAAACATTCAGAGACAAACCATACAATTACTAAAAATAAAAATACTCTAGAAGGAATCAATAGTAGAATATCTGAAGCAGAAGAACGAATCAGTGAGCTGGAAGATCAAATGGTGGAAATAATTCCTGAAGAGCAGAATAGAGCAAAAAGAATGAAAGGAACTGAAGATAGTCTCAGAGACCTCTGGGATAATATCAAATGCACCAAAATTCGAATTATAGGGGTCCCAGAAGAAAAAGAGAAAAAGAAAGTGTATGAGAAAATTTTTGAAGAGATTATACTTGAAAATTTCCCCAACATGGAAAAGAAAATAGTCAATCAAGTCCAAGAGGCACAAAGAGTCCCATACAGGATAAACCCAAGGAGAAACATGCCAAGATGCATACTAAACAAACTAACAAAGAAAGAATATTAAAAGCAGCAAGGGAGCAGCAACAAATAACATACAAGAGAAACCCTATACACTTAACAGCTGATCTGTCAACAGAAACTATGCAGGCCACAAGGGAATGGCAGGATATATTTAAAGTATTGAAAAGGAAAAATCTACAACCAAGATTACTGTACCTGGCAAAAATCTCATTCAAAATTAATAGAAAAATAGAAAGCTTTTCATATCAGCAAAAATTAAGAGAATTCAGTACCACCAAACGAGCTTTACAACAAATGTTAAAGGGGCTTATATAGTCATGAAAAACAAGAAAATAAAAAGATCTACAAAATCAGCCCCAAACAATTAAGAAAATGGCAATAGGAACATATATATTAATAATTACTTTAAATGTAAATGGATTAAATGCTCCAACCAAAAGACACAGACTAGCTGAATGGATACAAAAACAAGACCCATATATATGCTATCTACAAGAAACCCACTTCAGATCTAAAGACATACATAGACTGAAAGTAAGAGGATAAAAAAATATATTCCATGCAAATGGGAGGCAAAAGAGCTGGAGTAGCAATTCTCATATCAGGCAAAATAAATTAAAGAATATTAAAATAAAGAATATTGTAAGAGATAAGGAAGGACACTACATAATGATCAAGGGATCAATCAAAGAAGAAGACAAAACAAGTGTAAATATCTATGCACCCAACATAGGAGCACCTCAATACATAAGACAAACACTAACAGACATAAAAGGAGAAATTGAAAGTAACATGATAATAGTAGGAGACTTTAATACCCCCACACACCAATGGGCAGATCATCAAAACAGAAAATTAATAAGGAAACTCAAGTCTTAAATGATACAATGGATGAGATGGCTCTCATTGGTATCTTCAGGACATTACTTCCAAATGCAGAAGAATACACCTTCTTCTCAAGTGCACATGGAATATTTTCCATGTTAGATCACATCCTGTACACAAATCAAACCCCCATTAATTTAAGAAAGTTGAAATCATATATAACATCATCTTCAACCACAATGCCATGAGACTATATATCAATTACAAGAAAAAAACAAACTGTAAGAAACACAAACACATGGAGATTAAACAATACATTTCTAAATAACCAACAGGTTACTGAAGAAATCAAAAGGGAGATCAAAAAATTTCTAGAAACAAATGACAATGAAACATGATAACACAAAACCTATTGGAGAAGGAAATGGCAACCCACTCCAGTATTCTTGCCTGGAGAATCCCATGGACAGAGGAGCCTGGTGGGCTACAGTCCACGGGGTTGTAAAGAAATCAAAAGGGAGATCAAAAAATTTCTAGAAACAAATGACAATGAAACATGATAACACAAAACCTATGGGATGCAGCAAAAGCACTTCTAAGAGGGAAGTTCACAGTAATATAATCCTATCTCAAGAAAGAAGAAATACATCAAATAGACAACCTAACTTTACACCTAAAGCAACTGGAAAAAGAAGAAGAAGAAGAACAACAACAACAAAATCCAAAATTAGTAGAAGGAAATAAATCATAAAGATCCGAGCAATAATAAATTAAAAAGAAATAAAAGAAACAATAATAAAGATTAATAAAACTAAAAGCTGGTTCTTTGAGAAGATAAACAAAATTGACAAAACTTTAGCCAGACTCATCAAGGAAAAAAGAGTATAATCAAATGAACAAAATTAAAAATGAAAAAGGAGAGGTTACAACAGACAATGCAGAAATAAAAAGGACTGTAAGAGACGATTATGAACAACTATATGGAAATAAAAGGAATAACCTGGAAGAAATGGACAGATTCTTAGAAAAGTTCAATCTTCCAAGACTGAACCAGGAAGAAGTAGAAATTATGAACAACCCAATTACAAATACTGAAATTGAAGCTGTGATCAAAAATCTCCTAGAAAACAAAAGCCCAGGATCATATGGCTTCACAGGAGAATTCTATCAAACATTTAGAGAAGAGCTAATTCTTATCCTTCTAAAACTCTTTTAAACAACTGCAGAGGATGAAACACTTCCAAACACATTCTATGAGACCATCATCACTCTGATACCAAAACCAGATAAAGACAACACACACAAAAAGGAAAACTACAGGCCAATATCACTGATGAGCATAGATGGAAAAATCCTCAACAAAATTTTAGCAAACAGAATTCAGCAACACACCAGAAAGCTCATACACCATGATCAAGTTGGGTTTATTCCAGGGATGCAAGGATTCTTCAGCATATGTAAATCAATCAATGTGATACACCATATTTACAAATTGAAAGATAAAACCATATGGTAGTCTCAAAAATGCAGAAAAAGCCTTTGACAAAATTCACCACCCATTTATGATTAAAACTCTTCAAAAAAAAAAAGGGCATAGAAGGAACTTACCTCAACATAGTAAAGGCCATATATGATAAGCCTAAAGCAATTATTCTCAACGGTGAAAAACTGAAAGCATTCCCCCCTAAGATCAGGAACAAGACAAGGGTGTCCACTTTCATCACTATTATTTAACATAATTCTGGAAGTCCTAGCTACAGCAGAGAACAAAAAGAAATAAAAGGAATCCAGATCAGAAAAGAATAAGTAAATCTTTCAGTTTGTTATGATTTGATATGATACTATACATAGAAAACCCTAAAGATAGTATCAGAAAACTACTAGAGCTAATCAGTGAATTTAGCAAATTTGCAGTATACAAAATAAATTCACAGAAATCACTTGCATTTCTATATACTAACAATGAAAAATCAGAAAGAGAAATTAAGGAATCAATCCCATTCACCATTGCAACAAAAGGAATTAAATATCTAAGAATAAACTTACCTAAGGAAACAAAGAACTGTATACAGAAAATTATGACAGTAATGAAAGAAATCAAAGAAGACATAAACGGATGGAGAGATATTCCATGTTCCTGGGTAGGAAGAATTAATATTGTGAAAATGACTATACCACCAAATGCAATCTACCAATTCAATGTGCTTCCTATCAAATTACCAATGGCATTTTTCACAGAACTAGAACAAAAAATTTCACAATTCATATGGAAACTCAAAAGATGCTGAATAACCAAAGCACTCTTGAGAAAGAATATGAAGCTGGAGGAATCAACCTTCTTGACTTCAGATTATACTACAAAACTACAGTCATCAAGACAGTATAGCACTGGCACAAAAACAGAAATATAAACCAACGGAACAAGATAGAAAGCCCAGAAGTAAACCCATGCACCTATAGGTACCTACTTTTTGACAAAGCAGGCAAGAATATACAATGGGGCAAAGATAGCCTCTTCAATAAATGGTGCTGGGAACACTGGACAGCTACATGTAACAGCATGAAATTAGAACACTTCCTAACACCATACACAAAGATAAACTCACAATGGATTAAAGAGCTAAATGTAAGACCAGAAACTACAAAACTCTTAGGAGAAAACATAGGCAGAACACTTGATGACATAAATCAAAGCGAGATTCTTTATGCCCCACCTCCTAGAGTCACGGAAATAAAAACAAAAGTAAACAAGTGGGACCTGATGAAACATAAAAGCTTTTGCACAGCAAAGGAAACTATAAGCAAAGTGAAAAAACAACCCTCCAAATGGGAGAAAAGAATAGCAAATGAAACAACTGACAAAGGTTTAATTTCCAAAATATACAAGCAGCTCATACGACTCAATACTGGAAAAACAAACAACCCAATCAAAAAGTGGGAAAAATACCTAAACAGCCATTTCTCCAAGGAAGACACAGATGGCTAACACATGAAAAGATGCTCAACATTGTTCATTATCAGAGAAATGCAAATGCAAACTACAATAAAATATCACCATACAACAGTCAGAATGGCCATCATCAAAAATTCTACAAACAATAAATGCTGGAGAGGGTGTGGAGAAAAGGGAACACTCTTGCACTGTCATTGGGAATATAAATTGATGCAGCCACTATGGAAGATGATATGGAGATTCCTTTAAATACTAGGAATAAAACCACCATATGATCCAGCAGTCCCACTCCTAGGCGTATATCCTGAGGAAACCAAAGTTGAAAACGACACATGTATTCCATTGTTCATTGCAGCACTATTTACAATAGCTAGAACATGGAAGCAACCTAAATGTCCATCGACAGATGAATGGATAAAGAAGCTGTGGTAGATATACACAATGGAATATTACTCAGCCATAAAAAGCAAAGCATTTGAGTCAGTTCTAATGAGGTGGATGAACCTAAAACCTATTATACAGAGTGAAGTAAGTCAGAAAGACAAAGATAAATACTGTATTCTAATGTATATATAGGGCTTCCCTGGTGGCTTAGCTGGTAAAGAATCCACCTGCAGTGTGGGAGACCTGGGTTCGATCCCTAGATTGGGAAGATCCCCTGGAGAAGGGAAAGGCTACCAACTCCAGTATTCTGGCCTGGAGAATTCCATGAACTCTATAGTCCATGGGATAGGCTACCAACTCCAGTATTCTGGCCTAGAGAATTCCATGAACTCTATAGTCCATGGGATTACAGAGTTGGACGTGACTGAGCAACTATCACTTTCATAAATTACTTAAAAAAACTTGGAAGATAATGACAATCTGAAAGAACTGACAGTTGGAGTCTTCATAAGTAAGTAAGAATTTATTTATAGGGCAGCAATGGAGAAATAGACATAGAAAATAGACTTATGGACATGGGGAGAGGGGAGGAGAGGGTGAAATATATGGAAAGAGTAACATGGAAACTTACATTGACATATGTAAAATAGATAGCCAATGGGAATTTGCTGTATGGCTCAGGAAACTCAACAGGGGCTCTGTATCAATCTAGAGGGGTGGGATGGGGAGGGAGATGGGAAGGAGGTTCAAAAGGGAGGGGATACATGTATACATATGGCTGATTTATGTAGAAGTTTAACAGAAAAAAACAAAATTCTATAAAGCAATTATTCTTCAATAAAAAGGAAAAAAAAAACCCTCAACATTTAAAAACCTAAGATCATGGCATTCAGTTCCATCAGTTCAGTTCAGCCGCTCAGTCGTGTCCGACTCTTTGCGACCCCATGAATCATAGCATGCCAGGCCTCCCTGTCCATCACCAACTCCGGAGTTCACTCAGACTCACGTCCATCGAGTCAGTGATCTCATCCTCTCAGCCATCTCATCCTCTGTCATCTCCTCTCCTCCTGCCCCCCAATCCCTCCAAGCATCAAAGTCTTTTCCAATGAGTTAACTCTTCACATGTGGTGGCCAAAGTACTGGAGTTTCAGCTTTAGCATCATTCCCTCCAAAGAAATCCCAGGACTGATCTCCTTCAGAATGGACTGGTTGGATCTCCCTGCAGTCCAAGGGACTCTCAAGAGTCTTCTCCAACACCACACTTCAAACACATCAATTCTTTGGCGCTCAGCTTTCTTCACAGTCCAACTCTCACATCCATACATGACCACTGGAAAAACCATAGCCTTGACTAGATGGACCTTAGTCAGCAAAGTAATGTTTCTGCTTTTCAACATGCTATCTAGGTTGGTCATAACTTTTCTTCCAAGGAGTAAGCGTCTTTTAATTTCATGGCTGCAATCACCATCTGCAGTGATTTTGGAGCCCCCCAAAATAAAGTCTGACACTGTTTCCACTGTTTCCCCATCTATTTCCCATGAAGTGATGGGACCAGATGCCATGATCTTATTTTTCTGAATGTTGAGCTTTAAGGCAATTTTTTCACTCTCCTGTTTCACTTTCATCAAGAGGCTTTTCAGTTCCATCATGTCATTGCAAATAGAAGGTGAAAGGGTGGAAGCAGTAACAGATTTTATTAGCTTGGACTCCAAAATCACTGTGAACAGTGACTGCAGTCATTAAATTAAAAGACTACTGCTTCTTGGGAGGAAAGTTTTGACAAATCTAGACAATGTATTAAAAAGCAGAGGCTTCAATTTGCTGACAAAGGTTCATGTAGTCAAAGCTATGGTTTTCCTAGCAATCTTGTATAGATGTAAGAGTTGGAACACAAAGAAGGTTGAGTGCCAAAGAATTGATGCTTTTGAACCATGGTGTTGGAGAAGACTGCTGAGAGTCCCTTGGACTATAAGGAGATCAAGCCAGTCAATTCTAAAGGAAATAAACACTGAATATTTACTGGAAGGACTGATGCTGAAGCTGAAGCTCCAGTACTTTGGCCACCTGATACAAAGAGCCAGCTCCTTAGAAAAGAACCTGATGCTGGGAGAGATTGAAGGCAGGAGAAGAGGGTGACAGAGGATGAGATGTTTGGATGGCATCATCGACTCGATAGATATGAGTCAGAGTAAACTCTGGGAGATGGTGAAGGACAGAGGAGACTTGTGTGCTGCAATCCATGAGGTCACAAAGAGTCGGACACAACTTAGTGACTGAACATTAACAACAAATGCTTAGAATATTGTTTTGTTCAGGGCTTGGATGAGTGTCTGGTGTCAAGTGCTCACCAATGTATCCCTTTAGAATTTTTGTAAAGTTGCCCTTAGCAAGAGAGTATCTGTTACATTAAGTGCCATTAAAAATATTGCCATTAAACTCACTAAAATATTATTCTAGATGCCATGCTCCACACTAGATGTTGTCCTTTTGATGAGGACCCTCAGGAGAAATACATTATCTCTGCATCAAAACAGCTTTACAAATACAAAAGGTAAAATCTTCTAGGTAAGATGAATAATCAAATATCTTCATGAACTTGGACTTGAGAAAGATTTATTAAACAGAATACAAAAAGCACTAACCAAAACAGAAAAGATTGATAAACCAAACATTAAAATTAAGAAATCATCCTCATCAAAATACAAGTTTAAAACCCTGAAAGGGCAAGCCATAGAGACAGAAAAGATATATACAATGTATACAACAAACAAGTGTCACACACTCAGAATATATGAGTATATAAGAAACTTGCTAATCACTACCAAAAGTCAGGCAAGCCAAAAGACAAATGTGAAAGGGAATTCAACAGCACTTTGCAATAGAAGGAATTCCAGATGGCCACTGAGAAACAAAATATAATATAACCATACAATGAAGTAATAATCAGTGATAAAAACAAATGAAGTACCAATACATGCTAAAATATAATGGACTTCAGAAACATCATGCTAAATGGAAGATTTGATCACAAAAGACATTTGGTATGATTGTATTAATATGAAAAGTCTAGTACAGGCAAATCCGTAGAGTCAGAAAAATAGAATGAAGATTTTCTAGGGGTGGAACTATGGGGAAAAGGGTGGGTATACTGCTGATTTTATTTCAAGGGTAATGAAATGTTTGAAATCAAATAATGATAATGCTTGTATGACTTGTAAATATATTATGACTTGTGAATATATGGTTATATGACTTGGGAATATATTGAAAACTGTTGACTTATATGTTTTAAATGGGTGAAGTTTGATATAAATTATCTCAACAAAATTATTAAAATGTAGATTGAATAAAATTTTTAAAGTTATAATAAAATCAAATAAAATAGAAAATTAATGTGGTCCAGCAACATCAGTCATAAAATAAAATCATAATTATCAGGCAGAAATTGTTAGGTAGTCAGCGTAGGGTTAGAGTCTAGGTTCCTTTTCTAATTTCAATTTTAATTCTCTCACATAAACATTTTGCTCCATTAGCCCAAAGCTATATTTGCTGCTCCAGTTTCTAGGCATTCAGAAGAATGCCTCCCTGGTCTGGATGGTCATAAAACATCCATACCCAGGACAAGACAATCCTAAACTGTTGTCCAGTCTATCAAGGAGAAGAACTCCAGGAGGACCATTAGCTCTTAAACATACAGTTGGCCCCTAAATAATGGTCTGAGGTCTTGAGAAAGGGTTGAGGGATGGTTCACAATGTCTGGAGAAACTGAGAATCTAACGGATCCAAAAAAGCCATAAAAATGGTAAACTGGACATTGCAATATGCAAACTGACTGGTCAAAAATGACATATATTAAAGTCACAAGCCAACCAAAAATGTACAGATCAATAATAGTAAAGATATACAATTGATATAACCCCTGCCTTTTGGGGGCTCTTCACCCAATCTCAGTGTCCATGCTGAGAGCTTTGAATTTCTATCCTTAAAATAAATTTTGCCTGTGTGAATGTTTATTTTGCAAGTTTGTGGAATTTGTTCTATGGCTCCATGAACAGAACTTGGTTTTCCCATTTCAAGTACATACAATTACCAGTATGAACTTTTATACACAGAGGACAACTAACAAAATCTGGCAGTATCAACTAAAGTTGAACAGACGTATATTTTCTGACTAAACCTTTCAACTCCTGGTATACAATCACTAGTAAGAGCTGGAAATGGTAGAAAGTAAATAGAATTTAAAAGTAGGCCAGTACTTATTTGTTAGTTTGCTTGCTTTTACGAGAAATGAATTATTCACTAACTCAAAATGTAGGCCAGCTGTGATGCTAGGTTGCCACATTTCATACTGGAGGAAAAATATTGCAACATGATAATATACTCTTGCAAAAAAAACAATATAAGTAAATGTAAAATATGGAAAACATTTCTCACAGAATTTAGATTTCCTTTTATACCTAGCCTATACAAAATTCATAGTACAACCCTCATATGATTGTGCCTTCTATGCCCTAGGGCAGCAGCTGAAGCATATGACTAACAATGGTATTTCAAATCACTCAACCACTAGCCTTTAAAGGTAAATGAGATACTGAAACGTTGTATTACTTGATAATTATGACACTAGGCTTTATTGTAGTATCATGACAGAAATTCAGATTGAATGTCAACAGACAACAGAAAGCAGTTATAGGTTTGACTTGTGCTCACTTCTTATGGACTACTGTCTAGCTAGGTTCCATCTCCCTCCCTTCTTACCAGGAAGTCTGGTCAAAGCATCCAAAGGTTGTCATGATTTTTTTTTTTTTTTTTTGCCTATTCATCCTTTTCCTTTTTATTTTTTTTTCTTTCTTTTTTAAAAAAGAGACACAGATATAAAGAACAGACTTTTGGACACTGTGGGAGAAGGCAAGGGTGGGATGATTTGAGAGAATAGCATTGAAACATGTATATTAACATATTTGAAAGAGATCTCCAGTCCAGGTTTGATGCATGAGACAGGGCACTCAGGGCCGGTGCACTGGGATGACCCGAAGGATGGGATGGAAAGGGAGGTGGGAGGGGGGTTCAGAATGGGGGACACATGTTTACCCATGGCTGATTCATGTCAATATATGGCAAAAACCACTACAACTTTGTAAAGTAATTAGCCTCCAAATAAAATAAGTAAATTAATTTAAAAAAAACATTAATTCTTTTTTTAACTATTATTGTTTTGAATTTTTAACGGGAGGATAATTGCTCTATAATGTGTTCATTTCTGCCTTACAACAATGAAGATCAGCCGTGTGTGTGTGTGTGTGTGTGTGTGTGTGTGTATCCCTCATTCTTGGGTCTCCCTCCTTCCTACCTCCATCTCACCACTCCTCATCCTTTTCAAGATAATTACAAAATGGTTATCAGGATGTTGAGAATTTAAATTGTGTCCCACAGCCTCCTGTCTATTTATTACTAAAGAAATAGTCAAAGCATTCGAGGTAGAAATGCATAAGCAGATGGCATGTGTCTTTCATTACTCAAAAGTAGGCTCTATCTCACATTAATCTATTTGGTATGGCACTTTAGAACCTTCTGGAAAGTTATTTGATAATACATATCAATATAGTTAAAATAACCATAGTCTGTGACCTATTATCCATAGGGAGATTCTAGCCTCATCTAAGAATATGAAATGTACCTAAATGAATAAAAAGGCATTCATCGTATTATTTATAAAAATACAAAATTATACTAAAAATAGGAAAAAAAGGTAAAAAGCAAAATTAAATAACTAAGGGAGGCACTATTGTAGAGCCAATTAAACTAAATTTTCAAAAATTTCTTATGATATAAAGAAAAAATACAGGGCATAGACTAATTTTTAATTGGAGGATAATTGCCTTACAATGTTTCATTGGTTTCTGCCATACAGCAATGCAAATCAACCATAAAAAAAATATATATATATATATTTTATATATATTATAGATATCTATATATTCTCTCCCTCACTCTGGAGCTTCCCTCCCTCCTCTCATCCCACCCCCGGGACATGGAATTATAAATAACTGTACCATCTCTCTCTCTCTCTCTATATATATATATATATATATATACAAATACACAGAGACATATATACTGTATGTAAATATATAATCAGGACACAGAATGCCTACTATTTCGGGAAACAAAAGATGTTGAGGCCATTATGTTATCTGCCACTGTAGCCGCCCATGATAGTACACACTTAGGGGATTCCGGATGGAAAGGAACATGATATTTGCCCTAGAGAGCTAAGGTGTATATCAAAGGAATATTTCATTAAGCCCAGATTCTTGCATGTTCATATACATTTTTTTTCTTTAAGATAAATCTCTTTGCTGATCTACTTGTTTTATTTCTGCAAAACTCCTATGTATCCTGGCTCTTCCCTTATCTCTTCAGAACAGTCTCTCAGGGCTATCCAAGGGCTTAATTCCTTACCAAGTCTGATGAATAAAATATAATTCTCAACTTTAGGTTGTACATTAATTTTTTTAGTAATAATGACATTTTATTAAAAACAAGGTAAGGGAGTAATAAAGAATATTATATATAACAATTGACTGGTTCTTTTTATTCTTAGATTTCAAAATGTCTAAATTAAATAGTTGAAAAATGTAAATAAGAAAAAATGGGAAAAATAATAATGAAAGTGTGATCATTTTAGTCTCTAATGATTTTCGTTAGTTTCTCATTAGTTATAGTTTCTCATTAGCTATAGGATAAAAATTCAACTACTTATCATGGGATACAAGGTCCTTATTGTTGCTGTAGTGTCACTATTAGGACTTTTTCAATTTAATTCATGTTATGACTGATCTTAACGTTAAGCTACATGCTGATCTTTCTTCCTTAAAACTCACTTTTCCTTTCTAGCTCCCCAATCTCTTATTTTTATGTTCTACTCTATACAGTTTTCCAGTATTAGAATGTGCTATATTTGAATTATGCTTTTATTTTATTGAATCCAATGTCATAGCACATCTCTAGCTTTGTGCTATACATGAATATGATTAGAATATGTCAGGGAGCTGAATCATGTGATGTTAGGAACTGCCCCTGGCAGTATGGTTCCATTCCAGAAGTATTCATCTCTTCCAAGTTTAAGTAACTTTTTCAAGAGAAATATGGCTCAGCCAAAGATTTTCTAAGTAAACCATAGCCATGCATATGAGGAGAGTTTTGGCTAAAATATTAAATATAATAATGGATATTTTGGCATATATTTTATATTTAAGATCTTAGCCTTCTGTACAGAGCAAAAACTTATTAGAAATAAATTCTGTGCACAATCTGTGCACAAAAATGAAAATTTATTTATCAGCCAGTTTTTACCAAAATTTGTTTGATGTTTTAGTTAATGCCATATTAAGGGAAAGTATATTTACTTTCTCATAATAATGGTTCAATACTTTTAGTTCTATCTTAAGATTTACAAATTCTAGTAAGTATATAGAGACAGTATTGCTAGACAAACTAGCAATAATATGAAAAAAATATATTCATTGCAATATTGCAAGTCTGGAGGAGGCTGGCATTTCCAATCTAAAACAAAATTAATTTCTAGTTAACTAGTAATTCTGTATGACAGAGCCAAGAAAGACTTAAACAAAGTAACTATTCCTAACCTTAGTGAAAACAAGTGTGGAATACAATGACTACTAGTAATGAAAATAATATTAAAGCAATATTAAATAAATATAAAATGAAAATAATATAAAATTAAATAATAATACAAAATAATAAAATACAAAATAAATACATATAATAATATATAAAAATAATAAAATACAAAATAAATACATATAATAATAAAATACAAAAATAATAATAAAATAATACAAAATTAAAATAATATAAAACAATCAATATTAGTCAATGGAAAACAATGAATGACTGAATTTCCTTTTTTTGCTTTTCCATTAATTACTGACTGACAAATCAAATCTATTTTCTAACCATAAAATATACTTGAGGATTTTAAATTTATTTACTGAAAAAACTGCTTTACTAAGATTAATTATCTAATACCATAGAAAACTAAATTAATGCAGTTACATTAACAGTGGGGGCTTCTTGAGTATTAAACCCTTTGCTTGATACTTAAAATCCACTATATACTTTATCTTTGGAACAACCCTAATGGGTTGATATTATTATCTTCTTTTTAAATTGAGAAAACAAACTTAGAAAATAAACTTGGTGGCCCATATTGACCCAACAGGAAAGTGGAAAAGAGAGTCTTTGAACCATGGTATATGTGTCTCCAAACACTATGATCTTAGGAAAAGAGACTCAATATGGATTTTGAATTACTTTTAAATGCAACATATTTACATAGTAATTTCCTTCACTATATACATAAATGACATATCTATGCTTACTCTGTCATGTTTATGCAATGTACCCTTTTCCTCTAAAATAATGGCAGTGTGTGGTTTGCATTAATGTTTCTGGGATCATAGGTCTGTTTGTTTTACAGTTGTTTTTTTCTGTTTTGTTTTTGGTGGCACATGAAGGAGGGGATGAGTTTCACACCCATCTCAGTGTATGTCAGTGGTTAGTATAAGGAATGCACTGCAGATTTTATGAAATTGTTTATGTTGAAGTAATAAACAAATGAAACTTTACTATAAGAAAAAAAATCATTCTCCTTAATCCCTGAAGCAAATCCTTCTCATTATAGAAGTCACTTATTTTTAGAAGAAATAAATCATAAGGATTAGGCTATTTTTCTTGCATTAGAAGAAGAGTTAGCCAATCTTTGTCAATGTTCCAAACTGTTAACTTTGATTTCACATACTAAAAGATGAAAATTCTATTATTAGAAAAGCATTTAATTGTAAAACATTGGTTAGTTGAATTATATTTCATTAAATTCTATCCAATTTTCTTTTGGTAAAGTCAATAGTCTGTTGTCTGAAGAGTTATCAAAGAGACTGGCATGCCCTGACATTTTGAAAATTGAAATTTAATAAGATAAATAAAAGTGTTGCTCTAATTTCTCACTTACAGGTTTCTCAGATATAGATTCTTTAAAATTATTTTTATTTATTCCTCCACTTTATTTATTAAATCAAACAATAATAAATAGGCTACTATCAAAGCAAAATACCTTATTGCTAACAAGTACCTAGCATAAGGCTGGTTTGTATAACATTTGCATTTTTTCAGGGAGGAATGTACTTATTCCTCAAAAAGATACACCATTGTAGCAGTTTGTGATCCTAAGTGTGAAGAGTGTCAGAGACTTGCAGTACTCTTTATTTACATGTTTTCTATTAAAATTTTACTTTGAACTTACAGATGCATTTCTTATACCTCACCAATCACCTCCTAAAATTACTTAATCAGTGATCAGTATTCCAAGTTGAAGATAAGGCCAGAGAGAGAGGGAGGACAATCATTCCTGAAGTTCCTTCTGCTTTGACCAGGGATCAGGAGTTTTGCCCTATGCATGTGCTCAACATTCATTTATTTTGAGCCAATTAGCTTTTCATTCCATTACATGCTTCCTTTTAAATGATAATTATTGATATTGACAGGTAATCTGATGTAATATTTTGATTTATAAGAAATATAAATGACAAAATATATATTTCTCATATATTTGGTCTTTGTCCATGGATCCTGGCTCACAGCTCCCCAAACTCTTAGAATTTCCTGATTGAAAAAAGCAATGGGATCACCTTTTATCACAATATTTGGTCTCTTGTGTTCATTTCCAGAAACTGCTTCAGAGCCATAAAAGTGAAATGGGCGTTTTGTTATTCATAACAAGTCCCTTTCTATCAAAACTGGGGTTTTGTTAATAAATTGACTTTTCTTAAGCTGCTATACATGTTTGCCCTGCATTAGAAGGTGGATTCTTTACTATTGTACCACCTGGGAAGCACCTAAGGATGGGGCTGGTTGTCAGAAGAAGCAGCTATGCATTGAGAATTGGAACTTTTCGACCCACCCCTGATTTCCAGAGAGGGGAAAGGGGCTGGAGGTTGAATCTATCACCAACGGCAATTATTAATCAAACATGTCATGTAATAAAGCATTCATAAAAAACCCAAAGGATGTGTTTGGGAGCCTCGATCATCTGGAGGTATTGGAAGGGTGGCACATTCAGAAAGGACATGAAAACTCCATGCCCTTGCCTGATGTACCTGTTCCCGAGTTATATCTGTAACTGTAACTCTGTCCATAACAAGATTGTATCCGGATACATCCTGTCTTGCAGATACAGAGTCAAGTCATGTAACCTGGGCATGTTTAAAGTTAAGCCAGTCATAGAATAAGCAAACCAGAATATGATAGAGGCCTTAATTCCAGAATCCTTTCAGAAATAATGGGTCCATTGTCCAGGAAGATTCACACTTGAACCCACCATTCCATAACTTATTATAAATGGTCAAATTTGAAGCCCTGCAACTGAAACCTGCCCTGCCAGCATTTCTGCATATCAGTCTGTCCTCCCTAACTCATAAAAGCTTGACCAACACCAGGTGGAGGAGGCAGATTTGAACACTGCCATCCGTCTCCTTGTCAGTGGACCTGGCAATAAAGCTCTTATTATTATTATTTTTTTTTCCTCTCAAAGGCCAGTACAATAGTATTGATTTCTTTGCACATCAGGTTATAAGCCCTTGCTAGGTAACACCATTTTATAATAAAGCGGTAATCTAGAAAGTAAAATATTTCCCTGGGTGAGTCCCACTAGCGTACTAATCAAGCCCACCAAGGAGTTCATGAGAAACTCAACCTCAGAATCACAGGAACAACCTGAGCTTGGCACTGGAGGCTGAAGTGTGGAGTTGTGGGGGTGGGGGTGGATAGCAGCCCTAGGGACTGGGCGCTTAACCTGTGCAATCTGATGCTATTTCCAGGTAGATAGGGTCAGAATTGAGTTAAATGGTAGGACACCTTTTTGGCATTTGGTGAATTGCTTTATGGTGTGAGAAAGACACAAATACACCACTGAAATTGAGTTCATAATCCCAAAGACCTATGGCAAATGATTATTTTAAAATAAATATATTTTCTCAACCTGTGCATCCATTCTTTTTCTGATTTTGGATGTAGAAAACAAACATATGGTTACTAAGATGGAAAGGGGCATAAGGGAAGGGATAAAGTGGGAGACTGATATATACACACATTACTATATATAAAATAAATAACTAATAGGGGCCTACTGCATAGCTCAGGGAACTCCACTGAATACTCTGTAATGACCTATATGCTAATTGAGTCTAAAAAAGAGTGAATACATGTGTATGTATAACTGATTCACTTTGCTCTCTACCTGAAACTAATACAACATTGTAAATTAATTATATTCCAATACAATTTAATTTACAAATAAAATAAGTATGCTGCTACTGCTAAGTCATTTCAGTTGTGTTCAACTCTGTGTGACCCCATGGACTGCAGCCCACCAGGCTCCCCCGTCCCTGGGATTCTCCAGGCAAGAACACTGGAGTGGGTTGCCATTTCCTTCTCCAAATATATATATTTAATCATTCCTTTAAATTAGTTTTAATATTTATTCATCTAATCATTTTTTAAATATTGTAAGCGGAATAAAGATGGAACTTAATACAAGAATTTTGAGGAACTATAAACAATATCTAAAGAATGATGGAGGACAGGACTACATGTTGAGAACCCAAACTGGTCTGAACCAGAAGTTTGATGATTGAGATTCCTGGAATACTGCCCTATTAACTTACCATTTGTGACAATCAAAGGAGAAAAGGAAAGATATAAGCTTCTGAATGCAGAGTTCCAAAGAATGCCAAGAAGAGATAAGAAAGCCTTCTTCAGCGATCAATGCAAAGAAATAGAGGAAAAGAACAGAATGGGAAAGACTAGAGATCTCTTCAAGAAAATTAGAGATACCAAGGGAACATTTCATGCAAAGATGGGCTTGATAAAGGATAGAAATGGTCTGGACCTAACGGAAGCAGAAGATATTAAGAAGAGGTAGCAAGAATACACAAAACTGTATTCTCAACCTATGCATAGTTCTCAATACAAGAACTGTACAAAAAAGGTCTTCACGACCCAGATAATCACGATGGTGTGATCACTCATCTAGAGCCAGATATCCTGGAATGTGAAGTCAAGTGGGCCTTAGAAAACATCACTACGAACAAAGCTAGTGGAGGTGATGGAATTCCAGTTGAGCTATTTCAAATCCTGAAAGATGATGCCGTGAAAGTGCTGCAGCCAATATGCCAGCAAATTTGGAAAACTCAGCAGTGGCCACAGGACTGGAAAAGGTCAGTTTTCATTCCAATCCCAAAGAAAGGCAATGCCAAAGAATGCTCAAGCTACCACACAATTGCACTCATCTCACATACTAGTAAAGTAATGCTCAAAATTCTCCAAGCCAGGCTTCAGCAATACGTGAACCGTGAACTTCCTGATGTTCAATCTGGTTTTAGAAAAGGCAGAGGAACCAGAGACCAAGTTGCCAACATCTGCTAGAGCATGGAAAAAGCAAGAGAATTCCAGAAAAACATCTATTTCTGCTTTATTGACTATGCCAAAGCGTTTGACTGTGTGGATCACAATAAACTGTGGAAAATTCTGAAAGAGATAGGAATACCAGACCACCTGACCTGCCTCTTGAGAAATCTGTATGCAGGTCAGGAAGCAACAGTCAGAACTGGACATGAAACAACAGACTGGTTCCAAATAGGAAAAGGAGTATGTCAAGGCTGTATATTGTCATCCCGCTTATTTAACTTCTAGGCAGAGAACACCATGAGAAATGGTGGACTGGAAGAAACACAAGCTGGAATCAAGATTGCTGGGAGAAATATCAATAACCTCAGATATGCAGATGACACCACCCTTATGGCAGAAAGTGAAGAGGAATTAAAAAGCCTCTTGATGAAAGTGAAAGAGGAGAGTGAAAAAGTTGGCTTAAAGCTCAACATTCAGAAAATGAAGATCATGGCCTCCGGTCCCAACACTTCATGGCAAATAGATGGGGAAACAGTGGAAACAGTGTCAGCCTTTATTTTTCTGGGCTCCAAAATCACTACAGATGGTGACTGCAGCCATGAAATTAAAAGACGCTTACTCCTTGGAAGAAAAGTTGTGACCAACCTAGATAGTATATTCAAAAGCAGAGACATTACTTTGCCAACTAAGGTCCGTCTAGTCAAGGCTATGGTTTTTCCTGTGGTCATGTATGGAGGTGAGAGTTGGACTGTGAAGAAGGTTGAGTGCCGAAGAATTGATGCTTTTGAACTGTGGTGTTGGAAAAAAATCTTGAGAGTCCCTTGGACTGCAAGGAGATCCAATCAGTCCATTCTGAAGGAGATCAGCCCTGGGATTTCTTTGGAAGAAATGATGCTAAAGCTGAAACTCCAGTACTTTGGCCACCTCACGCGAAGAGTTGACTCACTGGAAAAGACTCTGATGCTGGGAGGGGTTGGGGGCAGGAGGAGAAGGTGACAACAAAGGATGAGATGGCTGGATGGCATCACTGACTCGATGGATGTGAGTCTGAGTGAACTCCGGGAGTTGGTGAAAGACAGGGAGGCCTGGCGTGCTGTGTTTCATGGGGTCGCAAAGAGTCGGACATGACTGAACTGAACTGAATGTACCATCAACCAATCGGAAGAATGTCATGCACCCTGAATCCCTCAACCAAAAACCTCTTCCCTAAAAACTGTCAGGGAGTTGTGTCTTTTGAATACGATACTTGTTCTCCTTGCTTGGACCTGCGATAAAACTTTCTCTGCTCCAAATCCCAGTTTTTGGTTTGCTTGACCTCTTTCTGCAATGGACACGCAGACTTGCATTTGACAACATTATTAATGTCCCTCTTTTCTACAAGACTGTAAGTTTCATTAACAAAGGCACAATGTTAACTTTTACTCACTATTTCATCTCCCAAGCCCAGAACTATTTTCTACAAATGATAATTCCATTATAAGGTTTTAGATATATGATAAGAGCACCACAGTGGTCATATTTGGGGAAACTGTTAAACAAAGATAAAAGGAAAATACTAATATTACAAAGGACCAAAATTTTTGGATAATTATTATTTTTTTATGTATTAGGATAGCTGCTTACAATCTAAACTCAGATGTAACAAACAACAGAGAAAATAAAAAGACCCAAATTAATGAACGAAAATATTAGATTATTACATGGAAATGTTTCATATAGTTTTCAAGAGCATAACTAGATCAATGAAATATAGCAATATTGAAACGGGAATCTGAGTTCTTGTTCAAGGAGCAAAAGAATTAACTTCACTGAGATACAAACACTTATGGTAGCAAGAAAATGGGATTTATTATAGAGAAGAAAAGTACAAAGTTTTCATCATAGACACTGAGAGGGAGTAAAAAGCCCCCAAAGGCGGGACTTAGAGCAGTTTATGTCCTTACCAGTGTAATCTGTACATTTTTGGTTGGCTCCTGTCATGTCATTTCTAACCAATCAGTTTAAAGGTCAAAATGTTTAATTTAACATTTTTATGGCTTCTCTTGACCCCAGATTAAGTCACTACCCTTTTTCATGCCCCCTGGCCATTTTACAAGGTGTATGAGCTAAAGATTAATGACCACCAGTTGTTTTTCCTTCAGGCATATGTAATAGAAGTTAATTACTGGCTTTTCCTGGATCTAAGTGCTGATAATTTATCAGACCAAAGACATATTTCAGGAATTAGGGACAAAGGGTATAGCTTTAGATTAATGGAGTGACATGTTTATTGAAAACAAGACTGAGGTCTCAGAGTCCTACACTGACTGCCTATCAATTTCTACCTCAATATTATTAATAATTTCTAAGATCTTCTAAAGAAGTATACATACTCCAAAATACATTAATCCTCAACAACCTTATGTTATTATTATCATCATTATGTTTTTCAATGATATTAAAATTTACTGAAGTAAAATACTATATCTAAACAAAAACTAACAGGTTTTGCTCTGTAATATTTTAATTAAAAATCAGAAAATTAAATACTTTCATGATGCCTTGAAAAATTATATGGAATCTTTTCAGTCAATTAAAAGACAACCTACTGTGTAAATGTCAAAACAGCTTACATATCAAACAATACTTAATGAATGAGTTATTGATGGGATACAACATATTATGAAACATTTGCTATAGACATATATTTAATGACTTCCCTAGTGGCTCAGATGGTAAAGCATCTACCTACAATGTGGGAGACCCGGGTTCAATCCCTGGGTCGGGAAGATCTCCTGGAGAAGGAAATGGCAACTTACTCCAGTATTCTTGCCTGGAAAACTCCATGGACAGAAGAGCCTGGTAGGCTACAGTCCATGGGGTCACAAAGAGTCATACACAACTGAGTGACTTCACTTATATTTAATGATAGAGGTATTGTCTACAATGTTTTAAGAATGAACTCATTCTATTCTAAGAGTATATATGACAAAATCCAGAAATTTTTAAAGAAAAGAAAAAGATTAAAATATCTAGAAAAGCATACATCAAAAAATACATAATTAGATTCTAAATATTAGATGACATATGCTGCCTGATTTTGTTCTTTGGGCCATTCTGTGTCTTTAAAATTTTCTATAGTGATCAGATGCAATTCTTTGTGCTAAGTCACTTTAGTCATGTCCAGCTGTTTGTGACCTTATGGACTGGAACCCGCCGGCTCCTCTGTTCATGGGATTCTCCAGGCAAGAATACTGGAGTGGGTTGCCATGCTTTCTTCCAGGCATCTTCTCAATCCAGGGATCGAACTCAAGTCTCTTATATCTCCTGCATTGCCAGGTGGCTTCTTTACCACTAGCACCAAATGCAACTATCAGTAAATTAAAAACTATAAATTGTTATTAAAATTTAATTTGTTTCCATTTGATTTTTCAAGGCCCTTCTTATATATAGGACAAAGTTCAATACCTTTGCTACTTAAGTGAGTCATTTTATGCAAAGAAAATATTATCTTGTCTCTCTTTTGCCATTATTAAATGTGTTTTTTCTATAGAAATTTATTATTCTCTGTGTGTGTGCATGTGTGTATGTGTATGCACTCAGTTGCTCAGTTTTGTCTGAGTCTTTGTGGCCCCATGGACTGTAACCTACCAGGCTCCTCTGTCCATGGAATTCTCTCAGCAAGAATACTGGAGTGGCTTGCCAATTCCTACTCTGTGGGATCTTCCCGACTCAGGGATCGAACCCTCATACCTTGCATCTCCCGCATTGGCAGATGGGTTCTTAACCAGTAGCGCCACTTGGAAAGTCTATTTATTAGTCTAGTGGGTTTATAATGTTATTCAAATCTTCTATATCCTTGCTGATTTTCTTACTGGTTGTTTTATTAGTCCTCAAAATTATGGTCTAAATATCTTTAATTATTAATATTGAATGGTTTATTTTTCCTTCAATTTTATAATTCATTTATTATGTATTTTGGAGTTCTGCAATTAGATACATACATTCTATAGCTGTCATATTTTATTAATTAATTGAGTCCATCATTATAAAAAGAATGTTGTTCCAACTTCACACATGAAAACATTAAGACTATAATAGTCTGAGTAATTTGCCAAGACTGCACTTCTAATTCAGGTGGTTATGCTGAAAATTCCATGTTCTTTCCACTTCTATGTTGTCTTCCAAGATGTAATTCTACATTTACTTTTCACACTTCATTATACAAACCATTAATTGCAAATTCAGTGGCCCTAAATAATCCTATGTAGATTCTGACTTCAAGAGTTATTGATGTGTTTAGAATTTTGTATCTTAAAGACTTGTGAGCATGGTAAGAAAACAATATTCACTCTGAAAATAAAATATTTCATTATAACATTAAATTATATTCATATTTCATCTGCACTGTTTCAGCATATTTCATTGAAAAAAGGGTATAACAATAGTCTCAACAAGCAATAAATGGCAAAAGAAATCTGACTGTATAAATGAGAAATGAGACACAAAATAAGTTGATAATGACAAAAGAAAAACTTTCACTTGGAAGGAAAATACATTTTTAATCCTCAGTTAGAATTATATAATACAGATTTATTTCCTAACCATCTTTCTCATAAATCTCTATTGTAACAAAAAACATCTAATGTGATTAATTATAGTTATTTATACAGTTAACTGTGCTTTTCTTCCTTTGTAATTCTAGAGACTTCTTATCCCAGTTTATGGGTATACTTAAAAACTGCTTCTGGTAACACTTCACCTCATTGAATTGTTTGTGGTTGATTAATTAGAATGTCTTTGAGATATGAGGTCTGTAAATGGTAATGGCCACATAACGTTCACTAGAGCAGTCTTATTCTGAATAATCCAGTCAAAGTAATTTCTGTAGACATGTGTCTTGCTCACATGTATGGCACTCTCACTACCTACTTAGGCAGCTTTTCTATAATTTACTTTTATGGCTTTCAATTTCATTTGGATTTTATAGGCTTAATGACTTGGGAAATGATTATGAGTAACAATAATTCAGAATTGACCTTTCAGAGTTACCTGCTTTTTGATCGGTTTAGCTAGCACGCTTCTACTTAATTTATCAGCCACAAAAATATGTGCACTGACAGCTGCTGACTTACATTTTATTATTTTTGTTATTATGCCAGATAAATATTTAAGTAGTTAACAAAACTATGGCAGTAGGACAAAGTCATCCACAGTAACACCAAGTTAATGTATCTATGTGAAAATATTTTACACTCAAATTAATCTTGCTTCTTTGTGTAAGAAACCCTTTGGGAACTATTAAAAAGGAAATTGTAATCAACTGGCAATGAGCACTGATGCTGCATAGAACATAGGTGAAATATAAAGGCAATTCAATTTTTTATACAGATACTAAAGAAGTAGAAATCAATGCTATCCTCAACTCTAAAATGAGCATCTCTATGAGATTTAATTTCTGTACATACAAAGCAGTTAAAACAATGCCAGTGAAACTGATCAGGACCCTGTGGGGCTCCTGGGCACAAATGCTTTTCTGCATCCCCCTTTTTTTTTCTTTTTTTTTGCTTGAAGCAAACAAGCTTCATTCAGCTTCCATGACTTTCCCTGAGTTCCAAAGGGCAGGTTCCAAAAGTTGCTAATCAGAAAATGGAGAGGATTATGGAAACTAGGGAGGAGAAGTCAAGAAACAATAGTGCAGCCTTGGGGCAGAGTCCTGGTTCCCCCTCAAGGTATATATACAACAATATCTTTGAGCTGTTTTGCAGAAACTAGTGGTGTCCAACCTTCAGCGACCCCCTGGACTGCAGCCTTCCAGGCTCCTCCATCCATGGGATATTCCAGGCAAGAGTATTGGAATGGGATGTTATTGCCTTCTCCAGAGGAGGGTATACTGTGCTTATTAATCCCCTGGCATACCCTGCACACTGTCTCTATTCAGCCACCATGTTTTCTAAAAAGCTATTAATGATATTGTTATGTGAACCCTTGACTTTTCTTTAAATAGCATAAAAGCTCTCTCACTGGAAAAAAAAATAGGTTGCTATTTTCTGGATTTGAACAATCTCTATCTAGCTAAGCCTTGTGTTCTCAACTCAACATTTATGTAGAGCTTGAATGTGGGTCATAAAAAATAACACAATGCAAAGCTGGAGAACGTTACATATTAAGGAAGGTTGGCACTGTTAGTCTGGAAAACAATATGAACTTGAGGTGTTTAGTGATAGTTTGAGAGCTTCTGTGATATCATTTAGATGTGCAGAATCTGTTTGGTTTAGCTCTGAAGATGCAAATCTAACCTGTTTCTTTCAATGGATCTGAAATTATCCTGGGATTCCCCTCTAGGCCCACACTCCCTTTCATTCTTCTCTTCTTTCTCTTCTTGGAAAGCTGTATATAACATTTTAAGTGTATCTGATAAAATGTTAGGTAGTTCAGTTCAGTTCAGTTGCTCAGTCGTGTCCGACTCTTTGCGACCCCATGAATCGCAGCACGCCAGGCCTCCCTGTCCATCACCAACTCCTGGAGTTCACTCAGACTCACGTCCATCAAGTCAGTGATGCCATCCAGCCATCTCATCCTCTGTTGTCCCCTTCTCCTCCTGCCCCCAATCCCTTCCAGGATCAGGGTCTTTTCCAATGAGTCAACTCTTCGCATGAGGTGGCCAAAGTACTGGAGTTTCAGCTTTAGCATCATTCCTTCCAAAAAAACCCCAGGGCTGATCTCCTTCAGAATGGACTGGTTGGATCTCCTTGCAGTCCAAGGGACTCTCAAGAGTCTTCTCCAACACCATACTTCAAACGCATCAATTCTTCAGTGCTCAGCCTTCTTCACAGTCCAACTCTCACACCCATACATGACCACTGGAAAAACCATAGCCTTGTATGCAGGTCAGGAAGCAACAGTTAGAACTGGACATGGAACAACAGACTGGTTCCAAATAGGAAAAGGAGTACGTCAAGGCTGTATATTGTCATCCTGCTTATTGAACTTCTATGCAGAGTACATCATGAGAAATGCTGGACTGGAAGAAACACGAGCTGGAATCAAGATTGCTGGGAGAAATATCAATAACCTCAGATATGCAGATGATACCACCCTTATGGCAGAAAGTAAAGAGGAACTAAAGAGCCTCTTGATGAAAGTGAAAGAGGAGAGTGAAAAAGTTGGCTTAAAACTCAACATTCAGAAAACGAAGATCATGGCCTCTGGTCCCATCACTTCATGGGAAATAGATAGGGAATCAGTAGAAACAGTGTCAGACTTTATTTTTCTGGGCTCCAAAATCACTGCAGATGGTGACTGCAGTCATGAAATTAAAACACGCTTACTCCTTGGAAGAAAAGTTATGACCAACCTAGATAGTATATTCAAAAGCAGAGACATTACTTTGCTGACTAAGGTCCGTCTAGTCAAGGCTATGGTTTTTCCTGTGGTCATGTATGGATGTGAAAGTTGGACTGTGAAGAAGGTTGAGCGCTGAAGAATTGATGCTTTTGAACTGTGGTGTTGGAGAAGACTCTTGAGAGTCCCTTGGACTGCAAGGAGATCCAACCAGTCCATTCTGAAGGAGATCAACCCTGGGATTTCTTTGGAAGGAATGATGCTAAAGCTGAAACTCTAGTACTTTGGCCACCTCATGCAAAGAGTTGACTCATTGGAAAAGACTGATGCTAGGAGAGACTGGGGACAGGAGGAGAAGGGGACGACCCAGGATGATATGGCTGGATGGCATCACGGACTTGATGGACGTGAGTCTGGGTGAACTCCGGAGTTGGTGATGGACAGGGAGGCCTGGCATGGTGCAGTTCATGGGGTAGCAAAGAGTTGGACACGACTGAGCAACTGAAGTGAACTGAACTGAACTGAACTGAACTGACTAGACGGACCTCAGTTGGCAAAGTAATGTCTCTGCTTTTGAATATACTATCTAGTTTGGTCATAACTTTTCTTCCAAGGAGTAAGCATCTTTTAATTTCTTGGCTGCAATCACCATCTGCAGTGATTTTGAAGCCCAGAAAAATAAAGGCTGACACTGTTTCCACTGTTTCCCCATCTATTTGCCATGAAGTGTTGGGACTGGAGGCCATGATCTTCATTTTCTGAATGTTGAGCTTTAGGCCAACTTTTTCACTCTCCTCTTTCACTTTCATCAAGAGGCCTTTTAGTTCCTCTTCACTTTCTGCCATAAGGGTGGTATCATCTGCATATCTGAGGTTATTGATATTTCTCCCAGCAATCTTGATTCCAGCTTGTGCTTCTTCCAGTCCAGCGTTTCTCATGATGTACTCTGCATAGAAGTTCAATAAGCAGGGTGACAATATACAGTCTTGACGTACTCCTTTTCCTATTTGGAACTAGTCTGTTATTCCATGTCCAGTTATAACTGTTGCTTCCTGACCTGCATACAGATTTCTGAAGAGGCAAGTCAGGTGGTCTGGTATTCTCATCTCTCCTAGAATTTTCCCCAGTTTATTATGATCTACACATATTGTGATCCACACAGTCAAAGGCTTTGGCATAGTCATTAAAGCAGAAATAGATGTTTTTCTGGAACTCTCTTGCTTTTTCCATGATCCAGCAGATGTTGGCAATTTGATCTCTGGTTCCTCTGCCTTTTCTAAAACTAGCTTGTACATCAGGAAGTTCACGGTTCACGTATTGCTGAAGCCTGGCTTGGAGAATTTTGAGCATTACTTTACTAGCATGTGAGATGAATGCAATTGTGTGGTAGCTTGAGCATTCTTTGGCATTGACTTTCTTTGGGATTGGAATGAACATGACTGAAGGCACAGCTACTATTTATTTACTAGGCCCTGTACTAGGGTCTGAAGTGATCCAACTGAGTAACACACTTTACCCTAAAAAAATCTCATGGTCTATATACAGATCAATATAAACTAGTCTCTGTACCCTGCAAGATCAATGTCAAAATAAGACTACTTCAGGGTCTTCTGTGCAAAACGTCCTTTATAGAGTCAAAGAGAAGAATGGCTGTAAAGGGAATTACTTGGTCACAGCGACCACCCAAGTGGTGCCAGAGTTGGAAGCAGCCCTCCTTCCCCCATCTCCTGCCATCAATGTGGCTCAGAACAAATTGGCGCAGATACTAAAGCTCCCACCAAATGAAATAAGTTAACTATATGCTGCCTACAAGCATGCAGACCCAGAGTGGTTGGAACCAGAAGGTTGATGGTGCTAACTCTCAATTACCTCACCACCAACCAGCCAGAAGATTATCCATGAGTTTATCACGTCCTCCTCTTTGAACCATTAGAAAAGACTCCTCACTACCCTCTTCAGGTCAGGACACACACTTTTGAGGTCATTAGTCTCCTGTGGCCTTCTGCCTGGCTAGCTAGAAATAAAGCTATTTTTTTCTACTTCACCCAAAACTCTGTATGCAAGACTCAATTTAGTACCTGTGTAGAGAGGCAGAATTTTGGCATTACCAGTTACTTAACATATATTACATTTTTTAACACTGGCAAAATGCTATGAAGTACACATTACTATTGCATAGATGTGAGTGTATTTTATAGATGAGAAACTGAGGCAGGGAAAGCTTACTGCTTAAGTTCATACTGTTAGTAAATAGTAGAGGAAAGGTTTCTTTTGTTTTCTCTCAGGTATCTGATTATAGAAACAACCATCTTAATCACGTTCCACACTAGAAATTAACAGATACTCCATAATTTCAAGATTTTTATTTCTCTTTTAATTTCTATCAATGTTAAGGGCTTAGTCACTCAGTCATGTCCAACTCTTTTCAACCCCATGGACTGTTGCCCACCAGGCTCCTCTGTCCATGGAATTTTCCAGGCAAGCATATTGGAGTGGGTTGTCATTTCCCATACCAGGGCATTTTCCTGACCCAGCGATCAACCCTGGGTCTCTTGCTTGGCAGATGGATTCTTTACCATTGCTCCATCTGGGAAGACATCAATGTTAAGTACTATACATTTTTTTGAAGATGGAACTTTCTGGAAGAGGAAAATAGCCACAGAGGAAGCAGTAAAATGCTTGACTTAAGCAAAGATGAACTGGATAAACAGATGAGGAAATGAAGAGCATTCTAGATAAGGAAGAGTACATGGTGATGACAAGTTTGGAGGAAGGACTAATCCTATCATGCTTCTGAGAGATTGAAGAGGATGCCTGGAAAATTTGAGGGAGGTATAGAAGATAAAACTGTAGAGATGAAGTAAATTCAGTGGATTAAAATGCCTTGAAAAGCTAGGCACAACATGTTAGTTTTGACTTGGAGAAGACAGATTTTCCCAAAGAGTGATATGTAGTTATCATTAAGCATATAAATTAATGGGAGATAAACTTTGTATTCAGATTTCAGTAGTTATTTAACTTTTAAAAAAATTTCAAAGTCTGTCATCTATACAGAGGTGAAAATAATATGAATCTCAAATACTTTTTGAACATTAAACAAAATAATATAAAGCACATATAAATAAATAAAAAATACCATGTCTGAAAACTTGAGTTAATTATATGAGGCATCTGCTAAAATTATTAACTAGTAGGAGTAATAGATGAAAAAGAAGTGGAAGACAAGGAGGAAGAGGAGGTTGAGAAGGGGATGGGGAGGAACAAGAGCAGCTGGTAGCAGCTGCCATCATCATAGAATTTTACAAAATGTATCTCCTCTGTTGAGATTTAGGAACTGAACAGTTTTCAAAATGTAAGATGTTATGAGGTTCTTTTGAAACATTTTCTTTCTGGGTTACTCCTAGGCAAAATTTAGAAATCCTAAATCTCATACTAAATGTGTCTCATATGCCTTTCTCTAATTTGCCTGTAGACTATACTGTACCCTTTACATGGCAATCAGTTGGATCTACCTGTTCTGAAAAAGGTGCTAGGCTATAGTCACCTCTACCTTGTGTCGGCCCTTGTCCCTCAGAACTTTTGTTACATACTTGCTATCAATCTGATTTAAAGTATATGTAGCTGATAAGGGCTTTATATAATCAGGCAAGATACTATAAGAAAGTTACAGTCTTTTCTATCAAAGGAGAAGTTATAAGAAATAAAGAAATGATTCAGTCTTAGAATAGTTGAACAGAAAAGTATATAGCTGGCTTGCGAATAAGATTCCTAAAATAGTGGCTAGTTACCAATCCTTTGTTCTTTTCACTTCCTCATGCTCTTTCCTCATAAGAACATTTTGGTGGGCTACATTTGTGGGCTTTATCCTAGACATGCACAAAGAACTAAGAGGGTGGGGAAAATAGTTATCAATCATGCAATAAAGACTCAATCCCTGGTTGGGCAGATCTCCTGAAAGAGGGCATGGCAACCCACCCTAGTATGCTTGCAAGGAAAATCCCATGGACAGAGAAGCCTGGTGGGCTATGGTCCACAACGTCACAAAGAGTCAGACAGAACTGAAGAGACAGCACACACAATCTATTCAGAATAATGGGTTATAACTGTTTGAATGAAAAATAAATCAGTGTGTCTAAATAGATGATAGAGAGAGTGATAGGAAATTTCTTCATTATAACAGAATGAAAGTGAAAGTGAAGTCGCTCAGTGGCCTCCAACATTTTGTGACCCTATGGACTGTAGCCTACCAGGCTTCTCCGTCCATGGGATGTTCCAGGCAAGAGTACCGGAGTGGGTTGCCATTTCCTTCTCCAGGGGATCTTCCCAACTCAAGGATTGTACTCAGGTCTCCTGCATTGCAGGCAGACGTTTTACCCACTGAGCCACCAAGGAAGCCCCCCAAATTTTAAGATTCTTAAACAAGTGTGGAAACTGGCTTTATGTTTTCATCCTGACCAAATTATCTGGAATACTGGAGTGGGTAGCCTATCCCTACTCCAAGGGATCTTCCCAACCCAGGGATAGAACCCAGGTCTTCAACACTGCAGGCAGATTCTTTACCAACTGAGCTACTAGGGAAGCTCAGAAGGCATATAACAGAATGCAAAGTAATAAATCCAGAGGAAATAATGGAGTTCTAAAATCATGAATGGAGGCTACAAGCAGTGGATTGAAGTTTGAGAAAGAACAGGATATTTATACAGTCTCAGAGAATCTCTCTATAAGATACTTATTCACTATGAAAGTTTGATTTTAAAGTGAACAAACCTGTAGACCATTTCTGGATTTGTCTGTTTATAGTGCAAATAATGCTGCTAGGACCATTATCAGAAATAATCTCTGTTGCACATTTTTAAGCACCGCTTTAGGATATGTTCCTAGGAATGAAAATTTCTTATCATGGGTTAAGTACATCTTTAGCCCCTTTAGAAAATGCCAAAATGGTTTTTAGACTGATTGTCTCAGTCTACATTCCTCCAAGCAAGATATACAAAACATTTCTGTTGTTATGCATCTTCACTAACAATTAGTAATGTTGCCAGATTTTTTAGGTTTATCAGTGTGATAGACATAGAGATATTGCAAGCATATTTTCATATAAGTATAAACCATTCACTTGTGAAATTCCTGCTCATAAGCTCTATTTTTTGCTGCTGTTGGCTTGTCCTTTTCCTTAACATTTCCAAAAGTTTTTAAAGGTCATGCTCTTTGTTAGTTCTATGTCTTGAATAAAGTTTGGGGTTCCCTTTTTATTTTCTTTATTGGGCAAGAAGACTTTTTAAAAACATATGTTTCTAATTTTATTGCTATAAAAATATGAATTTTTCCCTACATCAACTGTAGTTTATTTTTCAAAATCTTGTTTTAGAATCCTACATATCTCAATAATGTAGAGATATTCTTTTATTTTCTTCTGAAAAATTTGAAGCTTTCTTTCAGGTCTAAGTTTAAACCATCTAGACTAGATGAAGTGAGACAGGAAACTAAAAGATTGAGGAACTGTAAACCTGAATATGCCACATTTCTGACTGATCCTGTTTTCTACTTCAAATTTTGAATTTGTAGAATGGGAAAAAACACTGGTACCTTCTTATTATCATTGTGAGTTAATGTTTAAAAAGATTAATGCATATAAAGTGTTAATGATACTTGATACAGTAATTTTAACTTTATTATATTG
The DNA here is from genome assembly GCF_014754425.2 of Oryx dammah. Classification (NCBI taxonomy): domain Eukaryota; kingdom Metazoa; phylum Chordata; class Mammalia; order Artiodactyla; family Bovidae; genus Oryx; species Oryx dammah. The sequence goes on along the minus strand of NW_024080444.1, from coordinate 6,939,148 downwards.
AATTCTGCCTCAGATCTTGAATATAGAGATTGAATTTTGTCATTTGGAAAAGTTAGAGATTCATTATTTTAAAGAATAAATACTTCCTACTTTGAAAGAGGAACCATTTTTAATCAAATAGGAAAAAGTATGCTTCTATTTTATTGGGTCATGTTTTTTGTTCTTTTTTTTTTCTCCTGATTAAAATAAACCAACAATTTTGGCCCCAAACAATGTAATACCCATAAGAAGCATATCCATATTGTCTGTTATTATTTAACAAACAAAAATATATGTGGGTGGCACATTTATTATGCCACAAGAATATTCTGAGAAATAGATACTAGTCACTTAGTATACATATGAATGGAGAATCTTATTTTTAATAATTCATAAGCCACTTATGAATCCCTTGTTTTATCTGAAAAATGTCATTCATCCTCTCTCTTGCAAGAATTATCTCCTTTGTGAAGTTTTACTACACATATAGACATTAATACAGTTCTAAACTCTGGAAACCACAGCAATCTATATTGCCTCTTGTATCAGATATTGCTGTTTTCTCATCTTACTGCCATTGGCCCTCCACACACACTTGTATTCTGATAAATCCATCTTCCATTACAGAATATGAAAATGTGAGATGCTTAATCTCTCTAGATGTACTTTCCAAATGTGGTCAGTGGCACTTGAGAGAGTCTGCGGGGAGGTTTCAAAAGACAGTATCTGGTATTAGAAAATTAGATATTGGCAGATAAGTCATCCTGTGACCATGAGGGAATAAACTTAAGAATGAAAGACCACTGACTAAGGAAATCAGAGCTTCAGGAAGGAATTTTTCAGAATCTTCCATGACAGAATTAAACCAGCCTAGCAATCTGCACCTCCTTGCATCTGCGTTTGATCATAAACCCCTATTTTAAAGGCAATTTTGGTCTCATGTCTCTTGGTTTTGATACACTGCTCTCATAGTTCATAGATAGCTTTCTAATTTATTAGCATGTGCAGTAGACAATGAATAAATGTTTGCTAAGTAAAAGCAACAGAGAATCACTTCCCCTTTTATATCTGCCTGTTGCCTGACAAGAATATTGGTACCTACAACAGGAAGTAAACAGGAAGGGAAATGATGCCACAGGCCCTTGTACTGCACAAATTAAAACCACCCTATACAACTTTACACACCGGGTCTTTCATTTTAAACTATGGGTAAAATCATTAAGCTAATTTATTACAGTTTATGTAGATTGGGCAGCCGAAGATTTACATTTACTATGTTTTATTTTAGCCACTAGAATGAATAAAATGCCATAAACTAGAGCCTAATGCTGAATACCCATTTTAGAAATGATTTCTTCCATTAATTGCTTTCTTGTTCTCCATAATTCACTATTATAGAGCAGAAAGCCTATTGAATTATATGGTTGTAATTAGGCTGTTTCTTTAACATGTTTTATGCTTCGGTATTTCTTATACTCAAAAAATAAAAAAGAAATCTGATAACAGCTTTATATAAAGCTGTCCTTTGATAGCATTTCCTTTTTTTTTAATTTTTTTAAATCTCAGAAAACTATCTTGTACTGGAAGTTTGTCCAAAATTCAAGTTATTCTTTGTGATTCCATGGACCGTAGCCCACCAGGGTCCTCTGTCCATGGAATTCTCCAGGTAAGAATACCAGATTGGGTAACCAGTCTTTTCTCCAGGGGATATTCCAGAGCCAGGGATCGAACTACGGTCTACTCCATTGCAGGCAGATTCTTTACCATCTGAGCCACCAGGGAAGATGTGAAATAAAATAAAAAGGTATTTTTCACATGTTGATGCAGGCAGGAAATCCCTACATTAATGTTTTTTGACATTAATCAAAAAACAAATATACCCAATCATATTTTTGAAAATCACATATATATATATTGATATATATATATAGCACTGTTATGACTAATCTAATTAGGACTGATAATTTCACATGTATAACAAATAATACAGTTTCATTTTTTTCCTTTAGACATCAGACTATGATGTTTCAATAGTTCTTTAAGAATTTTGAATATCTATAAGTGTCAATACTCTATATTTTAGTTCCATTAAAAAGGATTCTCAAAAATCTCATCTCTGGATTTCCATATAAAACAAAATCCATACCTAGGCTACATTCCAGTCTTTCCACAAACTTATCTAATAAACAGGACATCAGGGCTTTCATTGGGAAAGGAGACTGGGATCCCCCAGCCATGCCATAAACACACACGTCTGTGTAGTGGGGCTGTTGTGGTTGTTCAGTCACTAAGTCATGTCCAGTTCTTTGTAATCCCATGGACTACAGAACTATTTCCAGGAGTTTCCTCAAATTCATGTCCATTGAGTCATTGATGCTGTCTAACCATCTCATATATTTATATTTAAAAGCAAAGACTCTTGTTTATGTTTGGTGGCAATGAAGACAATTCTGTACATAATTTCTACCATATACTTGAAGAAAGAAAAGCTTTACCTCTTTTCTCTAAATAAGTCTAACTTTTATGTTTTTACCTTCACATATTTCACCAAACTTCATGTTTATTGATCTTTCTTGTATTATCTCCATGCAAATTCCATATGTATTTTATTGTCACACCTCAAACTGGACAAACTTTTTTCATAGAGTTGCTATAGAATTATCTAAAAGCTCTAGTCTTAGTAGTTAACTACTAAAATTACTTTATTGGCCAATACCAATCAATTACTATAATACATCACATGTTGGAGCCTAAGTAAAAATGCTTAAATGCATTTAAAAGAAAAAATGTCCATTTAAGAAAAGTAAGAAATTATTTGCATTCATGATAAATGTGCCTATGTCCATTCTTCAGCAAAATACTATTTTAATGTTTAATTCTTCAAAACAATAGTTGGTAATTGTTTCAAATATACATTTGTTCATAAAGAGAGCTTTAATTTGTATGCTCTAGGTATTTTCATTTGAACTAATGTATTAATAAGAACTTAATTTCTGCTTTATTGACTATGCCAAAGCCTTTGACTGTGTGGATCACAATAAACTGTGGAAAATTCTGAAAGAGATGGGAATACCAGACCACCTGACCTGCCTCTTGAGAAACCTGTATGCAGGTCAGGAAGCAACAGTTAGAACTGGTTCCAAATAGGAAAAGGAGTACGTCAAGGCTGTATATTGTCACCCTGCTTATTTAACTTATATGCAGAGTACATCATGTGAAACGCTGGGCTGGAAGAAGCACAAGCTGGAATCAAAATTGCTGGAAGAAATATCAATAACCTCAGATATGCAGATGACACCATCCTTATGGCAGAAAATGAAGAAGAACTTCATTGATGAAAGAAGAACTTCTTGATGAAAGTGAAAGAGAAGAGTGAAAAAGTTGGCTTAAAGCTCAACATTCAGAAAGCTAAGATCATGACATCCAGTCCCATGACTTCATGGCAAATAGATGGGGAAACAGTGGAAACAGTGGCTGACTTTATATTTTTGGGCTCCAAAATCACTGCAGATGGTGATTGCAGCAATGAAATTAAAAGATGCTTACTCCTTGGAAGGAAAGTTATGACCAACCTAGACAGTATATTTAAAAGCAGAGACATTACTTTGCCAACAAAGGTTCATCTAGTCAAGGCTATGATTTTTCCAGTGGTCATGTATGGATGTGAGAGTTGGACTATAAAGAAAGCTGAGCACTGAAGAATTGATGCCTTTGAACCGTGGTGCTGGAAAAGACTCTTGAGAGTCCCTTGGACTGCAAGATCCAACCAGTCAATTCATTGGAAGGACTGATTTTAAATCTGAAACTCCAATACTTTAGCCACCTGATGCGAAGAGCTGACTCATTGGATAAGACCCTGATGCTGGGGAAGACTGAGGGCAGGAGGAGAAGGGGATGACAGAGGATGAGATGGTTGGATGGCATCAGTGACTCAATGGACATGAGTCCGGGAGTCGGTGATGGACAGGGAGGCCTGGCATGCTTCGGTTCATGGGGTTGCAGAGTCAGACACGACTGAGCGACTGAACTGAACTGAATAACAAAAACCTTAATGATGCAGAGTTGGGAGACCAAAAGAGGGAGCTGTCATGAACTGTAACAATAGCAGAGGCCCAACACAAAGAAGAGACTCCTTTCCTGGCAAAGATTTAGCCCATGAAAAGCCACATACTCTTCATTTACTATAGCCATTCCAACTTCCTTTTCTTCTCTGTAAAAGCTTCTTCTTCTTTTGCCCTCGGGAACTTAGACTTGGCTCCCCATGGTTGCAGACCAAAAAACTGCAATTTTCTGCTGATGTCAAATAAATGTATCTTTTCTGGGAAATATCTGATAGACTGTTTCATGTCAACACTAAAAAAGTGTATTACTTATTCTCAGTCATGTTGTACATCCTTGTCTTTATATGGACAAGACTCATATGTTCAGTTATTTTAAAGTGTATTTCCAAATGTTTTGTTTAAGTAATATTTGCATTGTCACTGTTATGAGATATATTTCATGAAATACAACAAATATTTTAGAAATATGTAATTAAATCTTATCATATTTAAAGTATTAATATATATATTTAAATAATGCTTTTAAAATTCATTCCAGAGAAAGTTCACAAAAGATTTTATAAATAGAAGTTTCTACAGCCTAACTGCTTCTGAACCTGGAAGGTAGTTTTCTTTCTGAAAAGATATTCTATTTGTTATTTGTTAAATCTTACTGATCAATGTGAATGTCTAGTACCTTGAGAAAATAACATGCCTTAGAAATGTCAACCTTTTATGGACTAAAAATTCAAAACCCTTTCATAGTAATTGCATAATTAACTCATAATGTCATACTTAAAAGAAATGATAAATGCTGTATTATATTCAGCACTGCAGATGTACCAATATGCTAGTTCTAAGTGTTTCACCTCAGACAGAATCATTTGCAACTTTTCCCAACTCCTTATAGAAATTTTGACACTTTACGATTATTAAGCAATTTCACCTGAGAATGACGTGACAACACATATATTTGAATATAACCATAACACAGATTATTTGACAGCCAGATTTGAACTGACTTTCTTAATAGATTTTCTCTAGTCAACACTGATCTTGGGAGAATGCATATTTCTTTCAGGCTGTCTCTGTGTATCTAAAAGGAATTAGAATGGGCATTTGGCTGAACACAATCCAAATAGATGCAAAATTCAGATGAATTTTAGATAACATTTAGGTAAATTTTAAATCCCTCACTCACATCAAAATAAGGAATTGAATAACATTTGAAAAGTATTTCCTTGGAGAGAGCTGTGCTATTATCTTCTCCCACTGACTTTTCAGAAATTTGAGTATAATCTCCCAATCCCAAATTAAGAGAGCGTGACTCTAAGGAGACCATTCAGTGCATTGAATAACTGTGTTACAAATTGGGGGGCATTTAACCTTCCCTCTTGAGAAATAGAATGAAATAAGGATTCTGTCTGAAAGGAGGGCAGTATCATGAATAGAGCTCAAGGAGGAAAAGCTAGAGATAAGACCTGATGCCTAAGTGCTGAAAAAGGTTCAAACAATGAATCTCAGAAAAGTTTGCAAATACCTACCTATAGGTATTCATACCTACCCTATGCTGATCGCTGTACCTCTTCTTGCTCACCAAGCCCCCAAACTAAGGATATTGGCAAGTTGGAGGAGGATGAATCACATAAGGTTTGAACAGAGAAAGAGGAAAAGCTTATAGCTTTATCCTTAAATTACTGGTCTGTAAATGGCTCAATTTGACATTGAGAGGTCTCAGCATTAAGCCAGACAAATGACACGAACTGACACTGTGCTTTAAGATTCTGAATTGATCATGGACATTTTTACCATCTTAAAGTTGCAGAAATGTCAATATGCCTGCTTGAGTTTCTCAAGGGGCAGGGAAATAATCATGCTGATAGTGAATATAGTAGATACTCACAGACAAAAATAAAGTTGCTTTTGTGTATTTTATGTCATAGTCTGTGCTTAAATTTTCAAAGTATTCACAGGATAAAGTGGCCTTCACAAGGGGGCAGTGTTTCCTCAATGCAGGAGCACTGTTACTGCAAGCATGCACTCTTAGCCTTATGTCATTCAATATTATCTGCCATGGCTTTGACACAAACACTGTGGTGTATTGGCCTGGATTCCAGGTATATTACACATTTACAAGAACTGTTTCCTCAGAAAAAGGAAGTCGTGGTCTCATAAGTGAGGAAGACACTTGGTTAATGATGTACAATTTTTAAAAAGAAATGAGAAGGATATGAAATTGGAACATGCCACAAAACCTACAGGGCTTCTCAGGTGACAGAGAAATTGCTCCAGTCGATTTTAACATCCCATTAAGGACAGCCAGCAAACCAGGGGATGTACTGTCTGCAACACTGAAGCATTCCTCTGGAGACTCAGTCTGGGTAGAATAAATGAAAGGGGGTAATTCCTTCTATTAATTCAGTTCACTCTGGCAATTGATAGGAATATTGAATCAGATTCCTGAAAATTTCACACACTGAAGTGGAGGTGTGGAGAGGTCTATGATAACTAAATAGAAGTGAGAATACCATATGAATTATCAAGTTTATTATATCATAACCTAAGGGTAAACAAAATTTTCTCCTCCAGTAATAAAAGGGAAATGCCAAGTAAACAGATGAAAACTTTCATTATGATGTACAAAATAGTAGAGATGAAAGCATAAGCATTACATTTTGGGGTAAAAGTAAATGAGGGAGATGTGACCTTCTCCACCTTGTTCAGACAACACTGATTCCCTAGTTCACAAATATGGCTCAGTAACATGCAGAAATGTACACCTGTATCTTAAAACAATAATTTTAGTCATGCTAGTTTTGTGTAGAAAAGAACTGGAATATAATTATTTCCCAGTCAAATATATGTCAAATATTCTAATCAATTTAACAGGATTAAAAATGAATATATGTGTTTGATCACTACATATGAGAAGCATGCACTATATGACTACTTAGAAGAGAATTTTCATTTCCACTGATATTTCACAAAATAAAAAAAATGAACATAACTCGACACAGTTATTGGGAAAAGACACAATGGTTCTACAAAGATAAATGCATATATATTTGTAGGTTGGAAATGCTAATGTATTAATGAAATAAAATTCAAAAGATTAGAGTTTACAGTAAAAACACAATAGGCTAATGATAAAATTTTTCAGCATTAGCTTCTACTTGGGGATGAATTTTATTTTTGTCCTTGTTTTGGACTACAGTGATCATTTACTTCTCTCAAGTTTTCAGCAACACATTTCAAACTTGTTTAAAAATACAAGTTACATTTTTCTTACTTCTGGTAGCATTTCTCATCTGTGCAGAGGAAGCACTGACACGACTCTGTGTGTTTGATAATAAGAGAGCTGAGAAAGGAATCTAAGATACTTGCCAGGTTTCTTAAACTGGGTAGATGGTACTTCTATTTACAGGAATGAGAAAGACAAAAGGATGTTTACAGGAAGATATTTTGAGTTCAATTTTAATATATTAGAAGTTAAAAAATATATACACTATCAAATAGATACGTTGATTTGATTTTCAGGAATGAGATCCTGATAAGACATACTGATTTGAGTATCATGATATGTGATCATTATATGTACATTATCCTTGAAGCTGCTGCTGCTGCTGCTGCTGCTAAGTTGCTTCAGTCATGTCTGACTCTGTGCAACCCCAGAGACGGCAGCCCACCAGGCTCCCCCGTCTCTGGGATTCTCCAGGCAAGAACACTGGAGTGGGATGCCATTTCCTTCTCCAATGCATGAAAGTAAAAAGTGAAAATGAAGTCGCTCAGTCATGTCTGACTCTTAGCAACCCCATGGACTGCAGCCTACCAGGCTCCTCCATCCATGGGATTTTCCAGGCAAGAGTACTGGAGTGGGGTGCCATTGCCTTCTCCGTCCTTGAAGCTATAAGGGTAGATGAGTTCAATCACAAAACCATAAAAGTTATAGAATGAAAAAAAGAAGAAACATAAGAAGTTATTGGGTTAATATAAAGTCTTGAGAGGGAATATGTACCAAAAGGGAAACATAGAAAAGGGTCAGACGATTTAATGACCTGGAGGGTCCATAAGGAAACTGAGGGAATCCCCAAGAGAAATCTACCTAATTAGAGAAATTTCAGTTTAGAAAATCTTGAAAATTTGAGCAGTGGTCCTTTGTGTCTTGAACACTACACACTGTTTATTCAGTAAACAGACAAACTAGCCAACTTGGTACAACACATGTCACTTCATCTTAACTCTTGAATTCCATGGTTTGTTATTTTTCACCAGCAAATCTGAGTATAAATTTTGTTAAATTTTCATCTGTGTTCTGGGAGGAAAGTAACTGCTCCCCCCCCCTTTTTTTTTATTCTGACAAGAGACAACTCAGACACTTTTGTGAAGTAGCTGGCAACTCAGAACAGGAAAAATTCAATCCAAGATGAAACAGAAAAACTGATTACTCTGCTCATTCTCTTTCTTGAGTGCAAAATCATTGAAAATTCTGGGGCCCAGGAATAGAAGTAGTATCAGTAAGAGTGGGTTAAAACATACACACACATACACACACACATGCACACACACACACACGCACACACACACACACGCACGCACACGCACACACACACACACACACAAGACAAGCTAGATTATGTGTGCTATGAGTTGGTCAGGTAGAACTTGATCTCCCAGAATTCTTGAGTCTAAATGAATTATTCTATCAGGTATCTGGCCTGTGAAGAAAGCCATAGTTAATGAGAATCACTAAGGATTCACTGGGTTGTGTCACACAAGCTTCATTTATTGCATTTTTTAAAAACCTGATAGATTTTACTAGACTGGTGTTCTTCCCTGGTGGCTCAGATGTTAAGAATTTGCCTGCAATGTGGGAGACCTTCAATCCCTGGGCTGGAAAGATTCCCTGGAGAAGGAAATGGCTACCCACTTCAGTATCCTGGCCTGGAGAATTCCACGGACAGAGGAGCCTGGCAGACTTCAGTCCATGGACTTCCCTGGTGGCTCAGACAGTAAAGAATCTGCCTGCAATGTGGGAGACATGGGTTTGATCCCTGGGTTGGGAAGATCTCCTGGAGTATAGCAACCCACTCCAGTATTCTTGCCTGGAGAATCACCATGGACAGAGGTGCCTGATATATATAGCTATATTAAATATTTATATTTTTATTAGCTATATTTATAATATATATAAAATATATATATCATTGCTGTTGTTCAGTTGCTAAGTCATGTCTGACTCCTTTGACCCCATGGTCCACAGACTACGGCATACCAGGCTTCCCTGTCCCTTACTATTTCCTGGAGTTTGCTCAAACTCATGTCCATTGTGAGCTTCCTTGGTGGCTCAACAGAAAAAATTTGCCTGCCATTCAGGAGACCTGGGTTCCAACCCTGGGTTGGGAAGATGCCCTGGAGAAGGGAATGGCTACCCACTCCAGTATTCTTGACTGGAGAATTCCATGGACAGAGGAGACTGACAGGCTACACAGCCCATACCATAGAGTCACAAAGAGTCAGACGCACATACACATATGTACATACATATTCATTTTAACTTTAAAATTTCCTAAAGTGTGAGTTCTATATTTTTACTACTTGTATATAAAATAGTATATAAAGATAATGGCAAATGTATGTAACTCATAAAAAATGTACATATATTTGAGTACATATTTAACAATTTTAAGTGATGAAATGTTTCACCAGAAACATGGAGATAGCTCTAAAGTACATGAGCGGTGAAATGTGTCACAAAAACTGTAGATTAAAAGAATTGGGAAAGTTCAAAATTAACTAATGGTTAATATAACAGACACTATTTATAAAACAAGTAAATGTATGTGTGTGTATGTGTCTGTGAGTGTGGGTGTGAGTGAGAATTAATTGGATGGTTGGGGGAAAGATTGTTCAGAAACATGATACCAAAATATGTTAATAATATTTATAGATAACAGGAGAAAAAATGATTTGAGGCAAAAAGACATGCATTTGGTTTTATGGGCATAAAAGTACATAAGAATCGTTTAACTTTAAAATTGAATTTCAATATGCAAAATGACTATCATGTGTTGAGAAAACTGACAGCCCTTATTAGCTTTTATTTGACTGTAGCCTCAGACCTCATTATGCATGCTCGTTCAGTTACCACTGTTGGACTCTATATCAAAGAATAAGATAGCTGAAAAATTATCTATAAGCAGTACCACCACAGTTTTATACTTAAAACATTTACTAGTTTCCATTCTACACATAATTTTAATTTTACATCTATAGGTATTCCTATTACTAGATTAATTAAAAACCAAAATTAAATCCCAATGTTATACATTTTGTTTGAGGACTTCTTTGAAGGTCAATCTTAAAGGAAATGAACCCTAAATATTCATTGGAAGGACTGATGCTGAAGCTGAAGCTCCAATACTTCAGACACCCGCTGTGGAGAGCTGACTCACAGCAAAAGACCCTGATGCTGGGAAAGACTGAGAGTAAGAGGAGACTGGGGTGACAAAGGATGAGATGATTGGATGGCATCACCAACTCAATGGACTTGAGTTTGAGCAAACTCCTGGAGATGGTAAAGGATAGGGAAGCCTGGCATGCTGCAGTCCATGGGTAACAGTCAGACATGACTTAGCTACTGAACAACTACAGATGGTCCAGTGGTTAAAGAGTCCACCTGCCAATTCAGGGGACAAAGGTTCAATCCCTGATCCAGGAAGATCCCACATGCTGAGGGCAACTAAACCCGTGCTCCACAGCTACTAAACTTGCACTCTAGGGCCCATGAGCCAACAACTACTGAGTCCTCATGCCATAACTACTGAAGCCCACAAGCCCAGAGCCCATGCTCCACAAAAGAAGCTACTTCAATGAGAAGTTTGCACATCACAAACAGGTAGTAGCCCCTGCTTGCCTTAACTAGAGAAACACCGCATGCAGCAACAAAGACTCAGTGCAGCCAAAATGAAATACATTAATTAAATAAAAAACAAAAACCAAAAAGTGATTATTATTTTTGCCTGAAAAAAGTCATCCTTTAATTAGTCAAGCAATGATATTGACGTGTTTTTAATCCTACCTATTCTATATTACCATCAAGTCACAACTTTATTAGCTAAATTTTAGAAAGAGCCATTAGAATGAGTGAGACTTACCAATGTACAGCCTCCTCCCTCAAAATAATTAATGCTGAGGAAGAAAAGTGTCCAACTCCTCAAGATTTCCCTGAAAGGAAAAAAATAGGAAACACATTTTTAATTTATATTTTTTGGCAGTTATAGGATTTCAAATCTAAATCAATTGATAGGATGAAAAAGGAGCACAATAATATTGACACCTTATAGATTAATGGAATTGACTAATACTTTGAAAAAAATACCATCAAAAGGGTGTTTATATTATTTCCTTGATGGAAAATATTATAATCCATTTTTAAACAATTTAAAAATTCTATTTAAAGAAAATATTTAAAGAGTAAATGTAATCCTTAATTTTTTCTGACATAAAAGTTCATGCTATAAGAAACTACTTGTTAATTAACCACAAACACCATTTTCTTTTCTTAAATGAGAAGTTACTTAAAAATATTTTATATATAAGATGTTTACATCTGTTTTTGTTCTGTGTTACATAAGAAAATTAACTATTCACAATTTTTATTGATATACTACTAATTATTTATATATATTTTCTTATAGATTAAAAAAGTGCTGTTTATCAAAGTATGTTTATTATCTGTGGAACTCTTGCCACATACCCAAGTGACTGCTGTATTCTAGGATCATCAGTGACTTTCAAATTTACAGCACAATACTAAACACAAAATAATGAGGCCATAACTATAAAAAGCCATGTACACCAGAAACGTTAAGTGAATCAGCTTACAGGATAAACAAGTTAACTGATGAAGTTGCCAGAAGTGTATGACTCAAAGAAAAATAATAGACAATTAAATATTTAACTTAAAATCACACATCTAACAGCAGAAAATTGAACAAAGATCAATTTGGTGACAAAAATCAGGTGGTCTCATCAACTGTTTAGCGATTCATTGGCCATGTGCTCCTAAGTTCCAAACATTTCTACCATTTACTAAACACAAAAACTAAGCATTTAGAGTTTATCATGATTGCTTATGTCTGACTCAAAGGTCCTTTCCCTCAGACAACCAGGCTTTTTATGTTTCTTTCTTCCTAAAATGTTCCTTTGCTGCCTGTCCAAATATTATTCATTCTTTCTAAACCAAACTCTGAACTCACCTAATGTATGGAGCCATAATCTTTTTGGCATTCATAGACTTGTTTTAGTATTAACACATACCCCATCATGCATTTTCACATATGTACCTTTTTTCAATTACATCTTTAGTTCATTGGAACAGCAATAAAGTTCTATTAATTTTGTGTATATTCAGAAATTCAGAATTGAGTAGACTGGATTAAGCAGGGAAATTATATTTATATAAATATAGTACATTTGTGTATAGATAGGTAGAGAGAGATATATTGCTTAGTTGACCGAAAAGTCTTGATACTATACACTACATCTAAAATGATCAATGTCAAAATCTCTTTTGACTGACCAAGAAACAACTTCTGGCTTTGAAAGAAGGGACTGCTCTTGTGTCTAATTTGGCAAACAGTTCTCACTCAGGACTAACAGAATACTACATTAAAACTAATTTCTTCTACATGCCTCTAGTGAATGTTAAAATCTAACAAGTCATTTCTAGAACCTTCTGCTGAACTTACAAAGAACTTAAGTTGGGCAGAACCTAAGCAAAATAACATGTATTGAGTAATTACTATGTGCCAGATGTCTTTTGTATATTGTTGATTTTTTTTTCATGATTAATGCAAACTAATGAAGTAGAATTAGTTGATTTCTCTTCCTTTCAGGTAAGAAACTGAAGCAAAGAGATTTTTGAGTTACTTTCCAAAAGCCTCCTAATCAATAAATGGTAGAGTTGGAATTTAAATGCAGGAAGTCTGACTCAGAGCATTTTATTCTAACCACAATTACATGTTACCTGTGTCTACAAGTCACATATTCTAGTTAAAGGAGGAAAGGGATTCCAGAAGGAAGGAATAAGGAAACTATTTTCCACACTGATGAAATATGAAACTGACTTCTTCTTCTTTTTTTTTAATAAGCCAGCAGCAGTTCCTAAAGAATTTCCTGGTCACATCCCTTCCCCAGTATACTAAAGGCAGTTTTAGAACTAATGTTTTCATGTAAACAAGTCAAATGTTATAAAAATATTATTTAGATATAGAATTACATTTGGGAGTTTAAAAAGAAAAAAAACTTTATTTCTAGATATTAACATAGGCTTTCAACATTATCAAACATTTTTATGTTACTTTAGAATTTAAGTTATGGAATTTAACTTTAGATAAGATTTAAAATTGGAAAAGGAAATGGCAACCCACTCCAGTGTTCTTGCCTGGAGAATCCCAGGGACCGGGGAGCCTGGTGGGCTGCCGTCTCTGGGGTCACACAGAGTCGGACATGACTGAAGCGACTTAGCAAGATTTAAAACAGCTTTTAAATTTGACCTTTACCTCTCTGCTCTTGAACATCTTAAGCATTTTTATATTAACAAATACAGCATCTGTAACAACAGTACAATTTTAAGCTTTTAGTGCTATGAATTTCACATTTCCCTAAGCCAACACTGTTCCATAAACTGTGCATGTTTCAGATACTAAAGCAATATTTAAAGATGGTGGGGTTCAAAACTTATTCATGGGAATACTGCTACCTTTTGTTTCTAGAAGCTGATTTACAAGCTGTTATGTCTTTTTCTTTATTTAGCCACACCTCACAGCACACGTGATCTAACTTCCCTCATCGGAGGTTGAATTGGTGTAGTAAAAGTGCAGAGTCTTAACCACTGGACTGCCAGGCAGGTTCCAGTGAGTCTTAAAAAAACCACTTTAAAAAAATTATAGTATGTATTTAACTTTGAGATTATTGCCAATAACATTCTCTCCTTTTAAAATTTAGGAAAAAATGAGTCTCAAGCACATTGAATCCATTGCTCAGTTTTACTCAGGTTGTTCTTAGAACTTGTTGGGGCTTTCTTGGTGGTCCTGTGGTTAAAGCTCTGTGCTTCTAAATGTAGCGGGCTCGAGTTCAAACCCTGGTCAGGGAACCAAGGTCCCACATGCTGTATGACATGGCCAAATTTAAAAAAAAACACACACAAAAAAAACTTGGGTTTTTCCTTCTGTTTTTTGAAGCTAGGTGTCCTGTTATTTCTTTTTGCTTTATTTCTTTTGTGCTACACTATTATCATTTTCTGGCACTTCTTATTTTGCTTTTAGTTTTCACAGAAAAAGTGAATAATAGACTCTTATCCAGAACATGCACAAACAAGAACAATGTGTGTGTGGGGGTGTGGGTGTAGGTGTGTGAATGCTATTTAAGTTTAAGGTCCTTACTTACATAAGATATGCCATTAAAAATTTACAAGGTCATCACTAACCTTCATACACACTAATTATTCTTTAAAAAATTAATAAACATCAGTGTTACAAATTAAATTTTATCTCATGGTCACTGACTTGAATTCTTAGAACACTAAAACTGACTATGAATAGGTAACAAATATTCACAGTTTAGAAGACATACAATATTGGGGAAAAGGTAAAATTTATTAAGTATGTCTTCTGATCTATAATGAAATAAATTATATAAAAGAGGCAATTTCTGAGGGTTATAAAAATATACAATAAAGTAAGTGAAATGCTTTAAAAAAAGTATGTGCACTCATTTTGAAAGTTCTTTAGCCCCTTGTAATAAAGGATACAGATAGTTAACATACCTTATCTGATAAAAGATACATATAATAAAAATATACATATTGTATAATGCTTTCATAAAAAGGTCATAAAATACAATCATGCAACCAGTTGGCCTCAATTCATAAAGTTAAAACTAACTCTATATCATATTGAAATTTGATTTTTCCTATAATAATCTCCTATTTAATTTCTAATCTTCCCTTAAATCATAAGTATCTGTCCCTGCCTTTGACTCTTTGTCTAGTCTGTCTCAGTCTTCTCACTCTTCTTACTGCCCTACCCAGGTTAATCCCGTTAACCTCTTCATGTGCCCTCAAACCAAAACCTTTATCACCTCTGTCCCTGCTTACTGAAAACTAGATCCATCTGACAGTCCACTTCCTTGATTCCAAATTTTATATTGCCCAGCTCTGACAACTTGATTCTCATATCAATGAAACTCCTAATTAATGGCTTTTCAAAATAATAAGTTTATTTTGTAAAAAAAATAAAAATAAAAAATGGGTTGGAAAAAAAGAGAAGTGTATAAAAAGCAGCAAGGCAGCATGCTTCTGAAGATTAATTATAGAGCACAATGGCACCCCACTCCAGTACTCTTGCCTGGAAAATCCCATGGATGGAGGAGCCTGGAAGGCTGCAGTCCATGGGGTCGCTGAGTCGGACACGACTGAGTGACTTCTTCACTTCACTTTCACTTTTCACTTTCATGCATTGGAGAAGGAAATGGCAATCCATTCCAGTATTCTTGCCTGGAGAATCCCAGGGATGGAGACCCTGGTGGGCTGCCATCTATGGGGTTGCACAGAGTCGGACACGACTGAAGTGACTTAGCAGTCCAAGAACCAGAAAGCCTATATCTTCATCTGTCTGTGTTTAAAAGATAGGAGTATATATGTACCCATCTAAATCATGGGATGGAATATGTTTCATAAATGATTATTGCAGATTCCTGCTGGCCTGTAGGACTAAAATAAGGTTCACTGCTAGATATTCATAGGCAGCTGACAGCATACCAATTTCCACTAATATTGCATATCTTTCAAATAAATTCAGTATTAGATATTTCAAAAACTCATATTAATTTATTAATGCTTTTGATAAGAACCAGAGCAGGTTAGAGTGGACAGTGTATATACAGTAGCAGCATCTCTGCTTTCTAAGATCTGTGTCCATCCCTTTTGCCATGACATCTCGGAATCTCGGACACACAGTGGGTAGCCTGTTTTCAGCTAGATGATGACCAAAGTGTTACACATCATGCTTAATTCACTGATGTATCTGGAAAGATAGGTCTGGCTAAACATTCTAAGACTGATTTTTGTGAAAGTGAAAGTGTTAGTCACTCAGTCGTGCGGACTCTTTGTGACCCCATGGACTGTAGCACGCCAGGCTTCTGTGTCCATGGCATTTTCCAGAAAAGAATATTGGAGTGTGTACCCATTCCCTTCTCTAGGGGATCTACCTGACTCGGGGATCAAACTCGGGTCTCCTGCATTACAGGGAATTCTTTACCATCTGAGCTACCAGAAAGCTTGTCAGAATTCAAGAGTCGCATAAGATGACAGTCAACCACACAATGTGAGTTGATAGCAGATATCAGTCAGATATCAAACAGTAGCAGAAGACCACTTATATATGTTTAAGAAATTTGATGAGGTTTCCACAAACTATATAAATATTCTTTTGAAACAGGAAACAAATACATTTATTTTACACTTAGTGAATGGTTTAATACAGACAAGTTTCCCATGGGAATAGACTTCTAATCCTTGAGAGGGCAAAAATCATCTGTTGGAAAGCATGTCAGGTATCTTATGTACATGAAGATGTCTTGTTATGTTTTATTGCCATTGTAGTATCTAAAAAATGATTCCATCGGTGGGAACTTGAAAGACAGCTTAAATTAAGTATTTTAAAAGAGAAAGGAAAATAAGGCAAACAAATCAAACCCTTCTAAACTTTGCATTCTGTATAGCTATCATTTTTCTCTATTTTCTGCTTCTCAGTCATCCCCTCTTAGAAAAGTAGTTTGTCTTTACTATTCTCACATCTCTTCATGGCTTATGCACTTTCTCAGAGATCTAGGCATGGACACTGCTAAAATTGAAGCTGCCAATGACCTCCATATTGACAATTCCACTACAGACCTCTGTGCTTTTACTTTTTATTTAACATTTGGTTCTGCTGAATACTGTCATTATCTTAAAACTTCTCTCCTAAATCCCATGACACGGTATCCCTTTAGTTTTCTTCCTATCAGTCTGGTGATTCCTTTCTAATTGTTGATGTGTACCTCACAATATTTTTTCCTCATTTCTTCATCTTTGACACTTTGCCCTTCTTATTACATACTGTCTTTTTTGATGGCTTCATACAAAGCCATAGTTTCAAAAATATTACTAATAAATTCCACATGAATAGCTCCCAAACCTATAAATCAAAATTTACTATTGGACATTTATGTCTGAATGTCCCAAAGAGGTTTCCCATTCACCTTATAAAAGTGTTCAATCATTTTGCTTCTATTAATCTGTTCTTGCATTCTTTATTTCTATGAACAATAATAATATATAACATTTTCCTACATTTATTCTGCACTTGACACTTGTAATATCTTTCTCATTCTACAATCTCATAAGGGAGATATTAATAATATCACCACACTGAAGATGAAGAAACTGATGCACAAAAAGTTAAGTTACCCACCTCAATTCACATAACTAATAAGTACTGGGTCTGAATTGCTTACATACTTAACCACTACATGTTGAAAGATATTGACCCACTTGCACAAATTAGACTTTTTGGAATCAACTGAGATTTCACTTTTATTACTTTAGAAAGCTGTCATCATTCAGTTTCTAGATTACGGGTATAAAATATTTATTGTACCCATTTCTTCCTCTCCACCTCTATGGCTTCAACTTTAATTTAGATCTTCACTTCTCATCTTGATTATTTGAATAATTATGGCTCTTTTTACTAGCCCTTATACAGACAATAAACTTTAATCTCTGGTCTTGAGTCCAAACACTTTATTCTGTTGCTGTTCAAGATCAGTCTATATAACTGGGAAAAAGACATATGACAATGAAAAAAGTTGATCTAAATACCCCCTGCATTTCCAATTGACCATATAAAAAAGGCACATACATAGATTTGATGGGCACAGAACTCTTAGCACCTCCCACAGCACAATTTCCTAGGATAGAATTTCTAACCATCAAAAATATGACTGAATTGTCAAAAAGCTGAAAATCTATAAAAGTCACCATTCTATCTGTACTTTGACAATTTAAAGTTCTCATTCACATACAAAATAATACAAAGACCATGCTTTTTCTCTCCTGGAATGTCCAAGGCATGCAAACTATCTATGTCCCCACAGGCAGTTATGATCATGATATGCTAAAACAAAGTTATGAGAAAAAGGGGTCTTATGAGTTTTATCTGTCAAAATTAAATTTTGCTAGTCTCTAGTATCTGAATATGTTTATACAGAAATTAAATGGAAGTTGCATTAAAGACTGTAAAGAGTTACTTAAGTAAGTCAGATTATGATGTGAATTCAAGAATATTTTATTTCAGTTTCTACCTGAAAGAACTTTTCCTCACATAGAAAACACATAAACTAAAACTAAAAACATTTCTGTGTCCTAAGAAAAGTCACTAAGCTTCTGTGACTCCTTACCTAGAGAGTAGAGGTTAGTAGATGAATTCTAAGATCTTTTTCTGCTCTACTCTTCCAATTTGGGTGGATTTTTCGAGTTGAATAAAATTCCGTTGGTATCATCATCAAATCAGCAAATGTTTTGCTGGTTTAGAGAACGAAGAATGTAAGAAATTTGTGATTTACAGTTTGAACTTCACAATTTGAATTAATTTCCAATGAAAACAACATAGAAGCTTTAATGCCACTCCCCTAAATTACCTTCAGTTAATGTGTACTCAATCAGAATCACAAAGACATGCACATTGTTTTCAGTAACAAATGTCCATCTTTCAGAGTAAGGATATAATTGGAATAGAAAAAGTGAATGACAACAGCAACCTCAGAGTTTGGTAAAACTCTGCTCAGAAAAAAATTCGCTTAAACTAGAGGAAGTGGTGAGATGAACAAGCATTTTTGGCTTAAAAGATCAATAAAAATGAATGCGCTGATGTAATGTTCCTGACCAGAGAACTCAAAAGTGTTTCCATTTTGTTTCAAGTCTGATGTCATTGAATTAAGAACCCTCACATAGTCTTTATGCAAGCAGGATGTAGCTTTGAATAAATAGACATCCAGCACATTTGACCATTGCTCAAAACACTTTAGATACATCTAATAGGGAGTCCTTAGAGCAGACTTCTACCCAAACCACATACTGAAAATTCCAATTATACAAGCAACCACATCAGTACAACCTAATTGCCACTATCCTGAATGTGGGATGCGATCACTGCTTATGCACCCTTATTTTTCTCAAATAAGCTTTAGTGATCCTTTCAATTTAGCAGACTGCCCAGGACTGTTGGGAGGATGAGCAGCAAACTCCTTAGCAACCAGAGGCTACAAATTGGTTTGTGCTGGCTTGTTTATGGGGCTTACTTAGTTAACTTTTTTCCAAACCAGTGGATATCTTAAACATTTCCTTCCCTAACAAGAAAAGGTTCTTTTAATTTTTAAAAAAATTTTTATTTTTACTTTATTTTGCTTTACAATACTGTATTGGTTTTGCCATACATTGACATGAATCCACCACGCGTGTACATGCGTTCCCAAACATGAACCCCCCTCCCACCTCCCTCCCCATAACATCTCTCTGGGAGATTCTAAAACAATCAAAATGATAAAGAATAGAAAATGGGAGAAAGAATCTAGCAAAAAAGGTATTAAGTTCAAAATTAAATTGAGCACTGATAAACCTCACTGTCAAAGCCATTTAAACAAATTGAAATGTATCCTTCCCTCTCAGTTTCACACAAAGTGCAATATGCCCTATTTTAAAATTAGATAAGCTGCTTAAAAGCTATTACTGTAAAACTCCATCTTCTCGCTAACCAAATTTACTGTAATGTGGGGTAAGATATTTTTTCTTTCATTATTTCTATTTGTTGTTTTGAAGAGAGTGATACATTTAAAATGTTTTTCATGTTCTTAAAGTAAATGCATTTCAATGTTTTTGAAAAATTAAGAATGTAAAAATATACAGTAGCTCCATAAAAAGACATGCTTTCTCTAGAAGAAAAATATATTTAAACAACTCACAAAAACACATTATGCCACTAGTGAAAGAAAATAACTTTTAAAAGTAACAATTGTAAATGATATTTTATTTTTTCATGTCCCCACACACAAAATTCTGCTTTGAGAAATATATAGTTGTACCTTGAGATAGGTTGAAATTATGTGAAAGACTAAGACTGTATCACTGAAGAGTTTCCAGTTTTAATTTTAAATGTGCTAGAAACAGAATAAGTAGAAATATGAAATTCAATGGAATTGAATTCTAGGAAAGTCAAACTTAAAAGAACTAGATATCCAGATCTTAACCACAGAAAATAATTTTCTCAGGTGGTAAGTCACTATTTTTGAGATCTAAAATAAAATAAGCCTATGAAAACAAGCATATTATATTTTGGATCATCTATTTGAAGCCTGTTATTCATTGCTGTCTAAAATTGAGTGGTGGGGAATGAGTAAAACCATCCTCAATTGCTTTGTTTAAGCCCCTACAAGACTCACTAAAAGATATACTATGAGCAATAAATCCAACTTAAAAAATCTCAGCAATCTGGGTATCACAAATATGAAAATGCTACTAGCTGGTTTAATCTGATTAAACATTATAACTTTTTTGCATGATCAAATGCATGAAATGATTAAGTATATTAAGAATGTTTATTACCTAGGAAAAAGAAAAGCTGCTGTTAAGGCAACTTAAATAAACCATAAAGTTCGGATCCAGGCTGTCACCCATTAGCAGTTGCCTTCCCTGTGAATCCTAAATATAATGTATGATCTCATTTGTTCACAGCAAAATACCATCCTTCTTAGAAGTGCATCCTCAGTGACAGCATTTCTGGAATGTCATTCTAGCTCAAGTAAAGCAGCATCCGCAGTACTGCACAATCAGCCTCAGAAGTACTGCTATTTAGAAGCAGAACGACAATGAATAATGGTAAGAAATAGGGCACTGGCCCTGTGGGAATGCAGTAGCAGAGGTAGCAAAATACTAAAACTTCTGACTGCTTTTCCCAGAGACTTACACAACAGCAAATATGGCCCTGTAGGCATGTAAAAGATAAGAGTGAATTTAACCCTCTTTTCCTCTGCTCAGTTGCCACAAGGGTCATTCTGTATGTGTAATTTAAAGTTTATTCTATTTCTGGCTCTACTATTGTGCATTTTGAAGACTCAGCATAAAGAGGCATGGGGAGACCGAAGACTCAGAGATCAATCCTGAAAGTAGATTAAGCTATTAGATATGAGCTATTAAAACACCATAGATGGCCAACTTAGTTAAGTATAGCCAAACAAAGCTGAGAATTCAGAAAGCTGCTCTTTCAGGTGTGGAATTCTGCTCTCAGAAATTTTACCTGCTACCTTCTGCTGGCATTCTTATTAAGACACAGTTACTCTTAGGAAGGGGAACAAGATGGCAATTAGTAGGATGGAGAACACATTTGTATCTATGAAGGAGCTGACAGAGATGGTGCCATTTGCAGAAGGTAAAATACAGAGAACTGAGAACCAGCAGAGAACAACCCAGATGAGGATTTCCAAAACAGTAAGATTGAGGGTTGTCTCGGTATGCTTATTTTGGCCCCAACCTTGAAGTATACTGTCCTCTCCCTACCCTGCCTCATTTTCACACTAGTGGTAAAGAATCTGCCAGGAATGCAGGAGACTTGAGTTTGATCCCTGGGTTGGAAGATCCTCTGGAGAAGGAAACAGCAACCCTTTGGGAAATCCCATGGACAGCCTGTTGGGCTACAGTTCATGGAGTCACAGAAGAGTCAGACATGACTGAGCATGCATGCATTAAAATGACAATTACCACCCAGAACTTTTTAAAAACTCGGGGATATTTTATTTTCAAGAATTTATTTCTTTACCTAGTAAGAATATATTTCTGAAAATTAAAATTGTCAATTCCCCATAATGTGAACACCTGAAGAATTTAAGAGTCTAGAAAGAAAGCATACAGTTTAAAATGAGAATACTTGAATTTTAATCTCACTTTTGGCACACACTAAACATGGGCATTTATTGAGCTTTTATGGGTTTCATTTAGTTTCTCTTTTGTACAAAAGAGGGCAAGAGAGACTTATCACCTCTAAGAAATCACAGAGCTCTAAAAAACACTAGACTGTTCAAAATTAAATATTTTCTGGATAGAGATTAAAGAAAATATGAATTTTGCTTCCGCCTTTTGGCAAGGATTGGACATCAGATTATTTCTGCTTATGACATGTATACATAAAACTAATGTATACTAGTCACAAAGTGATTCAAACCATTTGGGTTTGAAAGATAGAACATCGTTTGCATTACTTAGATATCACAATTACTTTTGGGAAAGACAGCAATTGTAATATTCCAATCACAAAATTACCTTTCAAAGTGCTCATTTATCCATGGAAAGTCCTGCAGAAAATATTTAGTTGGAAATCACCAGATGGGACTGGGGTTGCAAATCCTCTGAATGAACTTCTCTGGGATGCACGGGTTAACTTTGGGGTTCCTATGTGCCTTCTAAGAAGTTTATAAAATTTTATGTGAGGTGAATATGTGTATTTCTCTTAGATGTTTCATAGCTTAGATCTGCAACTCAAAGTGATTTAGGATGCAAAAGAGAAGAGGTAGTTCTCATCTGAAGAGCAATAGGACAGAAAGAGACAAGACAAAATGTGATGTTTCTGGAATGACATTCAAGATTTTTTTTTTAATTGGATCTGGTCACCGAAATCTAATTGATTATATTCTTTGCAGCCAAAGATGGAGAAGCTCTATACAGTTAGCAAAAATAAGGCTGGGAGTAGACTGTGGCTCAGATCATGAACTCCTTATTACCAAATTCAGACTTAAATTGAAGAAAGTAGAGAAAACCATTAGACCATTTAGGTATGACCTAAATCAAATCCCTTATGATTATACAGTGGAAGTGAGAAATAGATTTAAGGGACTTGATTTGATAGACAGAATGCCTGATGAACTATGGACGGAGGTTTGTAATGCTGTACAGGAGACAGGAATCAAGACCATCCCTATGGAAAAGAAATGCAAAAAAGCAAAATGGCTGTCAGAGGAGGCCTTACAAATAGCTGTGAAAAGAAGGGAAGCAAAAAGCAAAGGAGAAAAGGAAAGATATATCCATTTGAATGCAGAGTTCCAAAGAATAGAAAGGAGATAAGAAAGCCTTCAATGCAAAGAAATAGAGGAAAAAAATAGAATGGGAAAGACTAGAGATCTCTTCAAGAAAATCAGAGATACCAAGGGAACATTTCATGCAAAGATGGGCTCAATAAAGGACAGAAATGGTAGGGACCTAACAAAAGCAGAAGATATTAAGAAGAGGTGGCAAGAATAACACAGAAGAACTATACAAAAAAGATCTTCATGAGATAATCACGATAGTGTGATCACTCACCTAGAGCCAGACATCCTGGAATGTGAAGTCAAGTGGGCCTTAGGAAGCATTACTATAAACAAAACTAGTGGAGGTGATGGAATTCCAGTTGAGCTGTTTCAAATCCTGAAAGATGATGCTGTGAAAGTGCTGCACTCAGTATGCCAGCAAATATAGAGAAAACAGCAGTGGCCACAGGACTGGAAAAGGTCAGATTTCACTCCAATCCCAAATAAAGGAAATGCCAAAGAATGCTCAAACCACTGCACAATTGCACTCATCTCACACGTTAGTATGGAGAAGGAAATGGCAACCCACTCCAGTATTCTTGCCTGGAGAATCCCATGGATGGAGGACCCTGGTAGGCTACAGTCCACAGGGTTGCAAAGAGTTGGACATGACTGAATGACTTAACTAACACACGCTAGTAAAGTAATGCTCAAAATTCTCCAAGCCAGGCTTCAGTAATACGTGAACCATGAACTTCCAGAAGTTTAAGCTGGTTTTAGAAAAGGCAGAGGAACCAGAGATCAAATTGCCAACATCCGCTGGATCAGGGAAAAAGCAAGAGAGTTCCAGAAAAACATCTATTTCTGCTTCACTGACTATGCCAAAGCCTTTGACTGTGTGGATCACAATAAACTGTGGAAAATTCTGAAAGAGATGGGAATACCAGACCACCTGACCTGTCTCCTGAGAAATCTGTATGTGGGTCAGGAAGCAACAGTTAGAACTGGACATGGAACAGACTGGTTCCAAATAGGAAAAGGAGTACGTCAAGGCTATATATTGTCACTCTACTTATTTAATTTATATGCAGAGTACATCATGAGAAATGCTGGGCTGGAGGAAGCACAAGCTGGAATCAAGATTGCTGGGAGAAATATCAATAACCTCAGATATGCAGATGACACCACCCTTATGGCAGAAAGTGAAGAAGAACTAAAGAGCCTCTTGATGAAAGTTAAAGGGGAGTGAAATAGTTGGCTTAAAGCTCAACATTCAGAAAATGAAGATCATGGCATCTGGTCCCATCACTTCATGGGAAATAGATGGGGAAACAGGGGAAACTGTGGCTGACTTTATTTTTCTGGGCTCCAAGATCACTGCAGGTGGTCACTTGCAGCCATGAAATTAAAAAACGCTTACTCCTTGGAAGGAAAGTTATGATTAATCTAGACAGCATATTAAAAAGCAGAGACATTACTTTGTCAACAAAGGTCTGTCTAGTCAAGGCTATGGTTTTTCCAGTGGTCATGTATGGATGTGAGAGTTGGACTATAAAGAAAGCTGAGTGCTGAAGAATTGATGCTTTTGAACTGTGGTGTTGGAGAAGACTCTTGAGAGTCCCTTGGACTGCAAGGAGATCCAACCAGTCCATCCTAAAGGAGATCAGTCCTGGGTGTTCATTGTAAGGACTGATGTTGAAGCTGAAACTCCAATACTTTGGCCACCTGAAGCGAAGAGCTGACTCACTAAAAAAGACCCTGATGCTGGGAAAGATTGAGGGCAGGAGGAGAAGGGGATGACAGAGGATGAGATGGTTGGATGGCATCACCTAGTCAATGGACATAGGTTTGGGTGGACTCTGGGATTTGGTGATGGACATGGAGGCCTGGCGTGCTGCGGTTCATGGGTCACAGAGTTGGACACGACTGAGCGACTGAACTGAATTGAACCCATATCTGCAAAATCCCAAAGACTGATCTGCCTTTAGCAGGGTAAATATCCAAATGAGTGAGTGTGCATAAACAATTAAAATTCCAAAACAGATATTTTGATCATATACTGTGACAACTATGACTTAAATTAACTCATTTTGATTACTGGTTATTTTTTATGCTTTGTTACACAGAAACACAAAATTTAAATTTGCAACAAATATTTAAGCCTACATCTTCCCTTCCTAGAGTCCTTAGCATAAAAGAGAGGAGGTCAGTTTGAGGTAAGTCATAGCAAGTACTAGGGAACACTTTTTTCCTCTTTTGCATGCTGCCATCTACTGTTGAAAACATCTGTAATACATCATAACTGTTGCTTCCCTGGTGGCTCAGACTGCAGTGCATGAGACCTGAGTTTGATCCCTGGATCGGGAAGATCCCTTGGAGAAAGGAATGGCCACTCACTCCAGTATTCTTGCCTGAAGAGCTCCAGAGGCAGAAGCGCCTGGCAGGTAACAGTCCATGGGGTCTCAAAGACTCAGATGTGACTGAGGGACTAACACACACACACACACACCCACACCGCCCCCCCCCCCGCAAGTCATGTCTGACTCTTTTGCAACGCTATGGACTGTAGCCCTTCAGGCTCCCTTGTCCATGGGATTTCTCAGGCAAGAATATTGAAGTGGGTTGCCATTTCCTACTCCAGGGGATCTTCCTGACCTAGGGCTTGAACCCATGTCTCCTGCATTGTCAGGCGGATTCTTTACCACTGAGCCACCTGGGAAGCTTAATTGTGTTTGTATTTTTAGTGTCTAAGAGTTTTTCCTTTGAATAAAATTCTGTGTGATGAAATAATACTGAAGACACTATAGATTATAATCAAATTTCAAAAGATATAATTAATGCTACTAAATTTTTTCTTTATATTATAAAAATATAACAATAAAGTCTTTGATCTAAGGCTCCACATCCAGAAGGAATTTTCAGATGTACAAATGGAATCAGACTTGGCTGATAAAACCTTTCCCCATAAAAAGAGATTCAAACTTGATGTTAAAATTATTGTTGTATAAACAAAAACATGAACAAAATAGCCACAAACATAGACTGAAAACCTAGTCATTGGTCTAATCAAATAATTTGTTCTCATTTGCCTTTCTCGACGTTAGTGAAGGGTATCTCATTTGGCCATTTATCTGTTATATTATTAATATTACTCAATTTATAATTTGGGAATTGAAGCTCAGAGAGGCTGGCAAATTTTCTCAAGTATGCAGAGCTGGCAAGTAATAGAGCTAGGACCAGTACAAACCTTTCAGAAGTTAATAGGGCAGACTTTGTGCCTTCATGGAAATAGACACAATTTTAAATCACAAGCTTATCATCTATGCAATTGATTATTTGGGGCTATTCAACGTTCAACCTCCCTTGTGCTGCTAGTCAATAAGTCATTTCATTAACAGTCAACTAATAATTATGTCTCCAAAATCTCCTAAATGTCACAATGTGATAACTTTTCTTTCTACCTATCATTCCAGATGGTGGATACAGGAAGGTCTGATGGCCTATTTTGGGAAAGACAATGCATTCAAGATTTACAGATCAAAATAAAAGTCTTTGAAGTAGTTTGTCCATCCCTTTCTCCTATTCATATTATAAGGAGATAATTTAGAAAACACCTATAACTTTTCTTTAGCTTAATTATCATCCTTTTATTACCCTATAAACAGTTGTTGAGAACTTTCTTAATAAAAGTATAATTTGTGAAAACATTTTCATAATTGGAAAAATGCTTAAAATGGAGAAGAGAGAAATAGGGTTTAAATATTGGAAGAACTTCACATAAATTGAGTCTGGCAACAACTGAGTTCAGTTCAGTTCAGTTCAGTTGCTCAGTCGTGTCCAACTCTTTGCGACCCCATGAATCGCAGCACGCCAGGCCTCCCTGTCCTTCACTATCTCCCTTAGTTTGCTCAAACTCATATCCATTGAGTCGGTGATGCCACCCAGCCATCTCATCCTCTGTCGTCCCCTTCTCCTCCTGCCCTCAATCTTTCCCAGCATCAGGGTCTTTTCAAATGAGTCAGCATTTCACATCAGGTGACCAAAGTACTAGAGTTTCAGCTTCAACATCAGTCCTTCCAACAACTGAGTAGGCATCTATAAGAATGACTATGGTATTATTCATCTGTCACTCTAATCCTTGCTTATAGAGAACTAGTTACAGGGTAAGCTTGAAACAAAAATAAATATCATAGAAATCTTAATATTAGATATCTTTAAATTCACTACCTGTGATATAATTTATGTGTATATTTTTTCACCTATCATTTTCAGAACAATTGCTAGGCAATTTGGAGTGAATGCAAAATAGAATGAATAAAATAAATTGGCTAATGTACTATTAAGCTCCATAAACTATGTTGTATGATAATAACTACTATTTAAATATATGTAATTTGTTTGATACTATTTCATAAAATGTACAGATGAATACCTCAGTAAATGTGCCCTAGAAAAAGACAAATATATGCTGCAATGGTATGGCCACTAGTCTGCGCTGTTGTATAAGAAATATTCATTTTCATCAAAGTATTTCTAAATCGAACTAGCTCCATTTATTCTATATTAAGAAACACTATCAGATCTCAGGTTTATATCTGCAATTTTCTATAAAATATTACATGGCAAGTCAGTATTGGGAAAATATTAATATAAAGTCTTGAGTGGTTCCCCTTTTCTTCTAAATTACAAAAAATAGCATATTTAATACTATAAAATTTTCCTAATTTGTGAAATATGAAGTATGTTAAGCTACAGAATAATGGCTTCCTTTAATCTGATACATTATGCAAAAATGTTCTAGCAGCTGGATACAGATAATGATCAAATAATTTGCCTGTGCATATTACTAAGAAACCACCATAAATAGCTTCTATAGATGGTCTAATTAGTGATTTTAAATAAATATGGTAAAACACATATATTAGTGATAATTTTTATATTAAGTTTCAAATTGTATAACTGCTTTCTCAGTTATCCATAAACATTTTTAGATTTGTCAGTTAAAACACAATTATATCTTTGGATCTTCATCTATGAGTGTCTTATACTTCACTGACAAACTTGAGGAACTGTTAAAGCCTCAACACTTAAAATTATTTCAGGACTTGTAAAAATGGACATTTTAAACTAAAAGTAATATTGTAAAATCTTCACCCTTGCAAAATATTTTTTCAAATGCCCTTAATTATTTCTTGAGTTTGTTTTTCTTAAGTACACAACAGGCTGAAAATCAGAATATTTCTAAGTGTATTAGAAGTTGTCTTATGGTGCTTCAACGTTTTTCAGAAAAATGTGTATCTAAATATAATATTATTTACTTGCAACTTCATAATGCTGTATTTCAGAGAAAAATATACTCAATCAAAATGAATCATTTATCTGCAAAGATATTATGGAAGATTACAGTTAGAAAAATTAATATCCCCCACTCAGTTAATGAAGATTAAGAAGTACATGTTGTTATTCTGGACATTTCTACAGTAAAAGCAAGACAGTCGAAACATTCATCTTGTTTAAAAATGAAAATTCTGCGAAAACGGTGCTAGGCTCAAAACACTACTATACCTGTCATATAAAAAATCTGTTTTGTACACTCAGTGAAAACAACTATATACATCCAAACCATTCTATTTTATTAAAGGTAATAAACAGATCAAACATACATGAAGATTGGCCATTCAATTTAAATGGCATTGATATTTTGCTGTCATGGATATTTTAGTACTCAAACATCTTTTGACATATACAAATATTCTTTTGTATAACAAAGAATATTTAATTTTTAGGAAGGATAACATTATGGCAACTCACCTATAGTATGAATATTGCCACCTATAATGAATGTAAGTTAAATATATTATCTTGTAATTATAAAATTACAATGTCTGAAGACTGTAAATATGAAGGAATAACACTTATGGGTGAATCTTATTCCAGCCCTTCAATAAATATGTGGCCTTGGGTTTGTGTCATAAACTCTTTGGATCTCTGTTTCCTCATCTATAAAATGAGGATAATGATAATAATTATCTTACAAGGTCCTCATGAATGCTGTATATATATACATATACACACATATGTATATACATATATGTATATGTATATATGTTTATATGTACATATATATGTATATACATATGTGTGTGTGTGTGTGTGTGTGTATATACAGGGGAAGGAAATGGCAACCCACTCCAGTGTTCTTGTCTGGAGAATCCCAGGGACAGAGGAGCCTGGTGGGCTGCCATCTATGGGGTCGCACAGATTCGGACATGAGTGACGTGACTTAGCAGCAGCAGCATATATATATGTGTGTGTATAAGAAGAAAAAAAAAAAGATTGTGTGGCTTCCCAGGTGGTTCAGGGATAAAGAATTCACCTGCCAGTGCCAGAGACACAGGAGATGTGTGTTTGATCCCTGGGTAGGGAAGATCCCCTGGAGAAGGAAATAGCAACCCACTCCAGTATTCTTGCTGGGAAAATCCATTTGACAGAGGAGCCTGGAAGCTTATAGTCCATGGGGTCACAAAGGATGAGACACGAATTATTAACTGAGCATACACACGTGCACACAAGATTATTCCTGTCAAGATTTCAGTATATGGGGCTTCCCTTGTGGCTCAGCTGGTAAAGAATCCACCTGCAATATGGGAGACCTGGGTTCGATCCCTGGGTTGGAAAGAAACCCTGCAGGAGGGAAAGGCTACCCACTCTAGTATTCTGGCCTGAAGAATTCCATGGATTCTATAGCCCATGGGGTTGCAAAGAGTCAGACATGACAGAGATTTTCACTTTCACCATTTACTACACATGCAGTGATTGTTGTATATTCAGTACTATTATTCATTAGTTTATTAATTTCATGTATTGTTAGATATGCATTAGTATTATTAATTTGGTTTATTAATTTGGAGAGAGAAAATTCTTCAGAGCAAACCAGGTGCATAAATTGCAGCCAAAGAAAATATGCTTCTTATTTGTGTAATTCAGCATCTCTGGACTTTTAACACTACCCACGTAATTTTTTTCCACCATTGAGGCTCCCACATATACAGCCCTGCCAAAATTTTGTTTTGACTCCATAAGTATGAAAACATTGGAATTTCACTTTTCATGTCACATCACCATATGCAAAATAGGATAACACTGAAAATTTGAGTTTTGTTCCTACCTAGTCAACTTGTATTTGGATGTGAATACTTGATCAATCAGTTGGTTGGTTGTAGGCTATCCATTTAATTTTATAAAGAAATAGTTATATCACCTCTCAAGGATTACTGTGCATGTGGTTTATAGCACAGGTAGCTCAGTTAGGTGTTCTGTGATGACCTACATGGGTGGGATAGGGGGTGTGGGAAAGAGATCTAAGAGAGAGGGGATATATGTAGGTATGTTGTTGTTGTTCAGTTGCTAAGTCATTTCTGACTCTGTAACACTATGGACTGCAATACACCAGGCTTACTTGTTCTTCAATATCCCCCAGAGTTTGCTCAAATACATGTGCATTGAGTCAGGGATGCTACCTAACCATCTCATCCTCTGCTACCTTCTTTTCCTTTTGCCTTCAATCTTTCCCAGTATCAGGGTCTTTTCCAATGAGTTCAATATATGTGTATATATATAGCTGATTCACTTGTTGCAGAAACTAATGCAGTATTGTAAAGCAATTAGACTGCAATTTAAAAAAAAAGATTACTATCCAATTTCTCAAAATTCTTCCAAGCAATCCAGGTAAATCTCCTAAATCAGTACTATTAGCTCCTTCTGACTACTTATCTAATCTTATTTATTTTTGCACCTGTTCCCAACAGAATTGCCAAGTAATCCTCACTTCAAGTAGTTCCTATTACAACTGAATAGACTTCCTAGTTTCCTAACACAAAGCATTGGCTGCCTACAGTTTGCATGTTTGCTCTGCTCTTGACCACATCTGTCAATTTCTTGCCGCAAGTAGGAAACCCATAAAAGGTTTCCTAGTTGAGACAGTTGTTTGCCACGTTTCCATTGCCATGTTTTCTAACAGCTGCTGTCTACTACGTACTGACCTTCTGCTGTGTTGTGCTGCTTTCCTTAACCTCAGGCCTCACCTGCTCTGTGTTCTTTGTACTTATACTTGATGACCTTGGCTTCTTAAATTATTACAATCGCTGGAATCAAGATTGCCGGGAGAAATATCAGTAACCTCAGATGTGCAGATGACACCACTTTTATGGCAGAAAGTGAAGAGGAACTAAAAAGCCTCTTGATGAAAGTGAAAGAGGAGAGCGAAAAAGTTGGCTTAAAGCTCAACATTCAGAAAATGAAGATCATGGCATCCGGTCACATCACTTCATGGGAAATAGATGGGGAAACAGTGGAAACAGTGTCAGACTTTATTTTTTGGGCTCCAAAATCACTGCAGATGGTGACTGCAGTCATGAAATTAAAAGACGCTTGCTCCTTGGAAGAAAAGTGATGACCCACCTAGACAGTATATTCAAAAGCAGAGACATTACTTTGCCGACTAAGGTCCGTCTAGTCAAGGCTATGGTTTTTCCTGTGGTCATGTATGGATGTGAGAGCTGGACTGTGAAGAAGGCAGAGTACCAAAGAATTGATGCTTTTGAACCGTGGTGTTGGAGAAGACTCTTGAGAGTCCCCTTGGACTGCAAGGAGATCCAACCAGTTCATTCTGAAGGAGATCAACCCTGGGATTTCTCTGGAAGGAATGATGCTAAAGCTGAAACTCCAGTACTTTGGCCACCTCATGCAAAGAGTTGACTCATTGGAAAAGACTCTGAGAGGGATTGGGGGCAGGAGGAGAAGGGGATGACAGAGGATGAGATGGCTGGATGGCATCACTGACTCGGTGGACGTGAGTCTGGGTGAACTCTGGGAGTTGGTGATGGACAGGGAGGCCTGGCGTGCTGAGATTCATGGGGTTGCAAAGAGTTGGACACAACTGAGTGACTGAACTGAACTGAACTGAACTGTTCATCTTTTTCAACAAGTGCTCAAGATTCTCTAGCCTTCAGTACCTTGGGTCTGCTTATTGATTTTTTAAAACTAGTTTATATCCATAGCCTGATTTTGGCCTTTTACTTATGTGTATACTTTGGTTTCTGGCTTCTTATAAAATCTTCAAACTGTGCTTCTGGTCTCACCCTTGCCTTCTGGATTGATTCCAGCTCTCTTTTTGTCTGTACATCCACTGCTTCATTTTGGCTTCCAGTTTCATTGCATATCTTGTACCCTGACTTCACCAATGATTGAGTCTCATCTTTTATATTCTAATTTCATAAAAACTCTTCCTATTTATAACTACTCTGAAAGCTAGAGGAGGAAAAAAAAATCTATGGAAAGGTAGGATATAAAACTATTAGCATTTACAAAAGCAAGAGTTTCCCATAACATTTGATTCTTATATTTAACCCTCTTAGTTCACAGCTCCTTGGCACCAAGGAAAGAAATAGTGACAGTTAATCCCTCCCACCCCCAAAAGTACTATTTCCGGGTGTTTCTTACATTAAAATGCTAACCACATGTAACTTAAATGGTAAGCCTCCAACATATATCTAATTTTTAAGAATAAAGTTCAATAAACAGAAAGAACAACAACAAAAAGGTAGTTGTAGAATGATTACTTAGGATTAAGACGTCTTGAATTATACTAGAACTGGAAGCCATCTGAGTCAGTAGGGAGGAGGTCTGACACTAGATTAGTTCAAGAGCAGGAGACAGCTGCAATCCTTGAATGGGACAGTGAGGAGGTTGCTGGAAAGAAGGTTCAAATGTATCAGATGCAAGTGGCAAAAGTAAAAAGGGAAAAGCAAAGCCTTAGAAGAAAAAGCAATGATGTCAGTGTCTAGCTGTCACAGGTTCTGGTACCTCTTCCATGTGGCCTCTGAGGAAGACAGAGGCAAAGGGAGTGGGAGCTGGAATACATCTGTGCAGCAATCCACAGCAGCCTCCTCGTTTTTGCAGTACTTTTACCATATACATCATTTCCTTCCTGCCACTCTGGGTCCATACTTAGAAACTCTGGCCCTGCATGTTCAATGGTTTCAGAAATAGTAGCTCTCTTAGAACATACTGAACTGGATTAAAAGCAGCAGCTTCTCTGGAAAAAAAAAAATTGGCGTGTGTGTAGAACACACTGCCATCTGTTCCTTTTTCCACTTTAAGTCAGGTTCCCTTTTTTTATACCAAGTGACGCAATGCTGCCAAAGCTTTTGGGTCAGTGTTCATAGTCAAGAGTTATGAAGGAAATCTGAAGAGAAAGTGAAGTTACTCTACACCATGTGAGGGATACTCAGAATTTTCCTATGGTAATTTTCAGCAATTACACATGGATCTCAAACACTCTTAATAAGGAAGAACAGTATATATTAAGTAGGGTAGGTTTTATTTTAAATATGTTTTATATAGTGTTCATAGCAGGAATACTTACACCCAAGTACCAGCTCCACTATAGAGGAGTAGAAAGGCTTGTAGGCCAACTCTTACTTAGTATGTAAAGCAGCAAAATGCTTACACCTGACGAAGACCTTTTAAAAAAAAATTTTTTTTTAAAATTTGTGTGTGTAGGTATGTTGGGAGGGGCATTTTTAAGTCTTTCTTGAATTTGTTACAATATTGTTTCTGCTTTACGTTCTGTTTTTTTAGACATGAAACTTGTGGGATCTAACCAGGTATTGAACTCCCATACCCTGCTTTAGAAAGCAAAGTTTTAACCACTGGACCACCAGACAAGTCCTGACAAACACTTCTTTTGAGTGAACCAATTACTCAAGATTCATCTTAAGGTAGCATGACCTATCTCAAAGTCAAGTAAATTCTTTTTATGCTTCTCATAATCTTATTACGCTGCTGCTGCTGCTGCTAAGTCACTTCAGTCATGTCCAACTCTGTGCGACCCCATAGGTGGCAGCCTGCTAGGCTCCCCCGTCCCTGGGATTCTCCAGGCAAGAACACTGGAGTGGGTTGCCATTTCCTTCTCCAATGCATAAAAGTGAAAAGTGAACGTGAAGTTGCTCAGTCGTGTCCAACTTGTAGTGACCCCATGGACTGCAGCCTACCAGGCTCCTCCAACCATGGGATTTTCCAGGCAAGAGTACTGGAGTAGGGTGCAATCGCCTTCTCCTACAGCACTTATAAACTCTTTTTCATGTATTTATTTACATGAGGATGTATGTTCTGTGAAAACCAAGACTTTATCTGTTTAGTGCATTCTTTATTTCAGGAACCTGGAATAACAGGCTCCAAGTAAATGCCCACTGAATTAGAACTCATTAATGTTAATGTAAAAATGAAGTTGGTTTGGTACAATAAACCTGGAAAACCTTGCAGAACTCTTTGGAATAAGTAAAACTATGTCTTCAAAACACTGTTACCTAACAAAACCACAATTTTAAAATTTCTACAGAATTCTCTCAAATGCATATCCTCACATTATTAGTAAACTATGTTTTTCAGTCTTAACATTACAATATCCTGCCTGATATTTTAAGAGTTGTGGTTCATTATACTCTATTTAACAATGATTTGTTAGAAATGTACATAAAGCCAAATGTTGAATCACTTTCCTGTTTCAGCTTTATGAACAGGGTAAGCATTGCTGTTGCTCAGTAATAGCTAGTCCTGTCCAACTCTTTGTGATCCCATAGATGGAAGCATACCAGGCTATTCTGTCCTTGACTGTCTCCCTGAGTTTGCTCAAATTCATGTCCATTGGGTCAGTGATGGTATCTAATTATCTCATCCTCTGCCACCCCCTTCTCTTTTTGCCTTTAATGTTTCCCAGTACCAGGGTCTTCTCCAGTGAGTTGGCTCTTTCCATCAGGTGTCCAGCATATTGAAGTTTCAGCTTCAGCAACAGTCCTTTCAATGAATACTCAAGGTTGATTTCCTTTAGAATTGACTATTGCATTCTCCTTGCAGTCCAAGGGAATCTCAAGAATCTTCTCCAGCACCACAATTTGAAAGCATCAGTTCTTTGGTGTTCAGTCTTCTGTATGGTCCAGCTCTCACATCTGTACATGACTATTGGAAAATCCACAGATTGACTATATGGCTTTTGTTGGCTAAGTGATGTTTCTGCTTTTTAATATGCTGTCTAGGTTTGTCATAGCTTTCCTTTCAAGGAGTAACCATCTTTTAGTCTCATGGCTGCAGTCATCAGACACAATGAGTTTGGAGCTCAAGAAAATAAAACCTGTACTGCTTCCACTTTTCCCCCTCTATTTGCTATAAAATGATGGGACTGGATGCCATGATCTTAGTTTTTGAACGTTGAGTTTTAAGCCAGTTTTTCACTGTCCTGTCTCATTCTCATCAAGAGGCTCTTTAGTTCCTCTTCACTTTCTGCCATTAGAGTGATATCATCTGCATATCTGATGTTGTTAGACATTTCTCCTCACAATTTTGATTCTAGCTTGTGATTCATCCAAGAATTTTTCATGATGTACTCAGAATTTAAGTTAAATAAGCAGGGTGACAATATATAGCCTTGTCATACTCCTTTCCCAATTTTGAACCAGTTAGGTTCTAATTGTTGCTTCTTGACCTGAATACAGGATTCTCAGGAGGCAGGTAAGATGATCTGGTGTTCCCATTTCTTTAAGAATTTTCCACAGCTTGTTGTGATCCACAGAGTCAAAGATTTTAGTGTAGTCAGTGAAGCAGAAGTAGATAATTTTTATGGAACTTTCTTGCTTTCTCTATGATTCAATGAAATTTGATCTCTGATTCCTCTGCCTTTTCTAAACCCAGCTTGTGCCTCTGCAAAATCTTGGTTCACATACTGTTGAAGCCTAGCTTGAAGGATTTTGAGCATAACTTTACTAGCCTGTGGAATGAACACAATTGTACTGTAGTTGGAACATTTTTTTGGCATTGCTTTTCTTTGGAGTTGGAATGAAAACTGATCTTTTCCAGTCCTGTGGCCATTGCTGAGTTTTCCACATTTGTTGACATGCTGAGTTCAGTGCTTTAACAGCATCATCTTTTAGGATTTTATATAGCTCAGCTGGAATTCTGTCATCTCCACTAGGCTTTGTTTGTAATAATGCTTCCTAAGGCATCCTTGAATTCATACTCCAGGATGTCCAGCTCTTGGTGAAGGACCACACCATTGTGGTTATCTGGGTCATAAAGACCTTTTTTGTATAGTTTTTCTGTGTATTCTTGCCATATATTCTTAATATCTTCTACTTCTGTTAGGTCCTTACCATTTCTGTCCTTTATTGTGCCTATCGTTTCAAGAAATATCCCTTTGGTATCTCCAATTTTCTTGGAGATCTCTAGTCTTTCCCATTCTTTTCTTTTTTCTTTTTTTCCCTCAATTTATTTACATTGTTAATTTAAGAAAGCCTTCTTATCTCTCCTTGGTATTCTCTGGAACTTTGCATTCACTTGTGTATATCTTTTCTTTTCTTCTTTGCCTTTTACTTTTCTTTTCTCAGCTATTTGTAAGGCCTTCTCAGACAACCATTTTGCCTCTTTGCATTTCTTTTTCTTAGGGATGGTTTTAGTCACTGCCTCCTAGACAGTATTATGAACTTCTGTCCATAGTTCTTCAGGTATTCTATCAGATTTAATCCCTTGAGTCTATTTGTCACTTACACTGTATAATCATAAGGGATTTGATTTAGGTCATATCTGAATGGCCTAGTGGTTTTCCCTACTTTCTTCAATTTAAACCTGAATTTTCCAATAAGAAACTCATGATCTGAGCCACAGTGAATTCCAGGTCTTGTTTCTGCTAACTGTATACAGCTTCCTCTTGGGCTACAAAGAATATAATCAATTTGATTTCGGTATTCACCATCAGGTGATGTCCACATGTAGAGTCATCTGTTGTGTTGTTGCAAGAGGTTATTTGCTATGACAGTGTTTTCTCTTGGCAAAATTCTGTTATCCTTTCCCCTGCTTCATTTTGTCCTCCAAGGCCAAACCTGCCTGTTACTCCAGGTATCTCTTGACTTTCTGCTTTTGCATTCCAGTTTCCTATTGATGAAAAGGACATCTTTTTTTGGGGGGGGGGCGTGTTAGTTCTAAAAGGTCTTGTATGTCTTCATAGAACTGTTCAGTTTCAGCTTCTTTGTCATTAGTGGTTGGGGCATAGAGTTGGATTGCTGTGATGTTGAATGGTTGCCTTGGAAATGGACCAAGTTTATTCTTTCATTTTTGAGGTTGCACCCAAGTACTGCGTTTGGGACTCTTTTTGACTATGAGGGCTATGCCAGTTCTTCTAAGGGATTCATGCCCACAGTAGTAGATATAATGGTCATCCAAATTAAATTTGCCCATTCTCATCCATTTTAGTTGACAGATTCCTAAGATGTCAGTTTTCCATCTGGCCATCTCCTGCTTAACTCCATTCAATATACCTTGATTCACGGACCTAACAGTCTAGGTTCCTATGCAATAGTGTTGTTTAGAGCATCAGATTTTACTTTCACCGCCAGACACATCCAAGACTGAGTGTTACTTCTGCTACAGTCCAACCATTTCATTCTTTCTGGAGCTATTAGTAATTGCCCTCTGCTCTTCTCTAGTAGTATATTGGAAACCTTCCAACTGGAAGAGGGTTTCATCTTCCAGTGTCATATCTTTTTGTCTTTATATACTCTTCATGAGTTTCTTGAGGCAAGGATATTTGAGTGGGTTGTCATTTACTCCTCCAGTGGACCAGGGTACACTGCATATGAAAAGCCTATTTTTCATAAATATTAAAAAATTTTAAATTGATGAAAGTCAGCTATAATCTCATGCTATGATAAATGTATCTTAGGCATAATAAAAGTTTTTATATTCTCACAGCAGATTTGACACCCACATAAAAAAGAAAAAAGATGCAGAAGCCACTGAAAACTGTGTACCTAGTATATTATTCTCCATAAGTATAGAATGAAGTCATTTTTATTTTTAAGCACAGAATTCATTTTGTATGTAAGAGAAGAAAAAGAGAAGAATCTTCAAAATTTTGATGAAGAAAATTCTGTTTTAGGTAAACATAGCTTAGTTATAGTTTGGTAATTACTGTTCTCTACTATTCCCTGAAAGTATTAGACACATTAACCAGTACTAATTCATCCCCCACTGTGAGCCCTCTCTCAGCTAGAACATTTTAATCCATATTTTCCTGTTTTTAGTCATGATGTGACTTTTTTCTCTATATTGTCAGTGACCTTTCTTTTCCTATATCAAGGATCAGTGCTTTGCCTTTTCACTGCCAGCTATCCTATTCTTCGAAATGTAATTGTGTATTAATCATCTTTGTATTCAAATAAGGAATGTTAACACTATTTTAATTTTCTAATTCATATATAACTTAAAGTTATACCACTGTTATCACCTATTTTCCTTGGTTAATTACTTAGGCTTCCTTCTGATGATTTCCATTGCAATGCATCTTCCAATAGCATTTTCACAGGCCTCAGAGGCTGCTCTACTTGGCCATACAAATCAATAGTTCCTCTATAAGGATTAAAGTACATACAAGGAGGAAAGTTTCTTTAAAAATGAGCTCACTCAGAGTGAGGTTAAAAAAGGCGCCTGCTTAGCAGCAAACTCCCAAAAGAAGCAGCACAGGAGGGAGATGTGCTAAGAGTTGGAATGGTGTCATTTCCCACCTTCAAATCATCTGTTCAACTGTAAGTTGAAAATACTGAGAAACCTGCCTGTAAGGTAAAATCAGGCCAAGCTATGCAAAAGAGAAGAAACTGACATTTATGGAATGCCTATAATATTTCAGGTATTGTGAAAGTGGGCATTTTCCACACATTTTTGGATTTAATTCTCAAAACAAAATGAAATGCTTATTATCATCCCCATTTCCCCCCTCCACAGGTGTGAAAACTAAAGTTAAGGTCGCAGAAAAGAAGATCCAAGCTGAAACACAAATATTTCTCACTCAAGTCTATATTTTTCCCCACTCAAATACCACAAACTTCCTTTGTGTCTTCAATTTTTTTTTCTTCCAAATCCATCCATCTACTTATCCTTCCTCTCCCTTTTACCTCACTCTTCTGCCTTCCCTTCCTCTAACAAATATATTTAGCTTTTACTATGTATAAATTGCTATGTGGGGAAGCAAAAATTATAAATTATGACACTCACCATGAAGAGTATACTTTACTTTACATTTTAACAGTATTTTATGGATAACTTCTACATAAGTATCTAAATTTCACACCAAGGAAAAATGTGCATAATGTGCTTAATGAGTAAAAGTACATAGTATATCAACATATTTTCTCCTGAGGAAAACAGATAAAACTAACATCATATGACTCTTCAGATGATTATGTAAGCAAAATATAAAGAAATTATATGAAACTTGATTGACTTATGTATGCTTAAGATCAATGATGTGTTAATAAAGAGAGCTGAATCAACTTTCAAATATATACAAAGACTTAAAAGGTGTTTGACATGTCATGTTTTAACTGTACAAGGGAGAAATCAAGGCAACCCACTATTTTATTTCTGCCATCATCTTTTGTTTAGCTCTTATTTGTTTGCCCTTCGTTTCTCATGGTGATTTTCAGAAGTGAGGGGGAAATCATGAGACATTTGGTCAGATGCTTAAATGTTTCTTGGTGGATATAGTATATTGTAATTAAAGGAGGATATGAATATGGATGTTTTCAGAGTGTGAGTATCCGTATGTTTGTGTGTATCTATATTTGCATAGATCATTGATTCTATTTAAAAACAATTACCCTTTAAATGAACAGCAATTGAGCAGTGGCAACTTTTTATTTCCTTCTGCTTCTTATGATTATTTTTTAGTATTTTTCATTAAGGTTTTTAGGTAGCTCATATCTTTTAGTTTCCATAGGCTGATTTACACATTTTACCATTCTATTTTATGAACTTAATGGAATGTTCAGAACACATGGTAGAATGGTATGTTCTTATTTCTGCCTTCATATTCTTCTTGGACAACTTTCATCCAGCTAAAAATAACTTAAATGTGATTATGTCCTTGGTTTATTAAATTCTGTCCCCGGCCTACTCCATTTGAAACTATTCATGAGAACTATAACAGAAAATCTACAATAGCTATCTCTGGGAGGAAAATGTTTGATAGATGTATAGTAACGATACAAATGATGTTGTATTTAATATTCTATAGATAATATCTATATCTATAATCTCTATAACTTGAAAAGATATTAATCAGAAGCCAGCAGAGAGATCTCATGTGTCTTCAAGTCTCTGCTCATGTGGATTTTGAGATCTATAAGATATGCAAGAATTCCATATTGATATTTGCAAACTATACTAATCAACTTATACTTGTTTATTTTAAAATATTGGAAGTGTTTATAAATAATGATACAATAATTATAGCTAATATTATTAAATACTTACTAAATCAGACCTTTCACATGTACTCTTTCATTTAATTAGTCTTCCTATTTATGTTCTAAAGAGAGAGGTACTATTTTTACCCCAGTATATAGATGATAAAACTGGGACTTGGAGACTTTAAGTAACATTTCTGAGGCTACAGATCTAGTAAGTGGTGGAGCAGGATTTAAATGCAGGAACTTCTGGGACTGTATCTGATTGTCCAATATCATAGAGTGTGTCATCAATATTAATTGGATGCCAGAGCATATATACGTCCTTTGGGAAAGAAACAACTAATGAAGCACAGTTACTCTTATGCTGCTCTTTGTGACCTCTAAGAAGTACTTCTTGTGAATATGTCCTGCAGTACACTGTTCAGGAGGATAGGACTGTTCTCCTTAGATGACAAGACTAGCTCAAGGTTGCAGATGCAGAGTGTCAACAAAACACCTGCAGAAAGGAAACTTCTTTTATAAGCTGCTGGAAAAAGAACCTATTGAATAAAGAATTACCTAATTCTTAGTAATTTTTTCTAAAATACTAAGTCAGTTTGCTTTTTAAACAGAACTATGAATAACTGTAGCTTCAACACCCATCTTAGCAGAGACTTCCACGTCCAGAAGTAAAACCTAGCCTCCTCCCAAGAGTAGTTATGATTCTGTTAAGTCCACAGGAACATAATATTGATCCAAAAACACACTTCTCTACTGGGAGTCTTTGAAAAGGATTTAATGAGCCATATTTTCCCTCTGTATGGGCAATGTCCTGGGAATAAATTAAGCTCTTTTGCAGGCTAAATTAACTCTTTCAAGCCACGTGAGTATTATGTAGTGCACTGAAGCAGCACCTTACAGTCTGTCTTAAAATTTATAAATTGTTGAACCTTGAAAATTTTGCCTAGGTATTCACTTTGGGATTATTATTGCTGGTTATAAAAATAGGTGCATCTGTATCATATGGAAAATTGTAAGAATAAGCAGAAATATAATATTTATAAAATATAAGGTAATACAGAAATAAAAAGACTAAACGGGAAGTCAGGAGAGGAAGTTCCTAGCTCCTTTTCTATCTCCAAATATATTTCCTTGGGGAATCTCTTAAATTTTCTTGAATTTAGTCTCTTTATTTCCTAGATGCTGTGGTTATAAATCAGATCTGGAAGATCAAGGGGATTGTACACTGTTTATAAAAAAAAACTGTATATTTACATTAATATCAAATGTTGCCTACAGAAGTGATCAATAACTGCTACAATACTATATCAGGCTGGGGTCACTCAGGAATACAGGGTGTATGACAGACAGTTCTATAGAGGACATGTAATGCAGAAAATAGTTACCAAGAGGTTGACGAGGTGAAAGCCAACCAAAGAATGGAAATAAAGCAAAGCCTTAGCAGCAGCATTAGCTATTTTATGTCAGCTCAAGTGAACTTTCAAACAATCACAGTCTCTTTGGTGGAATCCCATGGACCTCCCAAAGGACAACATCTACAGAAATATATCTTATGTTCCATTTACTCAGAATGAGACACAGTCTGAGCTTAGGACCTACATTGACTCCTGGGTAACAACAAAGATTTGGTACAGGAACTTTTAAAAGACAAGATTGTAGGATTGGTAGAAAAAGTATATAATAATAAACTAACAGAACTTTTTATAAGACATCCTACATGCTAAGTTGCTTCAGTCATGTTTGTCTCTGCCATTCTATCAACGGTAGCCTGCCAGGCTCCTTTGTTCCTGGATTCCCCAGGAAAGAATACTAGAATGGATTGCTATGCCCTCCTCCAGGAGGTCTTCATGACCCAGGGATCAAACCTGCAGCTCCTGTGAAACACTGTAAGACATCCTAGGAATGATTTGGCTGGTGGCTCAGTGGTAAAGAATCTGCCTGCCCATGCAGTTCAGTTCAGTCACTCAGTTGTGTCCGACTCCCTGTCTATCACCAACTCTGGGAGTTTACTCAAACTCATGTCCATTGAGTTGGTGGCGCCATCCAATCATCTCATCCTCATCTCATCATGCCATCAACCATTTCATCCTGCCCATGCAGGAGACTGGAGATCAAACCCTGGGTCAGGAAGAATCCCTGGAGAAGGAAATGGCAACCTACTCCAGTATTCTTGCCTGGGAAATCCCATGGACAGAGGAGCCTGAAGGGCTACAGTTCATGAGGTCACAAAGAATTGAACATAACTTAGCAACTAAGGGCTTCCTTGACCCAGAGAGATGGTATGGGGAGGGAGGTGGAAGGGGGTTCAGGATTGGGAACACGTGTACACCCGTGGCAGATTCATGTTGATGTATGGTAAACCAATATAGTATTGTAAAGTAAAATAAGTAAGAAAAATAAAAAAATATTAAAAAAAAAAGAATTTTCCTACAATGCAGGAGACCCCAGTTCGATTCCTGGGTTGGGAAAATCTACTGGAGAAGGGATAGGTTACCAACTCTGGTATTCTTGGACTTCCCTTGTGGCTCAGCTGGTAAAGAATCACCCTGCAATGCGGCAGACCTGGGTTCGATCCGTGGGTTGGGGAGATCCCCTGGAGAAGGGAAAGGCTACCCACTCCATTCTGGCCTAGAGAATTTCATAGACTCTATAGTCTATGGGGTTGCAAAGAGTCGGACACAACTGAGCAAATTTCTCTTTCTTGCACTTTAGCAACTAAACAACAACCACAAATGAGAGGTCACCAAAAGACCTCCACTTTAGGAGAGGCCTTTAGTCTTGGCCTCTAGCTATTTCAGTGCTTACCATGATTAGAAAAAGAGGATCCAGTGAGTACCATGAAATCATTCTGTTTCAGAAGAAACTGGATATTTCCAGTAGATC
The DNA here is from genome assembly GCF_014754425.2 of Oryx dammah. NCBI lineage: Eukaryota > Metazoa > Chordata > Mammalia > Artiodactyla > Bovidae > Oryx > Oryx dammah. The sequence goes on along the minus strand of NW_024080444.1, from coordinate 6,895,800 downwards.
TCACACCCCAAGAAACTCATGGAATTGAAGATGTTGCTTCCAATGGCAGAGGCAGACTCTGACTAGACTAGATATGCATAGTGACGCTTCCATGTCCACCCCATTTGACAGTTACTGGTATAGGAACTGAAGCTTAATTCAAGAATATACAATGGAGAAAAGACAATCTCTTTACCAAGTGGTGCTGGGAAAACTGGTCAGCCACTTGTAAAAGAATGAAACTAGAACACATTCTAATACCATACACAAAAACAGACTCAAAATGGATTAAAGATCTAAATGTAAGACCAGAAACTATAAAACTCCTAGAGGAGAACATAGGCAAAACACTCTCCGACATAAATCACAGCAGGATCCTCTATGATCCACCTCCCAGAATATTGGAAATAAGAGCAAAAATAAACAAATAGGACCTAATTAAACTTAAAAGCTTCTGCACAACAAAGGAAACTATAAGCAAGGTGAAAAGACAGCCTTCAGAATGGGAGAAAATAATAGCAAATGAAGCAATGGACAAAGGATTAATCTCAAAAATATATAAGCAACTCCTGCAGCTCAATTCCAGAAAAATAAATGACCCAATCAAAAAGTGGGCCAAAGATCTAAACACATTTCTCCAAAGAAGACATACAGATGGCTAACAAACACATGAAAAGATGCTCAACATCACTCATCAGAAAAATGCAAATCAAAACCACAATGAGGTACCATTTCATGCCAGTCAGAATGGCTGCTATCCAAAAGTCTATAAGCAATAAATGCTGGAGAGGGTGTGGAGAAAAGGGAACCCTCTTACACTGTTGGTGGGAATGCAAACTAGTACAGCCACTATGGAGAACAGTGTGGTGATTCCTCAAAAAACTGGAAATAGACCTGCCATACGACCCAGCAATCCCACTGTTGGGCATACACACCAAGGAAACCAGAATTGAAAGAGACACATGTACCCCAGTGTTCATCGCAGCACTGTTTATAATAGCCAGGGCATGGAAGCAACCTAGATGTCCATCAGCAGATGAATAGATAAGAAAACTGTGGTACATATACACAATGGAGTATTACTCAGTCATTAAAAATACATTTGAATCAGTTCCATTAGAACTGGATGGATGAAACTGGAACCTATTATACAGAGTGAAGTAAGCCAGAAAGAAAAACACCAATACAGTATACTAATGCATATATATGGAATTTAGAAAGATGGTAATGACAACTCTGTATGCGAGACAGCAAAGGGGACACAGATGTATACTACTACTACTACTAAGTCGCGTCAGTCGTGTCCGACTCTGTGCGACCCCATAGACAGCAGCCCACCAGGCTCCCCCGTCCCTGGGATTCTCCAGGCAAGAACACTGGAGAATGAGAAAGATGGTAACGATAACCCTGTATGTGAGACAGCAAAGGGGACACAGATGTATAGAACAGTGTTTTGGACTCTGTGGGAAAGGGCGAGGGTGGGATGATATGGGAGAATGGCATTGAAACATGTATATCATATGTGAAACAAATCGCCAGTCCAGATTTGATGCAGGATGCAGGATGCTTGGGGCTGGTGCACTGGGATGACCCAGAAGGATGATACGGGGAGGGAGGAGGGTGGGGGGTTCAGGATGGGGAACACCTGTGCATTCATGGCGGATTCATGTTGATGTATGGCAAAACCAATACAATAGTGTAAAGTAATTAGCCTCCAATTAAAATAAATGAATTTATATTAAATAAAAATAAAGTGAAAATGAAAGTCACTCAGTCATATTCAACTTTTTGCTAGTCCATGGAATTCTCCAGACCAGAATACTGGAGTAGGTAGCCTTTCCCTTCTCCAGGGGATCTTCCCAACCCATGGATTGAACCCAGGTCTCCCGCATTGCAGGTGGATTCTTTACCAGCTGAGCCACAAGGGAAGCCCAGCCATTGTTAGTGGCCGAAAAGCAGCACATGACAAATTGTTACCAGAATACAAATCCAGTGCCAGATGCATAGTGAGGCCAAACAATACCAAAACATCGGAGTGTGGAACAGAGATGCAAGGAGGTGGGTCACCCATGCCTTAAAAACCTCAAGCTCCTCAGAAGCTCTCAGCTAAGCCCTTTCCTATTAAAGGTGGGGGAGAGGCATGGTTAGTTGTTGCACACTTCTTGGTGTCAGAGCCTATGTTCTTGAGATCAGGTTATAGTCAGGTTGGGCCTCCCAGGTGGCGCTAGTGGTAAAGAACCCGCCTGCCAATGCAGTTTAGACATAAAGCACGCTGGTTCAATACCTGGGTCTGGAAGATACCCTGCCGAAGGGAATGGCAATCTGCTCCCGTATTCTTTCCTGGAGAACTACATGGACAGAGGAACCTGGCAGGCTACAGTCCATAGGGTCACACATAGTCAAACACAACTGAAGCACCTTTGCATGGCAGTCTATGGTCAGGTAACCATGTTTCTATAAATCTCTGTGAAACAAACATTATTCTCAATTCTGACAAGGAAGGGAAAGTTCCTAAGGCTCAACTTTCCCCCTGTGAGGTCCAGGTCCTGGCTGAAGAAGCAGACCTCAGCTGGTGGCTTTCTCAGGGCCAGGTCCCCAGAACCCCTCCAGCTGTCATTGCTGAGGGAGCCAGACACCCAGGAAGCAATTGGCTCTCAGGCTCCTTAGGCTGCCCAAATGGTGGGGCTGTTCTCACAGACGGCTTCCCAGGCAGATGGCCGCTGCCATTAGGTTGTGGGGTCAGGGTAGGTTCATCGCTGCCTCAAGGCCTGGGTCCAGCCAGTGGGCAGCCTTGGCAAAGACCCAGGAGCCCTGCAGGACACAGCCCCAGCCTGTTCCCTGGGCCCCTCTGCTCTCGACTGGCCCAAAGCCGGGTGAGCTGGAGGGCCCCTGGGGAGAAGGGTGGGATCCTCCTCTTATCTCACTTTGCACCTGAGGACCACCACTTTGCCTGAGGACCACCATTCTACTGACTGTTGGTCAAATAGCATCACCAAGGTCACTCCTTAAGAGTGGTCGCTTGTGGGAGGGGCCCACTGTGGCACCGACCAGTGATTGAGCAGGACCATTAATGGCCCTGCAGAAACTGTTGCCTGGTAACCGGGTGGGGTGGGGTAAGGGCAAGCACCAACATCTTTGTGCTAAGGGCTGTGAAAGGCTGTGCTCTATTATAAAATCAAGCAACTGGTTTTCCATAATTGAAGTTTTCTCTCTTCTTACCTTTCTGAGGACACACACACAAAAAGCTGAAACCTTGCTAACATCATTCTGTGAACATGATATAACTAGCCTAATATCAAAGGAGACAGAAATAAAAGCATTGTAGGGAAATGGTACCAAAATCTTCATCATAAGACACACAGATTCTACAGGTATTGGTTTTCTAGGGTTGCCATAGTGAAACCATACATGGATAGCTAAAAACAATAGAAGCTTATTGTCTCACTGTTCTGGAGGTCAGAACCCAAGTCACACATAGGCAGGCCCACGCTGCCTCTGAATATGCTGTCTCAGGCCTCACTTTTAGATTTGCGTAGGTAGCTTCAGGTGTTTCTTGGCTTGTAGACAGACGCATATCTCCTCTCTGTTTCTATTTATGTCTCTGTGTGTTTGTCTCTGTGTCAAAATTTCCCCTTTTTACATGATAAAAATCATAGTGGGTATGAATCCACACTAATAATTTTATTTTAACTTGATTATCTCTGTGAAGACCCAATTTCCAAAAACCATCACATTTTGAGGTACCTGGGCTTCGAACTTTAACTTTTCTTCTTTGGAGAACATAATTCAATTCATAGCAGCACCTTACCTTTACCTTTGCATTTTCTGTTTTTCAAAGACACCACATGCATTTTATACAAGTCTGGGTTTTGATTCCCATCATTAACACAAAGTCTATGCCAGGGGTTAACAAAATGGACTTTTGCTAACTCTGGTTGAGTGCTCAAATTTCCATCCATAGTAAATCAATGTTAAAGGCATCCAGTCTTAGGAGACTAGGCATTGTTGCAGGCGAAGGGAAATAAAACTTGCCATCCTCAAATATGATGCTTTGGTGTAAGGTTTATCTTGAACTATTTTTTAAGAAACAGCATGCACAGGAGAAGTTCTAAAGCTAAGTAATTGTTACCCTTTTGTAAGGGGCATCTACACTGATAAGGAAAATCTTCATTTGTAAGAGTTTACCCTTCTTTATACCAAGAAGAGGATGACTGACTAAATCTCTAGGAACTCTTATCAGAGATGAAGGCAAGACTTAAATCTGTGTAATAATCATACCTTGGTTTAAAATGTGTTTCCTGATAACCTTCATAACTGGCTTCCCCAACCCCCAACACCTTCTTTTATGTTTAGCTGGAGATGGCATTTAAGGTGGCAGCTTGGGCCATTTCAAGGAATTACTGTTTTCTTGGATATCCTCCATGTATACAGGAGGTATATAGGTTATTAAACTTCTGTTTGTTTTTCTCCTGGTAATCTTTCTTTTATCATAGGGGATCTCAGCCAAGAACCTAGAAGAGCAGAGGAAAAATTATCTTTCCTCCTCAACATAGGCAACTCCATTTGTCCCTGTTTGTGTCTTCATCTAGGATCAAAAACTTCTGCAAAGTTACATATTCTATTCTTATTCTCAAATCCAACTCTGGGATGAGGGTGGAGCACCACATGGAGTAACAAAAAAGAAAATATTAACCAAAAGATACTTTTTTCCTTTTTTTTTTGCCACACTGTGTGACATCCAGGATCTTATTTCCTCGACAGGAGGTGAACCTATGCCCCTGAAGAAGTGCACTGTCTTAACCACTGGATTGTCAGGAAAGTCTCCAAAAGCTATTTTAGAAAAAGAATATACTCCTAATAGATACGCCATAGTAGAGTTGCACTATAATTATGGGACTATGGACTAGACAATGCTATTTAAGAATTGATCTTCATACCAATCAGTCCCTAAATATTTAGAGTTGTAAGTTACAGAATAGCTATAAGAAATTCTAGTACTAGTAGAAGAATAATTCAGGACCTGAAGAAGTTTACCTCTGCTCCATGCCAGTGATCAGGATGCAAAGTAAGAATGACTTCAGTAGATTTTTCCTTGAGAAAGCGTGTATTTGTTTTGGGTAATGCATAAGATAATTGCATTTTTAAAAAGAGACTTCTCTGGAAATTCAGTAGATGGGTATATGTGCAGCACTTAAGAAGACTGGAGTTGGAATGTTATGACCATTCTGTTGTTTTGGCTACTCATCATCTTTCTCTCCTGCAGACAGTATCCCTGTTCACTCTTTTAAGTGATTCCCATGAAGCTGAACATCATAGATCCTAATGTCACCTGAGTCATAGAGACTTGACTAAAGGGGGTTAGTGTTTGACCAATACAGACTGATGTGATTCTTCCTTTGGGAAATTTAAAACTTTTCCAGAGACCAAATCTACTTATGCTGAGTTCTCCAATGGAATATTCAAAAACAAGGTCCAAAGATTTATAATACTGATACTTTCTGCACACTCATAACACTTGTATTTCCCAGACACTGGTTATGTACCTCTTTCTTTAGTTTTGTGAGCTGTTTCAGTATCCACTTCCTTTTGGTTCTAGATATACTAAATTTCTGTTGCTTTTCTTTCTTCCTGTTATTTGAAATTAAAGAACTTTGACACAGTACCTAGCACAGTATCTGGTTCCCACAGTAGGATGAAGTTTCCTCTTCTGTCTTATAAGACAATTTTAAAGGCAAAGAATAATAAAAATAAAGTAAAATAAAATAGAATAAAATTCATTTACTTTGAACAGGTTTGTACTTGCTTAGTTGAATTTAACACAATTCTTTAAGTGAATGCGAGCCAAAGAGTAGCAGTAACTTCTCTAGCCTCATTTATCTTGCATATGTACTGTTCTGAAGCAGTAAGTTCAAATTTAAGGTTATTTTAGGGCCAGTTGAGTCTCATGAGTGAGCCAGACTGGAATAGGGAATTGGATTAGAAATGTTCCTCACACACTTATGTTCAGCAGCCTGTCCACTTTTACAATTTCCATGTTGAAGAATGTTCATGGGGCTTCTCCTCAAGGAATTGCATACAAACCTCCAGTACATTTGAGAGAAACACTCCTTGTACTCCTGGAGACACAGTTACAATTGCAGCCAGTTATTGGGCTGTTCCATTATAACAAGGCAGGTGCTAGTGCTAACCATCCCTTAAAATAATTTGCAAAGTCACTTAGAGTGCAGTTTGTTTTCTGGATGACTTCTTAATTGATAACCTCTTACTAGATAGTTCCCTTAACTGATAAAAGTTCAAGAGAAAAAAGTTTTATTTATCAAAGTATGGCCTCACTTTGAATTAGAGTTTAGGTGCTTAGTATTTAGGGTTTCTCTGATAGCTCAGTTGGAATAGAATCCCCCTGCAATGTGGGAGACCTGGGTTCAATTCCTGGGTTGGGAAGATCCCCTGAAGAAAGGAAAGGCTACCCACTCCAGTATTCTGGCCTGGAGAATTCTATGGACTGTATAGTATTTAACCAGATTATACCTTTGTCTTTTCTTTCTCCTCTCTTTCTTTACTAAAATTTTAGTCATGTATATAACATTGGATAAATAAATTGTTTCTCAAATTATGTATAATTTATAAGTATTATAAACATAAAAAACACCTTATCTGTTACAACACTCTAGAAGAGTACTTTAGAAATTAAAAAAAAAAAAACACTAAACTTCACTTTTGGGTATTTTTAAAGAAGATTATAGATAATATAAAAATTGCTTTAGAAAATTCACATAAAGGCAAGCATCATTTCTAGATAGTTTTAGGATAACAAAGGTAAAAATCTTAATTTCAAAATATCATTACATTCACATTAGTGCATAAATATTTTTACTCCTTGTAATATTAGTGTTGAGTATCAACCAGTTAAAGATGAGGATTCAGATTTCAAGTCCCAATTTTATATTTTTTTTATTATGTTGAACTGAGGATTTATTGGTTAAAAGAAAATAAAAGAAGGAGGTAGCAGGAGGAAAGAAAGGACAAAGGGAAAAGAAACCTCCTTTCTAACACTGAAATTGACTCTAAGACATTGTCCCATCCACAAATTCTCTTTGTCTAAAATGATGTACTGTTTTCTACCTAGTCCTAGTGCCATTACTGAGTTTCTATTTGAATTAAATACAGATCAGCTTATGTCTATAAAATTATGAAAACCTTACCAAAATTTAATGCATAATTTCAAGTGTTCAGTTTGTCCACTAGAGTGCACCATTGTAATCTCATGACTAACAGAAATGTGTTGATGTATTTTTTTTAATGTACATAAAAGAGAAATAGTTTTAAAGAACAAATTGCACTTTCTTAATTGCCACTAACCTCTCAATAAATGACAAATTGCATGCAAATTAGATTTAATTTACCTTATGTTTTATAGGTTCACAACAGCCTTTTTAAAAAGCCACCTCCCAGTATTTGAAAATTCTGCTTGTATTTTTCCTATTATCAGCATACCAATGACAAGGCTTACTTTTACTCTTTTTCTTTTTTTAAGAACTGTGAGAACATAAAAAGGAAAACAACAGCCACAACTAGGTCAGGTATATGGTGTTCACCCATGGGTATCAGGCTTTCCTTTTGATTTAAATGGGAAAAAAGATGTTTGCTCATTTAAATTACTCTCCTTTGCTACCCTCCTGTCTGACAATGAAAATGCATATTGAATTCTATAGCCACAATATAGAAGGATAATGCATATCCCGCAAGAGGAAAGGGAAAAGAAGAAAAATAGATATAGATAACTTGTCCCAATGAGCAAATGAATCATAAAAATTAGAATGGAAAGAACTTATTATGCAATGAAGACTACAGCTCAGGGAAAATACAATTCCACTTATGTTTATTTCAGATTACACTGCTTAGCATTTATACTCTTCCTCCAACAATAGCTCTATCTTCCCCTTTCTAACATCATACACATCCCATAATTGTCTGTAGTAGCTTTTTTCCTCAGCCCAAATGAGATTGCTCTGAAGGCTAAGTTCACACGCTAGAGTAATTAACTACATAATTGGTCTAGAGTGAATCTTATATTGTCTTCCAAGATACCTTCCTATCCCCCATCACATCATTTAATAGAAGCTGCCACTATTCCTAATGCCTAAATCAGGAGATTTAAGAGGCTGATTTATCCAGCCATAGGGTGAAAAAAAATGAAAGGACTAGAAACATTCTTTTCACATAGGGAGCTGAAAATAGTTTAGGGCTGCAGATTAGGTTTTAGAATGAATATCTTTCTGTTAGATAAAATAAATGTTTCAGGGAATTGTAATCATCTTGGTGACTATGTGTTATACCAGTGCTTCTGACAGTATAGCTTCTGGGCCAAAGAGGCATCAATATCACCTGCACTTGCCAGAAATGCAAATCATCAGGCCCCACCCAGGAAGACTGATTCAGAAATTCTAAAAATGAGTCCCAGTGATCTCAGTCTTAACAAGCCCTCCAGGGGATTGTAAAGCACACCAGAATTTGGAAACACTGACTTATAGTGTTAAAATAGTTTTTGCAAAAAAAAAAAAAAGGTAAAATGAGGACTCATATAAGTTTAAATAATCATTTGTCATTTACTTAACTCATTAATGAGAGGTAAAATGTCATAACCAGTTCAAAAAAGAATTCAAATAGTTACACATACCTAAGAAATAACAACTGATAAAATAAATATACAAAAGATGTATGAGCACTCTATCCACTGGTCAATAACCAACTGTATTCCCCTACCAGGCACGATCCGTTTGCGCTTCTATGAATCATTTGTATTATTTTTGGTTTCTTATTGCCAGTTTTCTACGCCAGGTTACAAATTAGCCACAGTCACTTAGTGAAAGTTACCCTACTCAAGATGGTATTTTTCCCTTTTGCTCATTTCAAAGTCTCTATATGTATGTGTATATACATACATACATACATACATACATATATATATATATTCCCCCTGACATTTAGTCCACATAATTCTCTTAAAGTTAAGTATGGTTAAACATATTTAATCAAGACTTCTGAGTCAGCTCATTTCAAAATGCCCATTTTTATGCCTCAAATCCTAGTCACAAATCTGTTTTTAATATACCTCATTTAATAAGTTAATTCTTAGAGAATATGGGAATGAAAACAATGAAATAATATATCTTTTTTGTAGGCACCATTTAAACATTATATTCTCTTAAGAACGACTATGTCAAGAAAAAACTGTGTAAATAGTACATGCATACTAAGTCGCTTTAGTCGTGTCTGATACTTTGCAACGCTATGGACTAAAACCTGCCAGGCTCCTCTACCTATGGGATTCACTGGGTACGAATACTGAAGTGGGCTGTCATTTCCTCCTCCGGGGGATATTCCCAACCCAGGGACCTGTCTCCTGCATTAGCAGGCAGGCTCTTTACTGTGCCACCTGTAATTCCAAACAGTATCTTGAAATTTTAGTGTAGGGCAGAGAAATTCTGCTAAATGAACAGCAGGAATATACCATGCAAAGATAGCTGTAACAAAGTGAGTGCCCTAGTATATTGTTGGGCATAATAAAGTAAAGGTCTAAAAAGAAGAATTGTGTAAATTCAACAAATTTCAACTGCTCCACTTCTGTCAGTTTTTTTTTTAATTGTTTTATTTATTTATTTTATTTTACTTTACATTACTGTATTGGTTTTGTCATACATCAACATGAATCTGCCATGGGTGTACACGTGTTCCCAATCCTGAACTCCTATCCCATCTCCCTCCCTGACAAAAGTACTCAAGTTATTAAACTGAAGTTGTCAACAGCAGAAAAAATATATATATCATCATTTCTCTTAAGAAATGTGTTCCATTTAATAGCCACGAATACCAAACTGGGTTTAATTGTCTTCAAAGCATCTACTGAAGAGGAAAGACTAGTGCAATACAGTAGTGCTGGAAGCAGAGTTTGCCACTCAAAAGTATGTCTCTGGCATAAGGATTATTTCAGGCTGGTTATTTTTAAGAAAGATCCAAGGAGAAGCTTTGACAACCAAGCAGAAGTTATCCTTTTGTAAGAGATATTTACAATTAAAACAGAAGTCTCCTTCTCTGTACCATGAAGTGGAAGAAGACTAATTTTCTAGAAGCTGTTACCAGTGGAGAAGGCAAAACTAAAATCTGCAAAACAAAACAAGAAAAAGGTGAAACAAAAACTCAAGGTTCCATAACAGTCTTAGCCTTCTTTTATTGTGCTTTACTCGAAAACCTCCCACAGTTGGCTCCTCTATCCCATAACATTCTCTGTTGTCTCTAGCTGGAGATGATAGTTAAGGTGGTAGCTTGGACTTCTCAGAAGTTAGTTTTCCTGGGTATCTCCTATGTATAGAGAAGGTATATGTGTCATTAAACGTCTGCTTGTTTTTCTCTTGTTACTATTTTATTATAGAGTCTCAGCCAAGAATCCAGAACAGTAGAGGGACAATTGTTTTTCTTCTTGAAGAGTAAGTAGCAAAAAAAAAAAAAAGGCAGGAATTGGGGGGATTTAGATCCAAATCTAGATCTTTCACTAACTAGTTGAGTGAACTTTGACAAATATTTTGGTGTTTCAGTCTTAGTTCTCATGTCTTTGAATTGAGAAGAACTTTATCATATGGCAGAATACTGCATACTTAAAAAAAATGATTCTAATGTCAAACAAGTGAATATAATATGCACGTGTAGGAGAGGAAAAGTTTAGTTTTCCTACTACCCTACTATGTTCTCTAGCTAAGGTCCTATAAACTGAGTTAGTTAAGAGAAATGCATACATATTTGTTTAATAGACATTTTTATGACACTGGAGCCTTCATAAGGAAATGAAGACCTAAAGAAACAGTCTGATCTTAACTCTTTTATATTAGGCTTAGCGAAGAATGGAAAGTCATAGAAAAAATGTGATAGGATAAAAGAGTAGAAGCTAAGGATATTAAACTGGCAGAAACTTAGCAAGGCCTGTTCATTTGGATTCCTACTGGCCTACCTCTGTCTTTGAAGATAAAGATTCCTTTCCTTCAGGTTATAGGGAGCCCATCTCTCACAAGTGGTTCCTATGGCCTGCTTCAGGGGCAAAGTGGGAGGCCACTGTCTTCCTTCACTTGCCATTTCTGACATTCCTTTATTTAAAAATATTTCATATGCCAAGGTGCTTCCAAATCCCATCACACTCGATTATAAATATTTAACACTTGACAAATTGTGGTCTAATAGATGTGGAAGAAAAATAAAAATGGAGTCAGTGTTGCTAACAGAGTTCTCTAAATTGGAACTAGGAGGCCCCTGAGGAAGTATGGCTTATTCAGGTTTCAGGCTAGATGGAATTTGACCTCTTGACCACTTATTGTGTCCTAACAAAGACATCTAGATATCTGCCAGAAACTCAATGTACTTACTGGAACACTACCCGAAAATAACATGTAATTCCTTAAGCACAAATACTTCCTGATTTGAATCAGAGTGAATCACATTCTCACCAGGCAACTTTAACAACCTTGAAGCTAGCTTTTGCTTTTATCAGCCCCTAACTCTTTCTCCTCCCTGCAACACTCTTTCAGTTTTACTGATTATGTGTTCAGAATTGCAATTCTTAAGAACCCAAACAAGCTCATGTCTCATTTGTGGTCTTTTTGTTGTGTGTGTCAACAAAGTGCCATAATTTTCAGATATTGATTCTGATGTGTGATGGAAACTAACCTATATTTCTTGCAATCTATCAGTACCGTCTAGTTGAGAGAAAATCAGACTGCCAATAGTATCTATCACAAACAACAGTACTTCAAAAGCTCAGAATCTCTACCTTCCATTGAACAGTCCTCAACTTGAAAAGTTCAAAGAGATCAACCATTAGCCAGTCTTATGATTAAAACATGCTTTCTGTTAATAGCAATGATAATAAAAATACACCATGTCTATTCCCTAAAACCTCATAAGGTTTCTGGGTATTTCTCTGGGGATTTTTTTCAGCTGGTAGTGAATGTCCTTCCTTTACTTTTCACTTAGTAAGATCTTTTTCAGACTTCAATGTATAACTTAAAAGACATTACTTTTTTGAAGTTTTCTTTGTCTACTGCTCATCTTTATGAGAATTAGTCCTCTCTTTTTGTTTCTGTTAAAAATTCCTTATATTTCAAGTGGTTTTTATTTAAATCTGCCTTGTAGAACAGTGAGCTATTTAAATATTTATTGCTGACTATTGTGAGCCTTTCAGGAGGCAGGATCACACTGTATTAACTTATCACTTCTGTGCCCAGCAGCATACTTGAACCATAATTAATTGCAAAATAAATTCTTGCTGAATTTGAATATTAGATAGTCCAAAGCCCAGCTGACTTCAGAAATGAACTGGAACTGTGATTAAAGCATATAATGTATGCATGTGTGTGTGTGTATATGTGTGTGTGTGTGTGTATACCTATATACCTTCATATATGACCTTCCCATTCTCTCTTGTCTCTTAAGAGGGAATACAATATATTTATCTTTTATATCTGTACTTTTTTCCCCCAGCAAATTCAAACTCATTTTAATCATAGGGTTGTGGTTAATGATAATAATAATAATAAAAATACCATCATCAGGAATTCTATAAGCCTGACTCTCTCCAAGAAGCTCAGAATAGGTCTGGTTTCATTATTCCCTAGAACATCCTCTGTCTTATAAGAAATGATCTTCAAATACATTAAGCATTTAGTTCACAAAAAAACACACGACAAAAAGCTTGATCTGCTTTTTCATGGTCTAGGCCAATGTCCTACATATTAGAACAGAATGCTAAAACTGAAATTATAGCTCCACAGTTACTTACAGTTTATGTAGTCAATAGCTGACTTGAATCGTAACATTTAATTAAGAACCAGAGAAATCCAATTAGGTATAAAACGATGTTCCTAAATATATACAATAATGAGCCATCCCTAGAATGCTGCAGTGTCTCTGTAAATTTTCAAATGAATTCCTCTGCCTATATTCTGTGATGATTTGGATTTTTGCTTTGCAGGGATCCAGAAAATCATTATTTCCAGTTTGCACGTATATTTTGCCTGAGAACACAACTCTAATCTAAGGTAACTGGTGCAGAGTTGCATAGCATTAGTCAATGGACCCATGGCTGCTTTCTGTCCTTGGCCACCAGTCCTATAAAAGTTTGATCTTTGACAAAAAAAAACACACAAAATACCATGCAGCTTTATCATGGTCAGATGACTTTAGTTTTCATGCTTGAAGCAAGAACTCCATTAGTTTTTTTTTTTTCCCCCCCTGGGAGAAGGCCTATGCTGTTTGCTTGCACCACTAGACCATTTGATTTTTGTTGTAGTACTCTAGGATTTTCACCACAAATAAAATCAAATTTTTGGTCTGATACATTTGAGTTTCCCACAGCCTGAGAGGAAACAGTCTTTTAAAGAATTTACAGATTATTGTGCTCAAGGCAAATCTCAAATATCTACCAGGGATGGACCAAAGGGCATAAGTAGGAGGATTTTGAAATCCAATCAAGGTACAAAGCAATGAATAAGGAGGTGTTTTTTCCTTGAAATTTTGGAAAGAAAGTATTTGTCGGTGATTAAGAGATTAAGGGCAATCCATCAAGACAAATTCAATGTGGGGAGTTGGGAAGACTGGTCTCTATTTCAGATTAATTTGTTATTTATTAGTAGTCTTTTGAAGTAATTGGTATTACAAAGCAAATGAAACAAACATAAAATTTCCACAAGGCATTATTTTGGAGATTGCATACATATAACAACATTTTCTTCAAAATTGTTTAAGTTTCCTGATGCTAACATCTCCTAGCAAAATGTCACTTCCCTTGGAATGTAAATTGAAATAGTTGTTCCCAGTAATGTGAATGGTCTAAATGACTGTTAGTCTTTATGCCAGTTCTGGAAGATACTTTTCCTTCTGAACACCAGCCAACAATTTGGGTACACCTCTGTTTTTTTGTTTGTTTTTAATTGAAGTAGACCTGATTTACAATGTTGTGTCAATCTCTGCTGTATAGAAAAGTGACTCAGGCATATGAATACACACATCATTTTTATAATTGTTTTCCATTATGGGATTGATAGATGCTAACTATTACAGTCAGAATGGGTAAACAAAAAGGTCCTAATGTATAACAAAGGGAACCCAATATCCTGGATACAACTCTTTGAAAAAGTGACAACACAGCATATCTTGTTAACCAGTATAACCTCACATTTCAGAACCTAAACCTCTGTCTCGGGAAAATGTTTCTCTATTTGCATACAAAGAAGAAATAGCAAACTTAACATTCATTCCAATGGCTTTCTGGTCCACAATCATGTTTCTATATCTCATTTTCTTTTGAGGAGAGACCCTGAACCAATTTCATTAACCACAGTCATTCATTATATTTTTATTACCGGGTTTCAAAAAATATGCATGTAATCACCTATAAGACTCACTTTGATTTGCTTGATACTTAATAGCTCTTTTCATGGAATAAACTGAAAATGCAAGAGTTTAAAAGCTGTTATTTTCCACAGGAAATCATACCGCCCTGGGAGGACTTCCCACTTGGTGGCTTGTTCTGTGTGACATTAGCACGCACTGCAGTTTCCTTTAAACTCCTTCAGTGCGATCTGCCTGAAGGCCCAAAAGACCGTCAGCTTTCTCTATGTCTGTGTCATCCAGGGCAGTTGCATTTCTTGGCACTTTCACTAAACAAAGCCAAGTTTTCATTGTTCTGCTGTTGTGTGTGTGTGTGTGTTTGCTTCTGCTTGTTTCACCACTACTATGCTTACTGCCTCGTATATTCTTGATGATTTCATAGTATTTGTACTGTCTTATGTTCCTTGAGTCCCTGAATATTGGTGTAAAAGGCTTCTTATGGAAATCTCACTCCTCATCTAAACTCTCACTTTGATAGAAGAGTTGGGTCGTCATCCTGGGAAAAAACAAAAAAAAATAGCTCAGGCCTCATAGATTTGGAGCGTATATTCCTCTCCAAACAGGAAAAAGAAACTTGTATATTTGGCAGTGCTTATGAGGACGCGGTTGGTGACACTATTCTCTCCAAGCAAGTATTGAATGGATGCCCCAGGATAAAATTAGGACTGCAGAGCTTGGCGCTGTGAATCATATGAAACAAAATAACCGAAACCCTATGCTTCCAACCAATTTATAAATCCACAGATCCTTTGGAGGAGAGCAGTACCATTTACCTCCTGTTACTTCAATTTGGCAAAAGTAGCTCTCTCTTAGCTGGATTGTGTATTCTGTTGTATTGTGAGGTAACAGTAAATAGCTAGAATTATAATAGTACCTGTTTCTAAAGAGCCTAATGGATTTTGTCATTTTTATCCATTTAAAAAAATCTTTTCTTCAACTTAATACATTTTCCACAGAGCACTAACATGATTTTAACTTTACTCTTGTGGAAATGTGTCACAAAGGGAAGAGCAGTGAGGTTTCTAATAATGCTGATAATAAAAACTAAAATTGACTGTCTTTTATTTGTCAACACTTACATACATGATCATTAATCCTAAAGCTTTGCAAGGAGGTTATTAGCTGCTTATACTTAAGAGGGAATGTGAATTCAGAGAGGATAAATAATTTGGCAGTTTGTCTAATAGCAGAGCAAGAATTCAATCCAAAGTCCATTTTATTCCAAAGATCATATTTTTTCTACCCATACCACACCTCCTCCCCCAGTGTGCTAATAAAAACTATTTAACTATCTCTCCAGATGAAAAAGTCCTGACTGCATATAGCATTTGCTTATTTCCCTGCTGCAAATACCCCCACCAAGACCAGTCCTAAGCTATTGAACATGGAGTTGGGAGGAGATGCTATCAATTGGCTCTTGGGATTTTGTATCAGCTGACTCCAGCACAAACTGGATCTCAGTTCAAACTGTGTCCTTTCATATTTCAGATATAGTCTTGGGTCCCTTTGTTCTAGGTCTTCCAGCTCTGGTAACCAGGAATGAATTCAATTGGCCAACTAACATTAGTAACATTTTTTATGAACACTACCAATTTCAGAGCTGGTTCTGCTTTATAAGAAAGACAATCAGATATAAGAGAAAGCACATGAAACAAGAACTGAGAATACCTGATACTCAGATTAAGTTCTAAACCTGCCACTTAGTTGAATGTGGGGAAAGTAATAGAAGGCAACTGCCTTTCTAAGCCTTGGTTTTATCAACATGGAAAGGGAAATAATAAGCCCTATCTTAGTTGTCTTCAAGGTGAGTAACATGAAAGATAATTCATCCTAAGCATTTTATATATAATGTGATAATGGTATAGAGTATAATTTATATCAATGCTTTTCTTTATTCCTTTGAGTTAGTCTGCCACATACCCCATTTCTTTTCACATATTAACTATTCCATCTACATAAAAATTATAGCCTATCAGAAACAATACAAATTCTACAGAACCAAAGAATAAAATAGAAGTGAATGTTTGCAAGACAAATACCTTCACTTTTATCAGCTCCTGTAAGTCAATCCTTAAAAAATAATGTAATCACAAAAGCTGTTAATGCACATTCTAACATTGTGCTTATTAAATGTACTATGATGGAACATGCATTTCTATAATCAAGTTGGAGTAGGAGAGAAGGGTACTAACAATGGAAATAGCATGAAATACCAAGAAGAAAGAGCATAAGACATTCTCTCCCCCTTTTGATTTGTGCTTTTCTTTAACATACATGCTGTTCTTGTATTTTTGGTTCCTTTAAATATATCCAGCTTATCCATAAGGCAGGGGAAAGTGAAATCAAAGGCATTCCATGCTTTTATAGTCTGCCTTCAGACTTCTTTCAAGTTAGATTTATTTCTACTTTTTAATCAGTTTGTTTATTAGTATAATCTTTCAGTTCAGTTCAGTTCAGTTGCTCAGTCATGTCCGACTCTTTGTGACCCCCTGAATCGCAGCACTCCAGGCCTCCCTGTCCATCACCAGCTGCCAGAGTTCATTCAGACTCATGTCCATCGAGTCCATGAAGGCATCCAGCCATCTCATCCTCTGTCGTCCCCTTCTCCTCCTGCCCCAATCCCTCTGAGCATCAGAGTCTTTTCCAATGAATCAACTCTTCGCATGAGGTGGCCAAAGTACTGGAGTTTCAGCTTTAGCATCATTCTGATCTCCTTCAGAATGGACTGGCTGGATCTCCTTGCAGTCCAAGGGACTCTCAAGAGTCTTCTCCAACACCACAGTTCAAAAGCATCAATTCTTCGGTGCTCAGCCCTCTTCACAGTCCAACTCTCACATCCATACATGACCACTGGGAAAACCATAGCCTTGACTAGAGGGACCTTTGTTGGCAAAGTAATGTATGCTTTTCAACATGCTATCTAGGTTGGTCACAACTTTTCTTCCAAGGAGTAAGTGTCTTTTAATTTCATGGCTGCAGTCACCATCTGCAGTGATTTTGGAGCCCCCCAAAATAAAGTCTGACATTGTTTCTACTGTTTCCCCATCTATTTCCCATGAAGTGATGGGACCAGATCCCATAATCTTCGTTTTCTGAATGTTGAGCTTTAAGCCAACTTTTTCACTCTCCTCTTTCACTTTCATCAAGAGGCTTTTTAGTTCCTCTTCACTTTCTGCCATAAGGGTGGTGTCATCTGCATATCTGAGGTTACTGATATTTCTCCTGGCAATCTTGATTCCAGCTTGTTGTTCTTCCAGCCCAGCATTTCTCATGATGTACTGTGCATATAAGTTAAATAAGCAGGGTGACAATATACACCCTTGATGTACTCCTTTTCCTATTTGGAACCAGTCTGTTGTTCCATGTCCAGTTCTAACTGTTGCTTCCTGACCTGCATATAGGTTTCTCAAGAGGCAGGTCAGCTGCTCTGGTATTCCCATCTCTTTCAGAACTTTCCACAGTTTATTGTGATCCACACAGTCAAAGGCTCTTTACTCATCAGCAAAGTTGGTGTTTGTCTGTGTGTGTGTGTACGTTTATCCTGTTTTGGCTGCCAGTTCCCATTTAGTCATTTGGATTTGGCAGCTTGGTTCTGTTCTATTTACCCCAAGTTTAGACCCTTCATCTTTTTATAAAATGGTTTTCCTTGCCTAGCCCTATCCACACTGTACAACTTTCACTTATCTGTCCCAGAAGGGAGACAAGACATCTGCCCTGAACTTCTGAACATGGGCAGGCTGAACATAGTAACCCAATGGGAAGAACCCCAGACAACGAGAAAGGAACAAGATCAGTGAGGCTTGTTACCCACAGAGTGTGAGCAAGACATTCCCTCTGTGATACTTAAGTGCAGTTCTAAGGTTGTGAACACCTGCAAAAATTATGCCATGAGCATTAGCCCCTTTCTGAATTCTGATGCTATATTATACCTGGCTCCCTAGCAAAGTTAGATTTTTTCCTCCACACACTAACTCTAAGTTCCTTGACCATTGTTAGTTGTGATTAATTCTAGTGGATGCTTCCAGGATTTCTCTTGAGAGAATGTTTTCCCCTCTCTCACAAAACCAGAAGCAGTTACCATACTTAGACTGTAGAAGTCTGGCAAGTGTTTGATTAGGTGCCTGGCTTAGCACTCAAACTAATCATCCACTGGGACTTTGCTTTTGACCTCATAAAAGAAGATCCCAATTACCTAATTAATTTTTAAATTGTGATATGTCCAAAGAGATAATGACTCCTGTTCATTATTTCAGGGGAAAAATAAGGGAAGAGTATAATGATAAATCAGAAAACATATACCATGAAAATTATGGCATCTCTTGTGAAATGAACAAGCTGTTTCTTTACTTTGTTGGCTTAAAATTTTATCCTAGTTTTGAAAAATATTGTCCAACAAATTATGTATTATTACAGGAAGGAATCCTGTATGTTTAGTGCTCAGCATGCATATTAAAAACACCTCGTATATAACAGACACATAGTATAACTAGATCTCTAACATATTGTGTTAGTTTACTAGGACAGCCATAGCAAAATACCCCAGACTTGGTGCATGCATGCTAAGTGTCAACCTGCCAACCTCCATGGGGCTTCTCCAGGTAAGAATACTGGAGTGGGTTGCCATGCCCTCCTCCAGGGGATCTTCCCAACTCTGGGATTGAACCTAGGTCTCCTGCATTGCAGGTGGTTTCTTTACCATCTGAGCCACCAGGGAAGCCTGGCACACATCTTTTTAAAGGCCTAACTCTGATGATAGCTACACTGGGTGTTAGAGTTAACATAGGAATTTTGGGGAAACACAATTCAGTTCATAATGGGAACTTTCTCAAAATATGTTTTAAAGATACTTAGATTATTGTTCAAATTCAGACTGCTGGATGGAAATCAAGATATATTGAATGAAAATTTCCAGTGTCGTTTGGGAATATGAAATATTAATAAAAACAAAAAGTGATTATTTTGCTCAATAAAAATGGACATTGCTATTACAGGAGTGATATACAGGCCAGTTGAGTCCAGAGAAGAGCTCGTGCATTTATCCTTCTGGTTCAGACATCATACTGACTCTTTATCATTTTATCTCTTCATTCAACAGTTTTCTCTATTGTATCATTTTTTGTCTCAATACAGTTTTAAAGTGCTTCTATTTCCTCATTGCTGAATATATTATTTGTTTAAGCTGTGAGTCAAACAAATAAAAAGGTCAAAGAAAGAAATGTAACTTTTAAAAATTTTTATCATTTAATAAAATTAAAGACTGCAATTTATTTGAGTTGGATTCAGCATCTCTGTAGTATTATAGATAAAATATAGTATAATAGTGCAGATATGTATGAAAGATTTTCATTTTTTTACATAAGAAATTCGGTGACAGAAATACCAAGAACAATTTTAAAAAACACATGTATTAACGATATTATCTTTGTCTCAAAAAAGAAAAAGACAATCAACTAAAGAGACCATAAAATCACACTGCTACATACTTCCTTGATTACTTTTTCATTAATAACAGAAGTAGTTAGGAAAAGAAAAAATATACTTAGGATGTTTTCAAACAAATTATAAGGACAGTTTCTATGTCAAAGTTTCTTATTGAAATTTAATTTTTAGTTCAGTTCAGTTCAGTCGCTCAGTCATGTCCGACTCTTTGCGACCCCATGAATCGCAGCACACCAGGCCTCCCTGTCCATCACCAACTCCCAGAGTTCACTCAGATTCATGTCCATCGAGTCAGTGATGCCATCCAGTCATCTCATCCTCCGTCGTCCCCTTCTCCTCCTGCTCCCAATCCCTCCTAGCATCAAAGTCTTTTCCAATGAATCAACTCTTCGCATGAGGTGGCCAAAGTACTGGAGTTTCAGCTTTAGCATCTTTCTTTCCAGAGAACACCCAGGACTGATCTCCTTTAGAATGGACTGGTTGGATCTCCTTGCAGTCCCAGGGAATCTCAAAAGTATTCTCCAACACCACTGTTCAAAAGCATCAATTCTTCGGTACTCTGCCTTCTTCACAGTCCAACTCTCACATCCATATGTGACTACTGGAAAAACCATAGCCTTGACTAGACAGACCTGAGTCTGCAAAGTAATGTCTCTGCTTTTAAATATGCTATCTAGGTTGCTCATAACTTTTCTTCCAAGGAGCAAGCGTCTTTTAATTTCATGGCTGCAATCACCATCTGCAGTGATTTTGGAGCCCCCCAAAATAAAGTCTGACACTGTTTCTACTGTTTCCCCATCTATTTCCCATGAAGTGATGGGATCAGATGCCATGATCTTCATTTTCTGAAAGTTGAGCTTTAAGCCAACTTTTTCACTCTCCTCTTTCACTTTCATCAAGAGGCTCTTTAGTTCCTCTTCACTTTCTGCCATAAGGGTGGTGTCATCTGCATATCTGAGGTGATTGATATTTCTCCCGGCAATCTTGATTCCAGGTTTGTTTCTTCCAGCCCAGCGTTTCTCATGATGTACTCTGCATAGAAGTTAAATAAGCAGGGTGACAATATACAGCCTTGACGTACTCCTTTTCCTATTTGGAACCAGTCTGTTGTTCCATGTCCAGTTCTAACTGTTGCTTCCTGACCTGCATACAGATTTCTCAAAAGGCAGGTCAGGTGGTCTGGTATTCCCATCTCTCTCAGAATTTTCCACAGTTTATTGTGATCCACACAGTCAAAGACTTTGGCATAATCAATAAAGCAGAAATAGATGTTTTCCTGGAACTCTCTTGCTTTTTTGATGATCCAGTGGATGTTGGCAATTTGATCTCTGGTTCCTGTTTTTTCTAAAACCAGCTTGAACATCAGGAAGTTCATGGTAGTAAATTCATAATACTTATGAGGTTCTGTGTTGCCCACTGTAGTTGATTTTTAAGCTGAACTAACGGGCACGAATTGTAATTACTCTTACTTTGTGGATCAGGGAAAAAAGTCAAGAATCTATTTTAAAAAAAAATCCTGGAACTAATGAGTGAGCCGTAGGATATAAGGTCAATATTTAAAAATTTGGTGATTCCCTACAAACCAGCAATAAACAACTGGAACATCAAATGTAAAAAAAAAAGAACCAAATACTCTTTACAATAGCACAAAACACAAAATACATAGCCATAAATACAACAAAATATGTATAGAATCTGTACATGGAAAATTATAAAACTGATGAAATAAACCAAATAAAATTTAAATAACTAAAGAGATTTTTCCACATTTATGGATTGGAAGACTCAATATTGCCATGATGTCAATTATAAATCATCTAGAGACAATATATATTTAGGTGGTCATAGGAGAAGGAAATGGCAACCCACTCCAAGTGTCCTTGCCTGGAGAATCCCAGGGACAAGAGAGCCTGGTGGGTAGCCGTCTATGGGGTCGCACAGAGTCAGACAGGACTGAAGCGACTTAGCAGCAGCAGCAGCAGCAGCAGCAGCAGGATACCAGAAAGGAGTACAGACTGACAAAAGAAACTGTCTTACAAATTATGAAACAACATTGTTGGAGGGAGTGGCGGGTAAGGGAAGTTTACCGAAGTAACTTTGGAAATGAATGTAGTCTATTAGACTAAAGGCAGAAAAAGAAACTGCATATAAACACTATATTATAATTTTGGTTTCTACAGGTGTATGGGTTATAAATTTAGAAACTACAGTACTTATTTAATAGAACTGAGCAATTAACTGGATGGAGAATAGTGGCAGCCACATCACTCACTGTTGGGGTAGAACTTTGTAGATAAGGAAGGGCAAGAGTCTATGTGAAATGATCTGTGTGGTAATGTATTAGAAATAGAGGTATCCATGTGAATTCATGTTAGCTTAACAAAGAAAGATTCGGGGGGGGAAATGTATATATATATATACATCAGTTCAGTCCAGTTCAGTCACTCCGTCATGTCCGACTCTTTGCGACCCCATGAATCGCAGCACGCCAGGCCTCCCTGTCCATCACCAACTCCCAGAGCTCACCCAGACCCATGTCCATTGAGTCGGTATACAAATGTAGCACCCAAATCTCGGTTTCAAATGTCATTCTCCAGTAAAAGGAACCAGGACTGCTTAGAGAAATTACTGATTGTAAGACTAAGCAAGGAAATATAAAAGATGACCCAAGAGCATGCGTAAGTGCCAGAGAGGAAGAAAGTGTTCAAAAAGATCCACGATGATGGGAATATATCAAAGGGACCCAGAAGCCAACTGAAAAAAACTTTCACAGCTGACATAATCTGAGCCACAAAATAAATATCCATGTATTCACATTAATCGGAGAAGGCAATGGCAACCCACTCCAGTATTCTTGCCTGGAAAATCCCACGGACGGAGGAGCCTGGCAGGCTGCAGTCCATGGGGTCGCTAAGAGTCAGAAATGACTGAGCAACTTCACTTTCACTGTTCACTTTCATGCATTGGAGAAGGAAATGGCAACCCACTCCAGTGTTCTTGCCTGGAGAATCCCAGGGACGGGGGAGCCTGGTGGGCTGCCGTCTATGGCGTCGCACAGAGTCGGACACGACTAAAGCGACTTAGCAGCGGCAGCAGCAGCAGCAGCATTCACACTAATATGAGTAAATTATTAAATAAATAAATAAAGGAAAAGAGACAAATTATTCATGCAGAAGAAAGTCAAGAAATTTGCTCATATATTCCACTCTTGAGGTAATAGAAGATAGATTTCCACTCATTAAGTCAGGGTGATACATCCTTACAAAGAGTACAGTAGAAAGAGGGAAAATGAAATGATTTTATAGTGGAGAAATTTGACAAACACTACTTCAGCCAGGTGATGAAGATGAACACCAACAGTTATAACTGATATTGATAGAATGTGCTCTTGATATCATGTGATAAAAATGGTGCTTTACTTTCTCCCCAATCTCTTAAAGCTAGTCTAACATGAGAAAAGCATTAGACAAATACCAACTGAGGGACCTTTAACAAGACATGTGACTAATATTCCTCAAAACTGTAAAGGTCATCAAAAATACAGTCTGAAGAAGGGTTACAGCCAAGAGAGTCTATGTGTGTGTTAAGTTGCTTCAGTCATGTCCAACTTTTTGCAACCCTATGGACCATAGCCCACCAGGCTCCTCTGTCCATGAGATTCTCCAGGAAATAATACTGGGTGTGTCATCTGTAAAGTTATGCCCTTTAGCTAATTAAACACACGCACACACACACACAAAACACCTCAAGGCACCAAGTATTCATGTGATTTGATGAAAACCCCCAAGCTGGAAAATGGCAGCACACTGGCTGGAGTTCAGTTCCTCTGACTTTGAGTCCAGAACTCTTTCTATTAATACTATGAGAGAAGAGGCTACATCACTCTGTATTCCACAGCCTCAGATTTCCACATCACTGATAGTGCTCAAGGAACTAAAAGGTTTCCTATTGGCAAGAGCCAGACTTTTTCAACTAGATTCTATTTACTTTACATTCCACTCACTCATTTTTGTGGTGGTTTTATGATAAAGTAGGTGTGAAACATTCTATTGAATTTAGATGCCTTATGAAAGGTTTTTCAAGTGCTGATTTTATTAAAATAGACATTAATACCTTTGTAATTTTGAAGGATTGAAAGCTTTTAAAAGCAGCATAGCTAGAAAATGGAATAAGAGAAATTTATTATTCTTATTAAAGGGTAATGTACACATAAAATATTGTGATATTCACAACCCTTTTTATAAGAATCAAATAAATATTCTACAAAATGTTTACCTAGAATAAGTTGTCACAAATTGTGTCAGATCTTATATTCAGGGTTCTAGCATAGGTGTTTCAGATATCTACCACAACTGCAGTTATTCAAATGGCTGACTCTGCTCTAAGTTTACTGGACTGAATTATGGTATCAGAAAGTATTTGGTTCTTCTCACTAGCCTGATTTGCAGCACTTGATAACACGGGCCAGTTGGCTTCTTTCTTGTCCCTACAGGTTCCTATGGTGGCCTGAGAATGTTTAGATAACAATAACACTCACAGCAATGTAAAATAGCTTGCAGTTTTTCAGTCCAAGCCCAAAGCCAGTGCTACATCCAGAAAAAGACAGAAAATCAAAGAATGTGGCTCAATTACAGACTCTCTTTATGTACCTGTCTCCTCAGTATGTTATTGGCTCAGTTTGGATATCTGGAACTTCTAAAAATGACAGAGGAACATAATTTTTAAGCTTTTTAAAATTGTGGGAACTTTTGAGACTCTGATGAATGCACTGGATGGTCTTTTCAGAAACAAAAAGAATGGACAATCACACTATACTTTGACTTCCATGGTGGTTTCTCTGACATTCCTAAAGCCATGGATGCCAAGGTAAGGTTGTCCATCTTTGAGGTTATTCAGAAATCCTTCTGTACTGGATCTGATTTAGACTAAAGAGTGGGCTCTTGTGGGTTCCTTGTATACCACGTGCATCCAGTGAATGTTTCTGAAAAGAGTAGCAGGACTAAAACGCACATGGTATATATAGCATCAATCTGAATACATCTGAAATGTTACAATATATCCACCATTTAAGACCTCCAATAACATGGGAGCACTGCTTCCCTTAACCACTGTATGGAATACTTCTCTTTTCCCAGGACTTTGGAGAAACTTTATATAGTCAAACAATTCAAGTTTCACTTTCATTCCTTTCCATAAATAAGAGAGAAAAAAAAAAACAAACAAACTGAATAAACCCCAAGTGTGTAAATTCATTCTCTAGATATATATTCAGTGGATTTAATGAAGCAATAAGCCATTGATGCAAATATTGATATGGAAATAAAATTAATATTTCTAGTGTATCAATAATATACTTTCATTTCTACCAAGGGAAAAAACACAGCAAAACAAGATTTGCTTCTTTTCTGAGTAATTGCAATACCTTACATGTATTTTTATTACTGAAAATGTATTTGTTGAAGAAGAGCATCCCTGAAGTTAGATATAGTTACTAAGTATAAAACTAAAAATCCAGTAATTTGAAATATGTATTACTGGCTCCTGACAAAGGGTTCAATTCTGGCCTCCATAAGAGTTCTCTGATCTATATTAAGAGTTCTCTGATCTATAATCTCTTCCCATTTTCTTTGTCAGCATCTTCATCGTATACTCATTATTTTTCATTTAAACCAATATAAGAGGCCCTCTCATTTCTTGAGTGCATATCTAAGTGTCTATTATACGTCACGCACTGCCCCCACCTCTGTCTCTTCCACCCCCAGTTTCACAGCCACTACATCCCCATGCATCTGTGACAAGCGAATTTCTTGAACCACAGTACTCATCATAACCCTCTTCTGCCCACAGACCACCTGGGGAGAAAGGATTAACAGCAGGCTACACCTTTTTTCCATGGGAAGATGTTTCTAGGTGTAACTTCTTCAGCTCTGTTTATTTGAAAATGCATCAGCAGGGAACAGTATTAGTAGATTCAGTTGTTGTTCACTAATTGGCAAACTGCATCTGTAGTGGAGGACTCTGAAAGAACATATAGATCCGGAAGATCTACGAGACAAAAGTTACACAAAAACCTGCTGGGAAATACAAGGCTTGTCTTTCCTGCGTGATGTTTGTTGTTAAAAAGCTTGGCCCTTGAGTTGGCCCGTCCACGACTCTCGGAGGTGGTGACTTATGAGCATTGCCTGTGTCAACGTGGCTGCACCCACTCATGTGGACTCAACCCTTTCCACCAACTGCCTCTTGTGGGCTTTGGAAAGCAGCCTGGACTGTGGTAAGAACTCTGAGGAAACTTATGTAATGAAGTTAGGCCTATAGGTTCTCTTTCCATTTCTTCCTGGAAGGTACATAAATCTGGTACAGGTTCAAGTCAGTTTTGCCCTAAAAAGGTCAATTTGAAAGATCAAGATCGCCAGTCAATTTGTAGGATAGGTGTTGCAGCATCAACAGTTCTCTCATTGTCTAGCCATACAGCCTTGCACATACTACATCTAACCAGACAACAGCTTTCTTTCCCTTTCTTCTACAAATCTAATCCCAATGTCTGTACCTGAAAGTAAAATGCATTACAATCTGAGAATCAATATAGAGTCCAAGAAACTTGTGGAGAGAATCAAAATCTCGTACATTTTGTAACTCCTTTATCCCTTACACGCAGTACTTGACATACTTTGAGTTCTCGATTTTTTATGGGAATGAATTATCCACAGAGAAATACCTTGGGATGGAAAATTCAATGAACCCTGAAGAATATCAGGAAACCCCTTACTGAATGACTCCAGAGTACTAAACATGAAGAATCAGTCTAAATACAATCATATAGTGATCATTATGTAAAGTCATAGAAGTTTAGATTTAGAAAGAATCTCTCCATGTAACACTGTCCAGTCTTCTACTTATTGCTGTCATCACTAAAAGTCCTGATCAAGAGATTCATCATTTATGCTCTAATTAACTTTTTAGATTATGAGTTAATCATTATTTAACTACTTCATGAAATAATCTGTGTAACAGCTCTAATTTCTATAATTTGCTTTCAGTTACTTTATTAATATTTGTCTCTTAGGAATTTTTAATCCATTGTTTGTTTGTTTTTTTTTTTTTCCTGTAAAATACCCTTTTCCAGTTGATACGTCTGGAAATATTTTAGAGATAGTTTCAGTATTTTCTTCTATACTTCTCCTTTGAACAACATTAAATATAAGACACGATTTCCAGACTCCTTGCCATCTGGCTGCTTTTTTCTAAACTTGTTCTGCTTGAATATTATCCAGCTTAAATCTATTTCCAATCACCAATGTGAGTGGAGATTTTTGTTGTTGTTGTTGAAATTTAAATAACTGTGTGCAGATAATTTTCAGATCTTTGTCCCTTGCTCCTGGGCTTTCCCGTGTTCCCTCCAAGCCAATTTCCAGTGCCAGTTCTGGAAAGGAAAAATGGTGCTGGCAAGCTTCTACTGGTTTCCAGCTTTAGGCTGTGTCTGACTATCTGATATGGATTAATCTGATCTAAGTAGACATGCCATTGCAGCTAGTCTGATGGCTTTACTCATCCAGATGGCGAATTCACTCTTGGCCTGGTACAGAGGGACTGCCCTAAAAGAAATGGTAATACATGGTAATACTCCTCTGGAATCCAAATGTGCATTGGCAGGAATGAAACCCTGAGGCCACCCTCTCGGGCTTTTTCTTTCTCTTTTTTTCAGAGCATCCAGGTGGGAGACACTCCAGAATCACTCTTTTCTACAATGCCACAACATTGCCACATGCTTGAGTGTATACATTGAGACTGAAGATTAGAATTTTAATTCTAGCCTTGCTACTAATTATGCAATTTGGATTAAATACAGTGCCTTGCCACCAAGCAATCTCTCTCTTGCCTCAACTGCATTATCTGTGAAATGCAAAGATCTTTCTAGCTGTAAATTTTTGTGTCTGTCTTAATCATTTTGTGACTTAACATTGGTTTTTCTCACTTTCATGATGTGTACTTGGCAAATGCAGTCATTCTGAACCAACTGCTAAAAGGTCATGTTTACAATGACCCCTAGATGGATAGCACACACTTAGTCATTTGCTAGGAATAACTCTAGGGGAGTATATGAATAAATTTCAGAACATGCAAGGTAATTCAATCCCCAATTTCTTCTCTTGCTTGCTGTGCACAACTCCATTCTGACAGATGACACTGCCAAAGGTGTGGGCAGAACAAACAGGGAATTGTGTGACAGAAGAGAGCAGTACTGTGGAGACACCAAACACAAACAGAGAAGGAGAAAACACCATTAATGATCTAAGTAAAACCAAAAAGCAAAGGAAACAGCATACACGTAAATGGTAAGTTAAGGAAGCTTTCTGCAACTGCCTGGCAGCACATCCTCTAAAGGAAATTTGTTTCAAATCATCACCACTAGAGCTGGTAGCACAGAGGTGCAAAACAGTTCCCAGTAAAGGAAAATGAGGCAGGAGTAGGAAAATCCAAACTAGAAATAGAAATAATGACAATTTTACTAGAGGACAAAATGCTACATCTCCTTTACTAGACTAAATTTGAATGTTAACACTGCTTCCGCAGTGTTAGATGCAATAGTGAGGCATTGGTAATCAAACCTCTTGTCAACGCCACTCTTTCATTTGATCGTGACACAAAGGAGAAGAATGGAGAAATTAGGGATGTATAAGAAAAACAGGAAGAACTGGGAATGGAAAGGGTGACAAGCTTAAACTGCTTATACTCCTAGCCCTCCCCTTGCAAAAGACTTACATTCATCTGTGTGAAACCACTGAGGAAACATGTTTTACATATAAATAATAGACTAGTCATAGTAAAGGGCTTTGCCTATCTCAGTACATAATGATAGATGAAATCTACTATCCTACACATTATAAACAGTTTTTAAAAGTGATCATAACACTATTTATTTACAGAGGCTTTTGTTCCTTAATTAGGGATGTGTCAGGACTTAGGGCAGGCTGCCCCCAAATTTGTCAAACTGGCATATTGATTATTTTCAATTAAAGTTACTTGAGAAACAGCTGGTGCAAGAAGGATGTTCTGACCCTCCTCTCCGTCTCTCTGAGAGCAGGAAATAAATCTCTAATTGAAAACACACCCTACCTGTATCAAGAGGTCTAGAGACATTCTTGTCACCAGAGATAAGGAATTCAGGGCAGAGAAGGTTGTTTAAAGAAATCTTGTTATATCTTTACTGATTTACTAGCCCAAACCCAAACTCTGGATTCTGCACTAATTATGCACCCAAGCTTAATTTGTCTTGTCAGTTCATCACAAATTTGTTTCTCTGTCTAAAAAGTATAAAAGCTTCCTGCTTTGCTTATATTTTAGGTCTTGTTTCTATGAGACCTCCATGCATTCAAATTAAATCTGTGTTGTTGATTTTTCTCTTCTTAATCAAATTTGTGTTAATTTAATAACCAAAAAAATTCAAGAAGCGTTGAAGTTCTCACTGTTGCTTCCTGACCTGCATACAGATTTCTCAAGAGGCAGGTCAGGTGGTCTAGTATTCCCATCTCTCTCAGAATTTTCCACAGTTTATTGTGATCCACACAGTCAAACGCTTTGGCATAGTCAAGAAAGCAGAAATAGATGTTTTTCTGGAACTTTCTTGCTTTTTCCATGATCCAGTGGATGTTGGCAATTTGATCTCTGGTTCCTCTGCCTTTTCTAAAACAAGTTTGAACATCAGGGAGTTCACGGTTCACGTATTGCTGAAGCCTGGCTTGGAAAATTTTGAGCATTACTTTACTAGCACGTGAGATGAGTGCAATTGTGCGGTAGTTTGAGCATTCTTTGGCATTGCCTTTCTTTGGAACTGGAATGAAAACTGACCTTTTCCAGTGCTGTGGCCACTGCTGAGTTTTCCAAATTTGCTGGCATATTGAGTGCAGCACTTTCACAGCATCATCTTTCAGGATTTGAAACAGCTCAACTGGAATTCCATCACCTCCACTAGCTTTGTTCATAGTGATGCTTTCTAAGGCCCACTTGACTTCACATTCCAAGATGTCTAGCTCTAGATTAGTGATCACATCATCATGATTATCTGGGTCATGAAGATCTTTTTTGTACAATTCTTCCGTGTATTCTTGCCACCTATTCTTAATATCTTCTGCTTCTGTTAGGTCCATAATTTTCAATATTTGTTCATATAAGTGATTACTCAAAATTAAACTAATTTAGTTCCCCTCTATATGGAAAACAACAATATATGAAGATTCTTGGATTTAAACATTAGAAATCATTTGCTCTTCCCAGTTTGTCATTCTCTTTTAAAACTTTGAACCTATACAAACACATTTCACATCTAAAATATATTTTCCCTCCTTTTTTTGCCTTTTTCCTATGACAATCTTTGCATCATGTAAATGCTATACTATCCTTAAAGTTTCCCCTGAAATTCTTAGTCCCCAGAAAGTGTTCTCTTCTGATTCCTTATAATAATAACTTTTCATCTAACCCACTCATATATGTCATCTTATAATAAAAGTTTGACTTTTTACATCAGATAAAACTTGGTCTTTACCTGACTTTTGAGAAATCTGTATGCAGGTTAGGAAGCAACAGTTAGAACTGGACATGGAACAACAGACTGGTTCCAAATAGGAAAAGGAGTATGTCAAGGTTGTATATTGTTCCTGCTTATTTAACTTATATGCAGAGTACAATTATGAGAAACACTGGGCTGGAGGAAGCACAAGCTGGAATCAAGATTGCCGGGAGAAATATCAATAACCCCAGATATGCAGATGACACCACCCTTATGGCAGAAAGTGAAGAGGAGCTAAAAAGACTCTTGATGAAAGTGAAAGAAGAGAGTGACAAAGTTGGCTTAAAGCTCAACATTCAGAAAACTAAGATCATGGCATCTGGTCCCTTCACTCCATGGCAAATAGATGGGGAAACAGTGGAAAACTGTGGCTGAATTTATTTTTCTGGGTTCCAAAATCACTGCAGATGGTGACTACAGTCATGAAATTAAAATATGCTTACTCCTTGGAAGGAAAGTTATGACCACCCTAGATAGCATATTAAAAAGCAGAGACATTACTTTGCCAACAAAGGTCTGTCTAGTCAAGGCTATGGTTTCTCCAGTGGTCATGTATGGATGTGAGAGTTGGAATATAAAGAAAGCTGAGCACTGAAGAACTGATGCTTTTGAACTGTGGTGTTGAAGAAGACTCTTGAGAGTCCCTTGGACTGCAAGGAGATCCAACCAGTCCATTCTAAAGGAGATCAGTCCTGGGTGTTCACTGGAAGGACTGATGTTGAAACTGAAACTCAAATACTTTGGCCACCTGATGTGAAGAGCTGACTCATTTGAAAAGATCCTGATGCTGGGAAAGATTGAGGGCAGGAAGAGAAGGGGACGACAAAGGATGAGATGGTTGGATGGCATCACCGACTCAATGGAGATGGGTTTTGGTGGACTCTGGGAGTTTGTGGAGGACAGGGGGCCTGGTGTGTTGCGGTCCATGGAGTTGTAAAGAGTCAGACACGACTGAGCGACTAAACTGAACTGAACTGGATTAGAAGTCTTACAGGCAGGTGTCCAATCTTGTATTTCTTAGCTGTCCTCAATGCCCACAAGGAATGTCATAGACACATTTAAGATTTTCAACTTACTGCTGTTTGAAAAGAACTTCTTATGGTATATAAGGTCTGTGTAAGGTGTGATATATAATGCTTTTGAAACACTTGTTTCTCAAAGCCTAGACAAACTGCTTAGGGAGATAATTCTTATCAGGAAATTGATTTTTATATAGCACACTCTAATAAAAGCATAAAGTTTTATGGGGACTTCAAATATAAATATACATATAAATCATTTAACGTGGGAGATAAGGGTGGCACTAGTAAAGAATTTGCCTACCAATACAGGAGATGCAAGAGATGCTGGTTAGATCCTTGGTTTGGGAAGATCCCCAAGAATAGGAAATGGTAACCCACTCCAGGATAATTGCCTGGGAAACACCATGGAAAGAGGAGCCTGGTGGGCTATAGTCAGTCCATGGGGTTGCAAAGAGTCAGGCACTACTGAGTACACACACAGACACACACAGACACACACACACACACACACACAGTGTTATAAAGGAGCCCTCAGCAATGTGTCAACACTGGGGCTATCCTAATCTACAGTCATTTTAGAGAAGTGGGGTCAAGATTACATTTGATCACTTAATGGCCATGTGACTTTGGATGAGTTTCTTAAATCCCTAATTCTCTATTTTCAAAACATAAGATAATAATAAGCTCCTTAACTATCTCCTAAGGTCTAAGTACCAAGTGATACAACATATGTAAAATCCTTCTAAACCACAATACTCTACAGTGTTTTATTTTAGGTGTTATGATGCTTGGGTAAAAAAAAATCAGTGATTACATCAGCAATGCTTTTTCCATGTTTAACTAGCCTTTCTGAAATATAAAAAACACATTCTTTTCATATTTATTTCAACAGTGCCTATTATAATGTCAGTTACTCGACTTGGAATTCCAAAGTATGTTTTCAATAAAATAATAAGTTAATCCAAATTGTATCTCTGCTATATTGTGAGAGAATATACTAAGGAAAATACAGAGATATATAATGTAAATAGACCAATGTTCAGGCAAAATCGAAATCCATGAGTAAACTTAATTTTGCTTATCATATATTCATCTATCACTAAACCGGAGTTATAACATATTCACATATTATTTTACATTAACAGCATGGCTGAATTTACAGGTATTTTTAGATACTGATATTAATTTTTCTTCAAGTAGCACCACTTGGACATAATACTTGATCATTTAGCTCAGAGGAGAGCAAACTTTTCTAGAAATGTCTATATAATAACTATTTCATGTTTTATGAGTCACAACTACTCAATACTGCCCTACATTGTGAAAATATCCATAGATGTTTTCATGTAAGAAATGGGTGTGGCATGAGATCATTGGATGGCATCACTGACTCAATGGACATGAGTTTGAGCAAGCTCAAGGAGATGGTGAAGGACAGGGAAGCCTGGCAAGCTATAGTCCATGGGGTAGCAAAGAGTTGTCCAGAACTGAGTGACTGAACAGCAACAATGTTACAATAAATCTCTATCAACAAAATTTATTCCTCAGGTGGTAGTATGCTCACCTTTGTTTAGTTCAGCAAAACATGCTTAGAACATAATAGCTTAAGCACTCAGAAATTTGAGCATGCATAGAAAATCTCAATAAGAGTCTCAACTTTCTGGGACTAAAAACACAAGGACAATGTCATGAAGATGCACAGATTTAAACTAGAGTCATAATTTGAAATAGTGTGGAGAACTTGACTCAACATAATACATAGAAATCAATTGTTAGGATCACTGGAAAACAATTAAAAATAAAAACAAATGATTCAACTCTAAATTTATAGGCGTTCAGAAAGGGTTTAACACATTGGTAGTACTTAGTAACAGCTGAAAAAATGGTTAAATCTCATAATGACAAATGAGAAGTCTAATATTAAAAGGACTAATTGTATAACTTGTATAAAAACTACTGTAGACTTATTTTCAGTTTTAGATATATGTGGTAATTCTGTTTAAAGATAGCACATAATAATCCATCATCAGTACTATACCATATGGCAGTCTTGTTTCCAATAGTATCTTAGAAGTTGTCAACAGAACAACCCAAATTTCTTCTCTTTTGCAGTCACTTTGATGGCCACTGAAAGGAACTCCATAGTCTGGAGCTTAATCTTTATGTAGTAATTAAACTACTGGTTGCCTCAGTGCTATGAAATGGAAAGTAAATCTATTTCAGATCAGACAGTTCTGTGCTTGGCTCCACATCCCTGTCCCTTTCTGAGGATAGACCTTGGCTCTCATTTTAGGCACATGAAGAGTTTCTTGCTGGTTAGAGAATTGAGGTTAAGTTTATTAAGCATGCAAGTCCCATATTCAACATCTATATATTGATGTTGAAGGGATCAATCACAGCTCTTCAAAAAACTTTTTAGCCTATTCCTTGTGTTTTGTTTGGGATACAAACAAAATGCAATATTTTCATTTGTAATAAACAATACAAAAACACACAACTCTGTGGCAACCATTCCTTTGAAAATGTGATTTCAATCTAGGAGATCCTGGATTCAAACTTGAAATTGAGTCTTTGCAGTTTAAATGACCTTTCTATGCATAAGTTTATCCATCTGTAAAATGGGTTTTAATAACATACTAACTAAATTAACACATAAAAATCTTAAAGCAGTTCCCATTTTTAGGGGAGAATAAGATGTTGGTCTTCTGTCTCTCAAAAGACTCAAACTTAACTAAGTCCTCAGTAATATTATTTGCAGACCATTGAAGTAATTTTCTAAAAGCCTATTTTAAAGTTACTGGGAGAAATATTTTTAAGTAAAAAACAAGCCAGTCAGCAAAATATAAACATTGTTTTTTCTCCCCAAAATGTTTTGAAGTTATTTCTTTTTAGAAACTAAACATAATGCAATATACATAATAGTTAGCTAAATGTTACACTTTCTAAAAACTAAACTTTATACACTCATGTGTACATATTACACTCATTTTATGTTTAAATTCTTCTCCCAAATGGAAATGTTCATCTTCACTGTGGCTTAAAGAGAGCATTAGGATTGAATTTTCAGTCTTTCAAATTTTGAATTTACATAAAAGTAATAACTTACAAGTATGATTACTAGGTGTTCCAATGATGTATTTTTTTGTAACAGCAGCTGCTGAAGAAATGGCAAACTGTTCTCAATATTAAACCTTTAGAGTGTAGTTTATTCATTATATCACTATAACTACAGCTTCCTATCAAACTTGGGCAAGGAAGAGCCTGGAGAGAAATCTAGTAACACTAAGAGACATATTATAACTGATCATCTAGAGTACCATGAGAACTTTCCAGAATATCTCTTTACAAAACACCCAGAGGAAATTAAGTGCTCATCTTGCTTTGTAGGTAGAAACAAGTGATCTAATGCTTTATAACTGAATGTACTAGTAGAAAATGACTGCTTAGTCTTGCAACAATTATTATGAGTTAAGCATTTGGCACCACAGGAAAAACAAACAAGCATTTCCTGTGAAGGAAAAAAGGAAGTATTGTGGTAGCTTTAGTTAAGCTTCAT
Organism: Oryx dammah; assembly: GCF_014754425.2. NCBI lineage: Eukaryota > Metazoa > Chordata > Mammalia > Artiodactyla > Bovidae > Oryx > Oryx dammah. Next base: position 6,860,807 of record NW_024080444.1, on the reverse strand, counting down.
GGGATAACTTTGTGGAAATGTTTATAAATTTGGCACTTAAATATAATAACTTATCATGTAGGTGTAATCTTTTGAAGAGTACAAATAAAATCTACTTCTTTCCAAAGGTATAAATTCTTCACAAGGTACAACCAAATATACTTCAATATGTCAAAATATGTTTGCAATACTTTAGGATATATTTCTTTAAGGCAGTATAGACAATTCCTAAACTATAATTTATATATTAAACCATTTATTAATTTACTTATTCAACTAAAATATATCAAATGACAAATAATAATAATAATAAGAGACTATTTATAAGCCTATAGTCCTGAGCAGTCATCTTTTTCCATGGAAATAGTGCTTTATAAGATGAATTCCTCATGACAATTCACAAAATGAACTTTATACCTACCAAAGTGCATTGCACTAAGCAGGGCAATTTCATCTCTACCTAACACCAAAAGTTCCAAAGGAAAAAGTAATTGGAATTTCCATCTGTGATATAGGAAATGAGTATGGTTCTAATAGAAATCATTCTAAAATACATAAGATATATGTATTTCCATACATGTATTCTTCAAGTACATTTCTTCTAATTTATGACCAGACAATAGGAAAAAAATATTTAGAAGTCCAGATCCTCTAGAAAATACAAGCTATATACTGTTTAAGCACAAAGATGGGGAAAAGAAGATATGCTTCCCATAATTCTCTGTCTATATGAAAGGTAATGACTCTAGGTCAACTTCATCTTCAGGAAGGAGAACTAGAGTGTTACTGAACTCAAGAAGTCTGCAAGATAGGGATAATATTTAAGCATTTCTGATATTAGTATAAGTTAATCAATCTTAATTTCATTTTCCTCATTTATAAAATCAGAAACTTCTACTTACCCATGTCTTTGGACTGTTGTCAGTATTAAATAAAGCATTATACATAAAATATTCAGTACAAAGGTTAATCATAGAATCTACTCAGAAAGTTCAGCTGTGAATAAACACATTTCTTTTTTGAGTGATGGAAATGTTCTGGATTTAGATAGTGGTAAACTTGCACAATTCTGTGAATATATTAAAAAGCCACTGAATTTTACTTTAAAATGGTGTGTTTCATTGAAAACTTCACTATGTAAATTACCCTTCAAAAATAAGATTAGCTATGACTGTATTTTTTACACTACATATTAATAAAATAAATGGAAATACCAGACCAACTGACCTGCCTCTTGAGAAATCTGTATGCAGGCCAGGAAGCTACAGTTAGAACTGGACATGGAACAACAGACTAGTTCCAAATATGAAAAGGAGTACATCAAGGCTGTATATTGTCACTCTGCTTATTTAACTTATATGCAGAGTACATCATGAGAAACACTGGCCTGGAGGAAGCATAAGCTGGAATCAAGATTGCTGGGAGAAATATCAATAACCTCAAATATGCAGATGATACCACCCTTATGGCAGAAAGTGAGGAAGAACTAAAGAGCCTCTTGATGAAAGTGAAAGAGGAGAGTGAAAAAGTTGGCTTAAAGCTCAACATTCAGAAAACTAAGATTATGGCATCCAGTCCCACCACTTCATGGCAAATAGATGGGGAAACAGTGTCAGACTTTATTTTTTTGGGCTCCAAAATCACTGCAGATGGTGACTGCAGCCATGAAATTAAAAGACACTTGCTCCTTGGAGAAGGAAATGGCAACCGATTCCAGGACTCTTGCCTGGAAAATCCCATGGATGGAGGAGCCTGGTAGGCTACAATCCATGGGGTTGCAAAGAGTTGGACATGACTGTGTGACTTCATTTTCACTTTTCTTTCCTTGGAAGAAAAGTTATGACCAACCTAGACAGCATATTAAAAAGCAGAAACATTACTTTCCCAACAAAGGTCCATCTAGTCAAAGCTATGGTTTTTCCAGTAGTCATGTAAGGATGTGGAGATGGTGATGGCACCCCACTCCAGTGCTCTTGCCTGGAAAATCCCATGGATGGAGGAGCCTGGTAGGCTGCAGTTCATAGAGTCACTAAGAGTTGGACACAACTGAGCAGCTTCATTTTTACTTTTCACTTTCATTGGAGAAGGAAATGGCAACCCACTCCAGTGTTCTTGCCTGGAGAATCCCAGGGATGGGGAAGCCTGGTGGGCTGCCTTCTATGGGGTCGCATGGAATTGGACACGACTGAAGTGACTTAGCAGCAGCAGCAGCATCTATGGATGTGAGAGTTGGTCTATAAAGAAAGGTGAGAACCAAAGAATTGATGCTTTTGAACTGTGGTGTTGGAGAAGACTCTTGAGAGTCCCTTGGACGGAAAGGAGATTCAACCAGTCCATCCTAAAGGAAATCAGTCCTGGGTGTTCACTGGAAGGATTGACGTTGAAGCTGAAACTCCAATACTGATGCTGGGAAAGATTGAGGGCAGGAGGAGAAGGGGACGACAGAGAATGAGATGGTTGGGTGGCATCACTGACTCAACGGACATGAGTTTGGATAAACTCTGGGAGTTGGTGATGGAGAGGGAAGCCTGGCATTTTATGGTCCATGGGGTTGCAAAGACTCAGACTGAACTGAACTGAACACATGTATTTTGTAGTTTTTTTTTTTCCTGTCTTGAAATTGTATGGAACCCAAATCTGTAAAGTAGGTTTGACATAGTAACAGCTATCTTGAATTTCATTAGCTTTGCAATAACTTTTCATTATACTATAGCATGTAACAATAGTGGGTGGGACAAGCAACAGGAGGGATTGGAAAAATGGAGTGATAAATGCTGATAAAGTCAATGAGTTTTTAAAAATTTCTGAGATATCATAATTTAGATGACTCAATATACTTAAGTTTAGCTAAAAGTAAGTAGGCAACATTGAAGAGGACAAAATAGCACATGAAATAACATCCAGGTCAATTAAGCCATCACTAGAGAAGTAGGCATTGGAAAGTTAATAATTTAATCATCTAAACTGCTTGAAATTCAGATTTTACCACAGCCAAATTCTAACTTCTCTACATATATTAAATGAATAGCTTTGAGTAAAGCAGCTTATTCAGCGTGCCTTCTTTTTTCTAATTAGTCAAAAGCTGATTATAACCTGTGAGCTTCTTGGGATTCATTCAGTAAACTCTAATGCTCTTCCCCATCATCTTCTGCAATGTCTTCAATGATAAATGCATTCATATTTCCTGTTCAGAGCCAATCACTTTATCTCATAATGGTCTACCTTCTCAACGACACTATAAGCAATACAAGGGCAGAGTTTATGGTACCCATTGGTTATATTAGTAACTAATTAGTCTCTGCACCATAGTAATATCTACTGAGTGATTTTTGTGTGCTGGACATCAATAATAAATAGAATCTCCAAGACTAGAACCAAATTTTCTGATTTCTGTTTAGAGCTCGCACATTCTGCCTGCTGCCTCCCCACAGTGCCCCTTGAGAGATACAGAGGTTACTCTGTATTAAAATAACTTTGCTGCTGCTGCTGCTGCTGCTGCTAAGTCGCTTCAGTCATGTCTGACTCTGTGCAACCCCATAGACGGAAGCCCACAAGGGTCTCCCATCCCTGGGATTCTCCAGGCAAGAACACTGGAGTGGGCTGCCATTTCCCTCTCCAAAATAATTTGGGGCTAAAACATATAAGAAATGAAAATTCATGCAAGTGTTTCAATCTGTGCTCCCAGACTATTTATTATACCTGGATATTAGGTAAGGAAGTCTGAATGTATTTAATATCTTTGGAACTTTGAGGAAAAATAAAAGGAGCTGTTTTTTGGTTGACCTCATAAAGTGTGAACTAGGTAAGAGAAAATAACTCAATACAGACTAGTACTTCAAGGACAGAACAATCATACTTTTTGACTGTGTGAGTTACTGACCTTCCATTTCAAGAATAAGATGCAATCTAAAAGATGTTGAAAAAATATTTAAAATTAAAAATGATTGATGAAATAGTCCATTATTTAGATCCCTTTTTTCACATTACAGGATATGCCAACACATGAAGAAACTGAAGGATGATAGCTACAAGACTGTAAAAGAAATTGCTCAATTGTCTTATTTAGGAATTCAAGGACACTTCAGAACCATGTTTCTGACTAAAAGTGAGCCTGTGCACCTAACATAGTAGAGATTTTGAGTTCAGTATCTTTATTTCACAGGACTCTGCTTTTCATTTTCCAAATTTGAAAAACATTAGGGTTGTTTTATAAAACCAAGTCAAAGTCTAAATTCCATTGACATATAATTTAGTCATTATTCATTCCAATAGCAAGAACTTAAGAATATTTGGAATTAACTAGAAAAGCATGTTCATGAAGTACTTTACTCATTCAGAGCCAAATCTGTAATAGCAAATCTATTAACTTTCTGGAGAAATGAAGCCACGAAACAAGACATTAAAAATCTTTTTTGATTGTTTTTTGTTAGCTTATGGAATCTGCTGTCGAAAAAAAAAATTCAATGCTATAGGGATACCAAAATATTCACAAAACATCTCAAAGACTCAATATGCATATGAATCAAACCCACCCACTAAGAATAAGACTAGATGAAATACACGACAAAATTGTTATAAAGCAGGCTTTATAACATTGCATTTCATTGATTTTAAAATGCAAAGTTTTCGCACATGTTAACAAGTCTGAACTAGGGTGGTATCTTATAGTCAGTGGAATCTTTGGATTGAGAGAATTTTTTAGTGGAATACAAAATAGAGCTATATCATACAAAATGTATGCAGGTCAAGAAGCAACAGTTAGAAATGGACATGGAAAAGACTGGTTCTAAATTGGGAAAGGAGTACGTCAAGGCTGTATATTGTCACTCTGCTTATTTAACTTCTATGCAGAGTACATCGTGTGAAATGTTGGACTGGATGAAGCACATGCTGGAATCAAGATTTCTGGGAGATGTATCAATAATCTCAGATATGCAGATGATAGCACCCTTATGGCAGAAAGTGAAGAGGAACTAAACAGCCTCTTGATGAAAGTGAAAGTGAAGAGTGAAAAAGTTGGCTTAAAAATAAACATTCATAAAACCAAGATCATGGCATCTAGTCCCATCACTTCATGACAAATATATGGGGAAACAATGGAAACAGTGACAGACTTTATTTTCTTGGGCTCCAAAATCACTGTGGACAGTGACTGCAGCCATGAAATTAAAAGATGCTTGCTTGCTTCTTGGAAGAAAAGCTATGACCAACTTAGACAGCATATTAAAAAGCCAAGACATTACTTTGCCAACAAAAGTCCGTCAAAGCTACTGTTTCTCCAGTACTCATATATGGATGTGAGAGTTGGACTATAAAGAAAGCTGAGTGCCGAAGAATTGATGCTTTTGAACTGTGGTGTTGAAGAAGACTCTTGAGAGTCTCTTGGACTGCAAGGAGATCCAACCAGTCCATCCTAAAGGAAATCTGTCCTGAATATTCACTGGAAGGATTGATGCTGAAACTGAAACTCCAGTACTTTGGCCACCTGATGCGAAGAGCTGACTCATTTGAAAAGACCCTGACGCTGGGAAAGTTTGAATGCAGGAGGAGAAGGGGACAACAGAGGATGAGATGGTTGGGTGGCATCACTGACTTGATGGACATGAGTTTGAGCAAGCTCTGGGAGTTGGTGATGGACAGGGAAGCCTGGTGTCTTGCAGTCCATGGGGTTGCAAAGAGTCAGACACGACTGAGTGACTGAACTGAACATCATACAATCACCATGTTCTATCCTAAACAGTAATTTGTGTCTTACAAAAACCTACACAAAAGTAAATCATAAAAAACAAGTATATTTTTCTTTCTGAAATACAGTAGGATAAGTGTCTAAGGAACCCAATTTTATTTCTGACAGTCACTGCTGTCATATTGTTTCTATACTCATATTTGGTTTATATTAAATAAGAGACAGGAGAGTTTGATTTCCCCACTGGAAAAACTCAATGAACTATGGTAAAAATATCAGCAACATTATGTAAGAACTGACCTGGAATTTGAGATGCACAGTAGATATTTAGGTACCATTATAAATTACTACCTAGTTTGACAGAGTCTTTCAACTTTTTTTCATAAAATAGAAGTAATTATTTTTGTCTCTCTGGAAAGATTAGAATGTCCCAATAGTAAAATATAAATTATTTAAAAGTGCTTCCTTGAGAAGCATTAATTATGTTAGTTACTATATTTAAAATATACCCCTCTGTTGACTAATTTAGTACTTAAGTATTCAGGACTGGAAATTGATTTTGGAATTGTTTTAAAGATAGTGGCAAATAATTAGAGTTATAATTGGATAATGGACACTAGACCTTCCAAATTAGATTGTGACTATTTCTTTCAAAATTAGAAACATATTTTTTAAATTTTGATTAATATAAACTCATATAACCCAAATGTTTTTAAGTTCATTTAAAATAATTATGGTTTGAAATTGTCAACTATATGCCAATTAGAAGATAGAAATGTTTACCAAAATAATATATTTTTAGAATAATTGATTTTTAAACTTTCTAGGGATGATTAGAAAGAAAGGACATTTATTATTAAGAATGCCAGAGAGTATGATCACATAAATCCATATCCTCTTAATAAAAGAAAGTATTTTTCTCTCATTTATCTGGAGAAACAGGGAATGCATGCAACTTATTCAAAAGCAGCAGTATCAGTATGAAAAAGGTTAAAAAGAAGTTGGCTAGCAAAGTCTATTCTTTTCTTATCAACACTGGAAATCATTAATTGGAAGCTTAAAAGACCACCCATAATGACCTTGGTTTCAGAATTAAAATATAATATTACGTTTGTATGGGCCTACGTAACCTAGGGTCTCTAATGAGACATACGTTTTGGCCTATACTTGATTCCCGTCCACAGTCAAAGACCAAGAATATGGCTGATTAAAGGAACAAAGCACCTTATGCATATTCTGCCAGAGTTCCTTACAAAGTGAAAAAGAAAATGGGGAAGCTTAAGGGAATAGACATGTCTATCACTCACCTATACGTCATTGTAAAACAACACTGACATAAAAAGCAGTGGCTTGCTGTGTCAAGCAAAAATCAGCATATATGTCTGAACAAAATGTCCATGTGGACCACTGGTCTGGTTTCAATACTGTTTGCTGAAGCAGCTTTTGTTTTTTGTTTTTAAAATACATTTTTAAATTTTAATTGGAGGTTAATTACTTTACAATATTGTAGCAGCTTTTGAATCCAGAAAAAGTAAGTAAAGATCTCAACTTGACACGGAATTGTAGACTATTCTTTTAGTTATACAACATTTGAATATTTCTTTAAATACTTCTCTGAAAGTATCATTAGAGTAATTTTTCTGCTAAGAAAATACTGCAACCAGTTTAAGTCACAGTCCTATTGACTAAGATACTTGTACTCAGGGACTTAGAAAGCACTGTTAATTGTCAAAAGGTGTCCTATAAAAAATGTGTTTCCATACAGCTTCCAAACTTGTAAGATTGGATGACTTGGCTTTAATATTTTACTCCTTCCATCTTTATATTTATCATATTTTAAAGAATATTTTTCTTCTTTCCTCACATATCAATATTTTTAATAAATATCAATGACCTAAGAGACAATATTACAGTGGTTTAATGTAAAACTACTCACAAAGCAGAGTCATTGTGGGTTGGTGAGCACAGAAGTTTGACATGATTTTCCTAATTCTTAGAACTACTTCAAGATGAGACATTGAAAATCAATCTCATGCTTTTTCTTTTCTAAACAATCATCTATGTCTTAGACTAATCCATAGAAGAGAGCATAGCAAAATAAAATCATTAGAAAGAAATAAATGATACTGCTTATGTTTTTTGACACAGGGCAGGATAATTGTCCGTAGAAACACGCTATCTCATTTCCCATTTCCGATATTAGTTCTTGCTGTCACATGGAGATATACCATATCCATAATCACGTTTGGTTTAAGTAAAACAAGAGGCCGCAGAGCTTGATTTCTCAACAGGAATTGCAGTAGGAAATTAAAATAATGGCTCTTATGGCAAAAGACTGCTGTGATGACAGTAAGCTAATTTTCCAGGCTTGAGAATTTAAAAAATGTTTTGACAACCAACAGTGAAAAGCTTTCATCCTTATTTCACTCTTACACTAAGTGCCAGGTTTTTATGCATTTGTAATCATAGGCTTCTTCAAATGCAAGAATATTAGCATTACTGACTTGTTTTCCATTATCACATAAAGGCTCCTAACACTTTAGAGTGTCCTACATATTGGTTTAAGCTTCAGTACAATAATAATAATAAACTTCAAAACAGAGTATTGTAAGCCTGAAGGTGTCAGCATAGAAATTTGAAGAAAATAGAAAACTATGCATAATCAACAAAGAGGAAACAGGAATAGGTGAGACATCTGTCATTGTGCTGGTTCTAAATAAAATCATGTATTAAGTCTCACATTGACACTTCAAATAGTAGAGGAATGTTTTCACTTTAACGGATTTAACTTCAGATCTTTTCTTTTCTTTTGCAAGGCAAAATCTGCAAAACACAGTGAAATATAGGGTAAAAGTGTCCACTGTCAAAGAGATGAAGGATAATAGACTATTTTAATATTTGATTCTAAAGTTGGGCCATCAGGAATTTATAATTGTTCCATATTTTATTTCAGAACCCATGAATGCACTGTTCACATCATACCTGGATGTCATTTCTGATATCTGCAAAGCAACATTAGAAAAATGAATACAGTCCTATTCCTTCTCATTACTCATGGTCACCCTCTGCATTTTAATAGAGAAAAATAGCCAATGATGCCTTCTCTACATGTAAGACTGAATGGATGACAAACATGATATTTGAGCAAGAATGAAAACTGAGCTTATGTGAAAAGACTTTATTCTTCTAATGCATAAAACATGAAAGTGTTAAGCTGGAACATTTGAAAACCAAATTTATAGTGATTGCATATTGCATGGTAATTAGTTATAATTAGTCAGCAGTTCACATGAGTTATTATAAAGGTATTATCTTGACACAACCAAGATGTGTTCTCCCACATTAATAAGTATGTGTATACATGATAGCAATGATAATCACAAAAAGCCATGGTCATCATCTACATATACCTGCAGCCATGCAATTAAAAGATGCTTGCTCCTTGAAGAAAAGCTATGACCAACCTAGACAGAATATTAAAGAGCAGGGACATTACTTTGCTGACAAAGCTCTGTCTATCAGAGCTATGGTTTTTCCAGTAGTCCTGTATGGACGTGAGAGTTGGAATATAAAGAAAGCTGAGAACCGAAGAACTGATGCTTTTGAACTACGGTGTTGGAGAAGACACTTGATAGAGCTGCATTGATCATAGAATAGCAGAGACACCATCTTGAGCAAAAAAGAAAATGCCATACAGGCAATAATGTTCTCTCTTCTAGGTTACAATACTAGAATTGGGTAGTGGCCAAACATATGGTGGTAGAGAAAGTTACTAAAACAGACTTTCTTATTTGGGTTGTTTCCTTTTCACCTCTTCTTTCTTACAGAATTCAAAACACAACCAAAGTGGTGAAAGTATCCCTCATACTCATATCTTCCTACAAACAAACAAACAAACAAACAAACAAAAAGGCTGTTCACAAAAGGTACTCCTATTCTGTCTGAGCTTGCACTGTCATATCTCAGCAGCAACCGGTGGCAGTGTCTTCCTGTGTCACATCTTTCTCAGACTTGCAGAGTAAAAGGGAAGAATATAGTTTTATTCTAGGAGAAAGACATTGGTCACTTTAGGAAGATATCCTCTTTCAGTCATTTATATTTTCCAAAATTAAATGCTTAAAATGTCCAAGAACTGAGCCATTAATCCCAACTTTATGGATGGAGAAACTACACATTTAAAAAGTATGTAACTAATGCAAAGGCATGCAGGCAATAAACTGCAGTACTGGAATTTGAAACCTGAAGTCTCATCATATGGTTAAAGATCAATGTACTTCCACTCTACTTTTTCTACACCCACTATGAAGTATCTTTTTTTTCAGGTGAAAAAAAAAAAAAAAGCACTCAAGATACTAAATTCTAAAGACAGCAAAAGCCACTGAGCTAGAATGATGGGAGTATTCTTTTTTTTCCATGTGATCATCTCTTGGAGTATTTCAAACTAGCTTCAGTCATATAAATATATAATATCAGTGCCATCATAAATAGTTTTGCTTTTGATTTCCATAGTCAGTTCATTGAGGCTAGCAGTTTTCATTACAGTTTCAATTTTAGGATTGTTAAGAACATTGATCTAAAATTAGACTTATTTTCCAGGTTTAAATTTCAGAACGATTACATCAAAGTAGTGTGAATGTCAGCAAATTCCTCAGTGCCTCAGTTTTATCATCCATAAAATAGGAACACAAATAATATCCTCAAGAGGGTTGGTAGAAATTAAATAATTTAATGTATGTCATGCCCTCCCCATGCCAGTATATAATAAATACTATGTAAAAGTTTGCTACTATTTTTTAAATTGTGTGAAATTTGTAATTAAGTGAAATTTATTAAGGTTTATGGCCATGCTATCTAGAAACAAATAAAATGTCAGAAGACTTATTTCAGAATCTTTGTTATGTTCACTTGAAATGGCCATCCTAAGTAAATGAGGTGGCAGCAATGGAGGCCAAGTTATAATAGGCTCACAATCCTTGGAGTTCTCTGGCTATCTTAGTATGTTAAGCCTTGTCTTTTTAGTAATAAAAGATTGTGGAGTCAGAATTAGTTATCATAGAAAGTCTTAAAGATGCCAAGCTTATCGACTTCTGATTGTCAAAGGAAGGACAGGTAACATTAGGATTAAAAAATGAAAGAGATTTGGAGAGTCTTTATCAGAAGTGAGTTATAAGGAAAAAAATTGTCTTGTGAGTAAATTAGTAAAAAGACATGCAGTGAGCTCTATAACTACTAATGTACACTAGCATATTAAAAGATCTGAGAATTTATCCAAGATGAATGATAAACATGTATAGATATTTTTAAGTCAGTTTTCCCCAAATGTATGTGTGTGTTGTGTGTGTAAATTTTAACCAGCAATACTTTATTTATTTATTTTTAATTAATTAATTTTTTATTTTACTTTACAATTCTGTATTGGTTTTGCCATACATTGACATGAATCCACCATGGGTGTACATGCGTTCCCAAACATGAACCCCCTCCCACTTCACACCAGTCAGAATGTCTGCGATCCAAAAATCTGCAAGCAATAAATGCTGGAGAGGGTGTGGAGAGAAGGGAACCCTCTTACACTGTTGGTGGGAATGCAAACTAGTACAGCCACTATGGAGAACAGTGTGGAGATTCCTTAAAAAATTGCAAATAGAACTGCCTTATGACCCAGCAGTCCCACTGCTGGGCATACACATGGAGGAAACCAGAATTGAAAGAGACACATGTACCCCAATGTTCATCGCAGCACTGTTTATAATAGTCAGGACATGGAAACAACCAGCAATACTTTAAAAAAATATATTTTGGCCATGCTGCAAGGCATGTGGCATCTCAGTTCCCCCACCAGGGATCCAAACCATACCGCTTGCATGAGCAGCAAAAAGTCCTGACCACTGGACCTCAAGCAAAGTGTCTAATCAGTGATACTTTTAACAATGCTTCTGAAGAATCTATTTTGGGAAAATTTCCCTAGGTTAGACTAAATTCTACCACTGGGCAGGTGGGTTTTTGGAAGGAATGAGGTATAAAATGATACAAAGTAACAAACAGAATTCACTTATTACACGGCATTTCACTAAATGCCTTCCATGTGTACACTCAACACTCATAATGATTCAAGGTGTAAGTATTCATTATTCTCAATTAATGGGGCAAAGAAACAGAAAGTGTTTAAACAACCATCCTAAGATTAGTAAGAAATATAATTTGATCTAGGCTAGAGTCTAGCTTCAGTGCTTAGGGATCCTGGGCTCTGAGTTCCATTACTTATTTAGGTAGGGAAGACAAATGACAAGAGAAGGAATGGTTTGATGGAGTAGATATTCAGCAATAAAATTCAAGAGGTGAATGATCTTAGAGCCACTGTTGGCTGTTTGCAAGGAAATCAGGAGGCATGAAGCATGGAATCATTAGCACTTCAGAGAATTTTTAGAACTCTGAGACTCCTTTTGTTATTATTTGTAGTTTCAATACTAGTAAACAACAAAATAAAAACAAATGCACAGGTTGGGTGGTAGCAAATGGGGAAGGGAAAAGAATATATATGTGTATATATATATATATATATATATTTTTTTGAGAATCTTCTATGTGTTACACATCTGCTTCTCACTGACATGAATTATTTTCACTTTATCCCTTGACTTTATAAACTGGAACTATTCTGTTTATTTTGTAGAAGAGGAAACTGAGGCTTAAATGACTCAACTTGTCCTTGAGTTGAATAATAAATAAGAAACAAAAGTGGCATTTAAATTCAGATGAGCCTGAAAAGTTTCTCCTGTAACATAGCCTGAGAAAGTGGAGGCTACAGGAGATGATGCTTTACTCATGAGTGAGAGGAACCCCAAGAAGCAGAAGAAGTGTTAGCAGCCTTCAAAGGAAGTAAAAGTAGATTTCCTACTGGGACGATGGAAAGTAAAGCAACAGATGTGAAAACAATTTATGTGAAAAAAAAAAAAAAAGCCTCCTCCACAGGCAGCTAAAAAAATGCAAAAAGATGCCCAATCTGGAAGGATAATCTGGAGGAATGTCAGTCCTTTCCTATAGCTGATGAAGCATCACCCCAGAATGCAGGGCCTAGCATGATGAGCATGGTGGTATCTCAGCTCTCCTTCTCTGCTAGATGCTTTTGAAAGAGTGCAGCCTGAACAGCCATAGGAAGTATCTCTGGACCTAGGGAGTTAACATTGACAGGTGAACCCAAGAAGGACTAGCTTAATCAAAGAAGGACTAGCTTCCATGATAGACCTCCTTCGTGCCTACATTTCAGATCAGATAGCCTACTACTCTCTCCTATGCCATACATTTTAAGGCTGAAAGCAATTACATGAAAATAAATTTTATATCAGAGAACTTACGTGCAATGAAAAAATGATCTCAAGTGCACTCAGTAAGTGTTACATAAAATCCTAAATTTTAACCACAGTAGCAGTGTTTTAGTGACTTCACATTATATCCACAAATAATTGCAAATCTACTTTAGGGATAGTTTTAGGTGCTATAAGAGATAGCTTTGGAACATACATGGTTAAAGAAACTCTGCCAATGCCTTAATTCCAAGGAAGGCAGGTCACATATCACTTAGCTGGCCACCCATCTGCCAAATTTTATAGGTATGCTAAAAAAGAACACTTTTAAAGGTACATCTCAATGCAAATTAATCACATATTTACTTAATTTTATCAAAATATTAATTGATAATATATTAATAAACACAAGTGCATGTGACAATATATGCTGAGACCATTTAAAAGTCAGACCCTTCCCCCAGCCTAATGACATGACGTTTGTTTTTTATGCCTTATAAAATCTTCACTCAGCTTCTCTCCTCCTTTTTCATTTTTACAGTCCCTATTATTTTCTGAAACTTGCACTGGATCAAGCTATTTCATCTAAAATTTGCCACAGATCCTTCAATATATTCTGCTGCCTGGAGTACTGAATTTGAAGAAACATGCCTCGTGAGTAGAAAACAAAAACAATTGTAAAAAAAATCAGATTTAGATTTAGATTATTGCTAGAAGGGTGTTGATATAAAAAGAACACACTTATTATTAATAAAAATTCCTAGAACTAGTATTAATATTATTATAATGCTTATTTATTCAGACATAAAATTTGTCTGGTGGTTGCCAGAGAAGAGAGGGTGGGTGAAACAGGTGTATTATACAGAGTGAAGTAAGCCAGAAAGAAAAATACCAATACAGTATACTAATGAATATATATGGAATTTAGAAAGATGGTAACGATAACCCTGTATGCGAGACAGCAAAAGAGACACAGATGTATAGAACAGTCTTTTGGACTCTGTGGGAGAGGGAGAGGGTGGGATGATTTGGGAGAATGGCATTGAAACATGTATAATATCATATATGAAACGAATTGCCAGTCCAGGTTCGATGCATGATACAGGATGCTTGGGGCTGGTGCACTGGGATGACCCAGAGGGATGGTACGCGGAGGGAGGTGGGAGGGGGGTTCAGGATGGGGAACACATGTATACCCATGGCAGATTCATGTTGAGATATGGCAAAACCAACACAATATCATAATTAACCTCCAATTAAAATAAATAAATCTATTTTTTAAAAAAGAAAAAGAATGAGAAGTACAAACTTTCAGTTATTAAACAAAAATCAGAGGGACAAAACAGGTCACAGTAGCTATGTTCTTTGATGATTTTGCCATAATTACTTATACTAATAAAATGCTTAAATAATAAAATGTTAATAATAAATTAATAAAGTCCAAAACTTATGTACAATTTTATCCTCAGGATTTGAGGTGTTCTCTCAGATATACATGAGCTCTATACTATCATGGTATTAGTAGTAGCATCTATAAACAGTTACCAATTCAATCTGGCATGTGCCCAATTTCATAAGAGCTTCAAAAATTTCTTTTGTAAAAAGGAGTTTTCAAAATTATACTTACAAAATATCAGAGAGAAAATATAATACCTGCATTCCAGTCCAAATCATATAAAAGAGAAATAACTCATAAAGTAAATCATCTTTTTCAGATAATTCACTCAAACAATGCACCTGCTTTATAATGATTGCACATACATCTCTTCATGCATTCCTTCAACAGTCTTTGGCAAAACACTCACTTTGTGTCAAATGTTAAGAAGAATAAGAGTAGGACCTGATTTCTAGAAGCCAATTAATAACAAATCAAAATTCAACAATGCAAACACCATGATAAAGGGATCACAAAGTGCTGAGGAAATATACAGAGCTATTGTAGCTGAGGAAGAAGGGAATGGCTGAGCAAGAAGCACATATCTTAGCAAGGTTTTCAAAGAATTTTTACTTACCCAACACTCATATCTGCTCATGCTTTTAGATACTTTTTATAGCTTGTCTTTTTTAATTTAAGCAAAGCTAGAACTGCTTCTCCATAAATATCTCTACAGTACCTGATTGTTTTTGACTTTCTTCCCTAAAACCAGGAGTAGGATATACATTGTCAAGATTATTGTGTTGTATCATTTTTTTTTATTGTGTTGTATCATGATGATGACTTTAAGCTGAATTATATTATGTATAAATATTTAAGAGCATTGTAGTGAGAAAAGGGTAAAAACAAATAAATGGGGGGGGAAACATTGTATTATGTATAATTAGCAAAAAATAGTAACAAAAGTTTCCCCAGACATCTAAAGCAAAATGGAAACTACCCAAGAGCCTCATTAGAGAAAGGGAATAACACAATTAAATCTCCTTAAAGCCCTTTGTGCTTATATCATTGTATTTTTGTCTAAGGCTTCATTTTGAGACATTTGAAGGGAAGGAGTAAGGGTTCACTGCCTCCCTCCCTGATTCCTCCCCAACACTAAGTTCTAATAGATCTGTTTTTCCTCCTCCCTAATGTGGCTCTGAGGTGATAGAGAAGCTGATCCTTACTTGAAGCAAAGAATCAAGATTGGTCAGCTCCTATTTCAGATGGAAGTTTATTATGTTCTTGCTTGGTATTCTCAAGGATTCAGATAAATTAAAAATGGAATTCAGTTCAGTTCAGTCACTCAGTCGTGTCCAACTCTTTGCGACCCCAAGAATCGCAGCACGCCAGGCCTCCCTGTCCATCACCATCTCCCAGAGTTCACTCAGACTCACGTCCATCAGGTCCGTGATGCCATCCAGCCATCTCATCCTCGGTCGTCCCCTTCTCCTCCTGCCCCCAATCCCTCCCAGCATCAGAGTCTTTTCCAATGAGTCAACTCTTCCCATGAGGTGGCCAAAGTACTGGAGTTTCAGCTTTAGCATCATTCCTTCCAAAGAAATCCCAGGGCTGATCTCCTTCAGAATGGACTGGTTGGATCTCCTTGCAGTCCAAGGGACTCTCAAGAGTCTTCTCCAACACCACAATCAAAAGCATCAATTCTTCAACACTCAGCCTTCTTCACAGTCCAACTCTCACATCCATACATGACCATAGGAAAAACCATAGCCTTGACTAGACGGACCTTAGCTGGCAAAATAATGTCTCTGCTTTTGAATATAGTATCTAGGTTGGTCATAACTTTCCTTCCAAGGAGTAAGCGTCTTTTAATTTCATGGCTGCAATCACCATCTGCAGTGATCTTGGAGCCCCAAAAATAAAATCTGACACTTTTTCCACTGTTTCCCCATCTATTTCCCATGACGTGATGGGACCGGATGCCATGATCTTTGTTTTCTGAATGTTGAGTTTTAGGCCAACTTTTTCGCTCTCCTCTTTCACTTTCATCAAGAGGCTTTTTAGTTCCTCTTCACTTTCTGCCATAAGGGTGGTGTCATCTCATATCTGAGGTTATTGATATTTCTCCCAGCAATCTTGATTCCAGCTTGTGTTTCTTCCAGTCCAGCGTTTCTCATGATGTACTCTGCATAGAAGTTCAATAAGCAGAGTGACAATATACAGCCTTGACGTACTCCTTTTCCTATTTGGAACTAGTCTGTTGTTCCATGTCCAGTTCTAACTGTTGCTTCCTGACCTGCATACAGATTTCTCAAGAGGCAGGTCAGCTGGTCTGGTATTCCTATCTCTTTCAGAATATTCCACAGTTTATTCTGATCCACACAGTCAAAGGATTTGGCATAGTCAATAAAGCAGAAATAGAGGTTTTTCTGGAACTTTCTTGCTTTTTCCATGATCCAGTGGATGTTGGCAATTTGATCTCTGGTTCCTCTGCCTTTTCTAAAACCAGCTTGAACTTCAGGGAGTTTACAGTTCACGTATTGCTGAAGCCTGGCTTGGAGAATTTTGAGCATTACTTTACTAGCTTGTGAGATGAGTGCAATTGTGCGGTAGTTTGAGCATTCTTTTGCATTGCCTTTCTTTGGGATTGGGATGAAAATGGACCTTTTCCAGTGCTGTGGCCACTGCTGAGTTTTCCAAATTTGCTGGCATATTGAGTGCGGCACTTTCACAGCATCATCTTTCAGGATTTAAAAGAGCTCAACTGGAATTCCATCACCTCCACTAGCTTTGTTCATAGTGATGCTTTCTAAGGCCCACTTGACTTCACATTCCAAGATGTCTAGCTCTAGATTAGTGATCACATCATCATGACTATATGGGTCGTGAAGATCTTTTTTGTACAGTTCTTATGTGTATTCTTGCCACCTCTTCTTAATATCTTCTGCTTCTGTTTGTTCCATACCATTTCTGTCCTTTATCGAGCCCATCTTTGCATGAAATATTCCCTTGGTATCTCTGATTTTCTTGAAGTGATCTCTAGTCTTTCCCATTCTGTTGTTTTCTTCTATTTCTTTGCATTGATTGCTGAAGAAGACTTTCTTTTCTCTTCTTGCTATTCTTTGGAACTCTGCATTTAGATGCCTATATCTTTCCTTTTCTCCTTTGCTTTTCATGTCTTCTCTTCACAGCTATTTTTAAGGCCTCCCCAGACAATTTAATGGCTAGATACTTAAAATAATTGATTTCAGCTTCCTACAGACACACACACAAACAAAATAAAGATCTACAATAGTAGATGTTACAAATTTTATCTGGTGCATGCGAATTATAAATCTTACACAATGCCATTTATGCAGTTCATCATAGCCAAAATTATGAAAAGAACTACAATGAAATCAATTTGTCATAGCAGTTGTTTACATAATATGCAATTTTTTAAAATGTAACTTTCACTGATATTCTTTGTTCTTATGTCTGTCATTTTTTGTTGTTGTTTATTTTTAAAGTATACATTTAAGTTATACAACAAGATTTTTTAAGGTCTACAGGATGAGTCAGACATGACTTAGTGACTAACCAATAATAGCACAATGATTTAACATGTGTCAAATTACAAAATTATTACCACAATCAAGTTAATTAACACACAAATCACTTCACATAGTTACAAATTTTCATGTGTAATAAGAACAGTTAAGATCTATTCTTATTCATGTATGGCATTAAATGTTATTGTTTTATGAGAAAATTTCTGATACTAATCTGCCAATTTGTCCACTTATCCAAAAATGTCATTACTTTTAAAATCAATGTTTAGTGTCAATGTAGTAAAATATTCAAAATTCTTTATTTAACAGAAAGCTCTGCTCATTGATATGTGGCGGCCTGGATGGGAGGGCAGTTTGGGGAAGAATGGATACATGTATATGTATGGCTGAGTTCCTTTGCTATCTACCTGAAACTGTCAAAACATGGTTAATTGGCTATACTCTAACATAAACTACAAAGTTAATAAAATGTTTTTAAATCTGACTTGTAGTTGGGGGTGATTCACCCTTTTAGATACCAAAGGTTTATCCTGAATTTTAGTATAGACTATGATCCTGCTTTAATTCTTTGTCTCCTTTCCTGCCATACTTGTTTCTTGGCAGGTATACTGTTGTTGTTGCTTAGTCCCTAAGTTGTGTCTGGCTCTGTGCAAACCCATGCACTATAGCATGCCAGCATCCTCTGTACTCCAGTAATGTGTGGAGTTTGTTCAAATTCATGTCCATTGGGGTGGTGATGCTATCTAATCTCATCTCATCTTCTGCTGTCCACATTTCCCTTTTACCATCAATCTTTTCCAGCATCAAGGTCTTTTCCAATAAGTCAGCTCTTCACATCAGGTGGCCAAAGTATTGGAGCTTCAGCTTCAGAATCAGTCCTCCGAATGAATATTCAGGGTTGATTTCCTTTAGGATTGACTTCTTCTTTTTTTTTTTTTAAGGATTGACTTCTTTGACCTCCTTTCAGTTCAAGGAACTCTCAAAAGTCTTATCTAGCACTACAATTTAAAAGCATCAATTTCTTCAGTGCTCTGACTTCTTTATGGTCCAGCTCTTACATCCACACAGGACTACTGGAAAAACCATAGCTTTGACTAGATGGACCTTTGTTGGCAAACTGATGCCTGTTTTTTTAAATAAACTGTCTAGGTTTGTCATAGCTTTTCTTTCAAGAAGCAACCGTCTTTTAATTTCATGGCTGCAGTCACCTTCCACAGTAATTTTTGAGTCCAAGAAATTAAAAGCTGTCACTGCTTCCAATTTTTCCCCTTCTATTTGCCATGAAGTGATGGGGCCAGTTGCCATGATCTTAATTTTTTGAATGTTGAGTCTTAAGCCAGTTTTTTATTCACTCTCCTCTTTCATCCTCATGAAGAGGCTCTTTAGCTCTTTGTCCTTTCTGTCATCAGAGTGGTATCATCTGTATATCTAAAGTTGTTGATACTTCTCTTGGCAATCTTGCTTGTAATTCCAGCTTGTGACTCACCTAGCCTGGCATTTTGCATAATGTATTCTGCATATAAGTTAAATAATAAACAGGGTGACAATATACAGCCGTGATGTACTCCTTTCCCAATTTTGAACCAGGCCCTTGTTCCATGTCCAGTTCTAACTGTTGCTTCTTGACTTGCATACAGGTTTCTCAAGAGGCAGGTAAGATGGTCCAGTATTCCCATTTCCTTAAGAATTTTCTATAGTTTGTTGTGATCCACACAGTGGAAGGCTTTAGAGTAGTCAATGAAGCAGGTGTTTCTCTGGAATTCCCTTGCTTTCTCCATGATCCAGTGCATGTTGGTAATTTGATTTGTCACTCTTCTGCCTTTTCTAAATCCAGCTTGAACATCTGGAAGTTCTCAGTTCACATACCGTTGAAGCCTAACTTGAAGGATTTTGAGCATAACCTTGCTACCATGTGAAATAAGCACAATTTAATGGTAATTTGAACACTGTTTGACATTGTCTTTCTTTGGGATTGGAATGAAGCTGACCTTTTCCAGTCCTGTGGCCACTGCTGAGCTTTCCAAATTTGCTGGCATATTGAATACAGCACTTTAACACCATCATCTTTTGGTTTTGAAGTAGCTCAACTGGAATTCTATTTCTTTTATTAGCTTTGTTTCTAGTAATGCTTCTTAAGGGCCACCTGACCTCACACTCCAGGATGTCTGACTCTAGGTGAGTGACCACACCTTTGTCATTATCTGGGTCATAAAGACCTTTTTTGTATAGTTCTTCAGTGTATTCTTGCCACCCCTTCTCAATCTCTTCTGTTTCTGTTAGGTCCTTACCATACATTCCAACCTTTCAATACCCCTGCATACTTTGGGCCCTCAAAACACATTTCCTCCGCTTGTATACCTGGAAAACTCCTCTTAATCATACTTCAAATATCTGTTCAATCAGTGTCTCCTTTAAAACATCTTTTTAGAACCAGCCTCTCCTCTGTGTCCCCAAATGTTGAAATATACTCTGAAAGAGCATTACATACAGCACTTTATTATGGATGTTTCTTCTATTCTCCATTAGACTGAGGATGCCTTGAGGGGGAAGGTATTTATTTATTTAGGGTCCTCCCCTATCCCAATGCCTAGCACATTAGGCACTCAAATAGTCTTGACGGATTAATAATAGTCAATGATCTGTGTTTTGAAAACTATGCTACAATTAACCATGAAGTGAAAATTAGTACCTATTATTGAAGTATGCTGCTAATTACCTAATCAATTTAGTCTACTTTTGTGATCACTGTCACAACACAATTTTAATTAGACTGGCTAAAATGCTAGACAAAAGTTAAATTGAGAAGAAATGTGATTCCTTTGGTGGCAGGAAGTACACAGGGTTAGAAGGCAAGAAAATAAGATCTTGTCTCTGCTTTTAGCCACACTTTATATGATTTTCTATTTCTTCTTTTGAAATCAGTTGAGCTAGATGTCTTCCTAAATATATTGCAGCTCTGTGATTCTAACAACTGGTGATTTGCCCATCCCTCACTACTTCTGCCAGCACGTACTTGGCCTGTTTGATACTTTTTAAAATTTAATGTTGTTAATATAAAAAAGTCTGAATTATTAATGTATTTGTTGTATAATTATATCTCTCATGAGAAGTTCCTGAAATACCTGCCTATATTTTCATAACTGAACAGTACATCGAAAAGCAAAGTGTAATCATTCAGAATCCTAATCTGATAGATCCACCACTATTTAACTATGCCACCATGTAAACACAAATCTTCAGGACTCCTGGGTGCAGAAGAGCACACACACACACACAAAACCCTCTTACATTTTAAATACTTTTACCTGGGAATGACACACATCACCTTCCCTCACATTCTATGAGCCAAATTAATTCTCAAAGCCAAAAATAATTAAAAGGGGGTGAGTTCCCAGAAGGATAAACAGGAATTGTGGTCTACCACACAATCTTAAAACAAACAAGCAAACAAACAAAAAAGCCTACTTTCTTGTAACATATTCCTCTTCCTCCATTCTAATTTGTGCATATTATTCCATGGTATTAAATGTAATTCTACGGTGTTCCCAATTAATTTGAATTTGAATGTATGAGTAGATCAAAAATGTTCTAAAAAGACTTTTCCTCTACCACTACTTCATGTAGAATACTAGGTTGGTTCCTATTTTTCAATAACATAATGCAATGCTTTAAGGGCTCCCTGAAATACAATTTTGATGTGTAAGATAATCCATTGTATTGTTCAATTGGCCTCCAGAAAGTCATCAAGTTAAAAGTTTATTAACCATACTGATATTTATAGTTTACCTACTGTATATGAGAAGCCAGTCTAAAAAGTCCAGAAGTGTGGGTTCCAGGCAGAATATGGTAGGCTTGCTGATTAGTTCATGGAGTGAGAACAGTAACACAAGACAAAAAAATTTACTGAGCTCTGAAAGTGATGAAGAATGTTAAAAACTAGTAAGTAAAATCATTAAATATTATCTTCAGTTCAGTTCAGTGGCTCAGTCATGTCTGACTCTTTGCGACCCCATGGACTGCAGCACGTCAGGCTTCCCTGTTCGTCACCAACTTGTGGAGTTTACTCAATCTCATGTCCATTGCGGAGAAGGCAATAGCACCCCATTCCAGTGCTCTTGCCTGGAAAATCCCATGGACAGAGGAGCCTGTTAGGCTGCAGTCCATGGGGTCGCTAAGAGTCGGACACTACTGAGAAAGTTCACTTTCACTTTCATGCATTGGAGAAGGAAGTGGAAATCCACTCCAGTGTTCTTGCCTGGAGAATTCCAGGGATGGGGGAGCCTAGTGGGCTGCCCTCTATGGGGTCGCACAGAGTCGGACACAACTGAAGCTACTTAGCAGCAGCAGCAGCATGTCCACTGAGTCAGTGATGCCATCCAACCATCTCATCCTCTGTCATCTCCTTCTGCTCCTACCCTCAATCTTTCCCAGCATTAGAGTCTTTTCAAATTTTATCTTATTCTAACAAAATAGGTGGACATTCAATGGGTATGTAAGGACAATCTAGATGATAAAATAATATGCTCAAAGGGAGAATGGGAATTTGAGGGATATTTAGAAAAGAGTAATTGAACATTTGATGTAGGATTAATGCTTTTGTTTTTTATGGCTTTAAGACATAGCAGGAAATAAGCAGGAATAGGAATGTTAAGAATATAGAGGAATGTTCATGTCACTTATTATATATGAAATGTCTATATATTCAATCAAAAATGTAAGCAATGTCATGCAGAAAGCAAAGAAGGAAAGCTACAACAAAAGTTTGGAATTGATATCATAAGGGACAGAATTTTAGTAATGAGGTTGACAGAGAATGGAAAAAAAGGCAAAAGCCCCTGTGAAGGATGTTTTTAACTGACTGAATGTAGGGATGAGAGAAAAAAATCACAGATGAACCAAAAGATTGAGTCTGGGGAACGAGAAAGTATTCAAAGGATTGATTAAAATATAAATTAGGAAGGTGTGGGTTTTAGTGAGAACATATAAATTTATCTTTAAACCTTAAGATTAATATGATAATGGAACTAAAAGTAGACTTGGCAGATGGAAATGGAAAAGAGAATACTTGCAAGATACATACACACACATACACACACACACACACACACACATATATATATATGTATGTAAGTTCCTGACCAATTTTGAAAAACATAACCAGGACAAATTATATATATATAGATAGATATAATTTAGCTCTCACATCTAAAAATATGAGATGAATTATATAAATGGATGACACTCTGTAAAGAAAAAAGTGTATTGGCATAACAAAAGAAGGCTGATGAAGGCCCACAAAGAGGGAATATGAAGAAGAGGAAGAGACAACAAATGTGAAAAACTGCCAATTCTGAATATGAAAAATATTAGTCATATAGATCCTTCCGCATGAGTAGGCAACTATTTGGATTAGTCTATTTTCACATAGACAAGTTCTTGTTGTTGACAGACGTTCTAGAAGGAGAGCTGGACTTGCTGTAAGAATGACCAGGATGTATTAACTCTGCTATTTATTAGCAGTAAAAATTAAGACATGTTTATGTTCCTTTCTTAACCAGCGTCCTCATTTCTCCAACAAGAGATAATATCAACTTTATTTGCTGCGAGGATACATATGATAATGCACATAATATTACATAAATATAGTATAATATGTATAATATATAGATTAATATAGTATAGTATTGTAATACCTGGCACCATTCCTAATAAATTAAAGCTTTGATATAATCATAAATTGAATCTAGATACAGGGTGTTTTAATCTATCTATACAATATCTGCTAAATGATACATGTAGCAATGTGCTCCATAAATATTTGTTGCATTTAGAACTGGGAAAAGATAGTCTTTGGGACTAGAAAGCCAACTGCAAAAGGTTAAGGTCGTTATTCATTCAGAATTATCCCAGAAGATATTTTTAAAATTGCCTAAATGTACTTTCATACTGTTCATGGGGTTCTCAAGGCAAAAATGTGGAAGTGGTTTGCCATTCCCTTCTCCAGTGGACCACATTTTGTCAGAACTCTCCATCATGACTGATCAATCTTGGGTGGCCCTACGTGGCATGGCTCATAGGTTCATTGAGTTAGATGAGGCTGTGATCTATGTGATCAGTTTGGTTAGTTTTCTGTGATTGTGGTTTTCATTCTGTCTGTCCTCTGATGGATGAGGATAAGAGGCTTGTGGAAGCTTCCTGATGGGAGGGACTGGCTGTGGGGAAAACTGGGTCTTGCTTTGGTGGGCAAGGTCATGCTCAGTAAATCTAATTTTCTGCTGATGGGTGGGGCTGTGTTCCCTGCCTGTAGTATGACACTTCCTTCAAAAGGATTTATGCCAGCACGCTGCTGCTCCCAGGACTGCTGTAGTCAGATCCCCTGACCCCATGGTGGGCCACTGTAGACCTAGGCCCTCACTGGAGACTCTTGGATACTCACAGAGAATTCCAGAAAAATATCTACTTCTGCTTCTGACTAGGCTAAGGTCTGATGTATCAGAATCCAACTAGTATAAAAACAAATATAGGGAGACATAAATATGTTGCTATATTCATTTAGAAACTGCAAAGCTGATCCATTAAGAAAATAAAAAGGAGGATAAACAGAGATTTTCTACAAGCAACTTCTTTCTGTTACTGCATTTTGATTTCTTGCCTCTGGAAAGTTCTGTTACCGACAAAAGACAAGTGTATCCTCATTGGGATAGAGAAAGAGGGTAAGCAAGCTGATGATAAGCTGATTTTATGGTAATTAAGGATATAGATAATGTTAAATTGACTGGCTAATAGATATTTTGGAAGACTCAGTTCAGTCGCTTAGTCGTGCCCGATTCTTTGTGACCCCATGGACTGCAGCACACCAGGTTTCCCTGTCCATCACCAACTCCCAGAGCTTGTGCAAACTAATGTCCATGGAGTCAATGATGTCATCTCATCCTCTGTTGTCCCCTTCTCCTCCTGCATTCATTCTTTCCCAGCATCAGGGTCTTTTCCAGTGAATCAGTTCTTTGCATCAGGTGGCCAAAGTATTGGGGTTTAAGCTTCAGCATCAGTCCTTCCAATAAATGTTCAGGACAGATTTCCTTTAGGATTGACTGGTTTGATTTCCTTGCAGTCCAAAGGACTCTCAAGAGTCTTCTCCAACACCACAGTTCAAAAGCATCAGTGCTTCAGTGCTCAGCTTTCTTTATGGTGCAACTCTCACATCCATACATGACTACTGGAAAAACCATAGCTTTGATTAGATAGACCTTTGTTGGCAAAGTAACGTCTCAGCTTTTTAATGTGCTATCTAGGTTTGTCATAGCTTTTCTTCCAAGGAGCAGGTGTCTTTTAATTTCATGGTTGCAGTCACAATCTGCAGTGATTTTGGAGCCCAAGAAAATAAAGTCTGTCACTGTTTCCATTGATATGCCATGAAGTGATGGAACCAGATGCCATGATCTTTGTTTTCTGAATGTTGAGTTTTAAGTCAGCTTTTTCACTCTCCTCTCTCACTTTCATCAAGAAGCTCTTTAGTTCCTCTTCACTTTCTACCATAAGGGTGGTATTATTTCCATATCTGAGGTTATTGATATTTCTCCTGGCAATCTTGATTCCAGCTTATGCTTCATCCAGCCAGGCACTTCACATAATGTAGTTTGAATATCAGTTAAATAAGCAGGGTGACAACATGCAGCCTTGATGTACTTCTTCCTTTTTTTTTTTTTGGAAGACTAAGTTTTCCAAATAAAATTTATTTGTTAAGTTTTTCAGTATAAGAAATGGAATACAGACACATGTATTAATATAATTATAAAATTACATTGAATTCAGTAAATATTCTCTATCAGCTCCTTATTATTCTAAATTAATTCCTTCTGAAAAAATTCTTGACTAAGTTTGAAAAGCGTAAACCAGGGCAGATATATTCTATATTTACTTAGGTCACACAAGATCAGATTTTCTACTGAGCTCAGTTCAGTTTCAGTTCAGTTGCTCAGTGGTGTCCAACTCTTTGCGACCCCATGGATTGCAGCACACCAGTCCTCCCTGTCCATCACCAACTACCGGAGTTCACCCAAACCCACATCCATTGAGTCAGTGATGCCATCCAGCCATCCCATCCTCTGTTGTCTGCTTTTCCTCCTGCCCCAAATCCCTCCCAGCATCAGAGTCTTCCAATGAGTCAACTCTTCTCATGAGGTGGCCAAAGTACTGGAATTTCAGCTTTAGCATCATTCCTTGCAATGAATACCCAGGACTGATCTCCTTCTGAATGGACTGGTTGGATCTCCTTGCAGTCCAAGGGGCTCTCAAGAGTCTTCTCCAACACCACAGTTCAAACGCATCAATTCTTCGGCGCTCACCCTTCTTCACAGTCCAACTCTCACATCCATACATGACTACTGGAAAAACCATAGCCTTGACTAGACCGACCTTTGTTGGCAAAGTAACGTCTCTGCTTTTTAATATGCTATCTAGGTTGGTCATAACTTTCCTTCCAAGGAGTAAGGGTCTTTTAATTTCATGGCTTCAATCACCATCTGCAGTGATTTTGTACCTAACTATTATCAGGAGTATCTACTTTGACCCAAGTCATATTTAAGTGAATGTGTTCACTGCTGTTATTGGTACCTGGTGAAAGTTTGAGTGACGGTGTCTCTGATAGTATTACCATGGCAATTAATGGAAATTACTAGTGGTTACTAGTGGTTGATAAAGTCAGTTCTCAAGAGTCCAGTTTTCTGAAACCCACAGGGAAAAATAAGAGCTGGAAAATGAACCACTTGGTTATATATATTTTTCTCATTGTTGCAAGGAGACTATTTTCAAGAATGATTGCGACAGGAATAAAAAGACAAGGGCATCAGCCCCAAACTGTCAGAATCCTAGCATTCTTGCAGCTTCTTTCCTGATATATGCCAATGACTTATGTCAAAAAGGAAAAAAAAAAAGGAAAAAAACTTTCTTTTCTGAAAGATGATGTCTACATGTCTGGTGTATTGGGTAAGGAATAATACAGGTGATATTTTTATTGTTTGTCTTTAAGGACAGATCTAATTTCTATGTAAGAGAGCCAGAAAATCTGTCACAAACTTTCTTCTAAGCAATTACTGACCCAAAGTTGAAAAATAACTCTCTTTCATCTACAACATTAAGCCCAATCATTGATATTTTGTATTTGCCAGGCTCTGTGCTCTAGTTGTACAGAATTTGGAATTTAGTGTGCCACAACCACTCTGTGAGATTGTTATTACTGTTGACATTCTGAAGGATGAGAAAACTATCTCAGAGTTTCAGTCCCTTGTTCAATATTGCATGACTATGAAGTGGTGTCATAGTGCTTTTATATCTGGGTCTACCTGACTCTAAAATGTATGTGCTTTCCAGCATAATGATGCTGCCTCCTTCTCCACACTAAACTAACAACAACAAAAAATCCAAACTGATATATGGAAGAGTAAATCCATGACAGAAAGAAAAGAATCTTAAAAGAAGAAGTAAGAAAAACCATGAGAAAGATTGCTTGCCTGCATTTTTTTTTTAAGGGAAAATAAGGATGAATAACTGTGTCTCAACTTGCCAAATTAATCAAGGTTGATTAGAGGCTAAATCTTGTCAAAAGAAATTCTACTGAGTAGCCATTGGGCAATTTAATCAGGATAAGGTTGGCAAGAATTAAAGAGTGAAAGTCACTTAATGTGGAAAAATCCGTAGCTAATTTTAAGAAAAAGTAGTCAGAAGTTATTGACTATGTCCTTTCTTTAAAGATTAAGTAATTTTATTCTGAAAACATAGTGTTGTAATGTCCCATATAGCTGATTTTTAACCCAACTAAAGCTTAACCAACCAAAACCTTAGTGAAATTTTGTAAACAGATCCTCATGAACTGGACTGCTACTCATTTGTATTTTATGTATAAAAATTTTCAGTTGGAGCAGAAAGTGTCATTCTGGACTCAACTCACAGATAAGTCATGATTTCTAATACCTCTTAATTCCCATATGGCCTTATACACATTCCTTGAGTTCCTGTAACTCTTCAATTACCTATAAGTTGGAGAAAATCTATGTTTTAAGATTTTTGTGAGGATGGAATTAGATAATAAAAGTCACAGCATTTTGTGAATAATTTTATGCAAATAAGATGGTAATTATAACCTGTGTACTTCCAATTGGCTTCTCAGACTAGTAGAAAATTCAAATTTATTATTGTAACAATTACTGTTCACTTCAGTGATTTTTTTCAAGTTTTCATCCTTTCTCAGGTATAATTTGACAGTGGAATGGATAGCGGTTTGTGGCATTTCTACTTTTCATTCTGAATTTATTATAATAGAAAAATCAATTTATTTTTCAGAAAATTGATTCTAAATTTTAGAATTAAAAAATCTGCAAGTAAGCCTTTATTTCTGTTACTGCTTAGGTGTGTGATCTTGGACAAGTCATTCAGCCTCTCCAAAGTATATTTTTTCTTCATTTATAGAACAGAAACAGGAGAATTCAGAAAGATCATGCATATACAATGATTTATTCATTTTAGTGCACCATCTTTCCCTTTATCCCTAGAAGTTTTGCATTTCAGCTATAAATCCAGCAGATTTACTTTCACCTATGTAATTGTGATATTCAGGCCTGATTGATTGTTCCTTGAAGGGGAGGAACATGCCAGATTCCCCCTTTGTCCTACATGCTCTTTGGCGTTTCTGAAATTGAAAAGCAGCAAATTCCTTTTTCAGAATGACCAGCTGTGTGGGCTTAGCTTGCTAAATGCAGCTAGAAGCAAAATAATCAGGAAAATAACAGGACACAGCTGAGCTCTCAGGTTGACTTAGAGCATGTATTTGGCACAGCAGCCTAATTTCTTATTTTCTTATACATGGAGTTAATGAGACTCATTAGTGACAGATACTGCTTGTGTACCTTGCCAAACGCAATGGGTATATTATTTTTACAGATTTACTCAATGATATACCTATTCAACCAACAACTACCTATCAATTTTGTGAAAAGCCCTGTACTTGGCACTTTTTTTTTTTTTTTGATGAGTAAATCAAGGTCACTGCTTTCCAAGAATATCAAATGTAGAATGAAGGAGGAGCATCTACATAATTGACTGTTTTACAACTATGAGAAATCTTAGATGCATAATAGGGTATGATTAACCCTACTCACATTGTGGAGGAGGCAGCCTTCTCACATAAAGTTAATTTTGTTGAATGCAACTTCTAAAAGTCACAGTAAGGGAACAGGAAAGCTAAAATTAAAACACAAATAGGCTAGATTTCAATATTCTCATGAGCTAGAAGATAATTTGCTTCACAGAACAATGATTCCCAAATATTTTTCCCCTTGTCTCTTCTTGAATTTCCAAGAATTTGGAAAATGTTTCCAATGGAAACACAATCTCTTAAAACTATCTTCTACCAATGTATGATCAAAATAGATCACTTCTCTGGTATGTTAGACTGCAAAGTACATGGACTGCAAGAAGATCCAACCAGTGCATCCTAAAGGAGATCAGTCCTGAGTGTTCATTGGTAGGACTGATGCTGAAGCTGAAACTCCAATACTTTGGCCACCTGATGCGAAGAGCTGACTCATTTGAAAAGATCCTGATGATAGGAAAGATTGAGGGCAGGAGGAGAAGGGAATGACAGAGGATGAGATGGTTGGATGTCAACACTGACTCAATGGACATGGGTTTAGGTAGACTCTGGGAGTTGGTGATGGATGGGGAGGCCTGGAATGCTGTGGTTCACGGTGTCGCAAAGAATCGGACACGACTGAACTAGAACTAGAACGGCTATATTAAAGCTGAAGCCACAAGACATTTTAAAATCTAGAAAGAAGGTGTAAAAATGCTTGCCAAAGGTGTTCACAACCCATCCTTCCAAAACACTGGAAAGGTTGACTCCACCCTTGCCAATAGGCATTTGGAGGTGTAAAGAGACTGTGACATACTCAAAGTTCCCTTAGTCTCACTATCCACTTTTGTTAAGCTAAACCTGCAGAAACAGAAGCCCTATACAATGCCTAACGTTTAAAAAATCTATTTCACTGCTTTAAAAGATGACTGTCAATGAGTGTCAGTACTTTGTACATTGCCCCTCCTTTCTAGAACCTTGGAGGTCTAATTGAGATGAGTGATAGTGATAGGAAGCAGAATTAAACACATCAAACATTCTTATTTAAATGAACCTCTTGAAAACATATTTCTGCAGATGACCTGATACATCTTTTTACAAAAAATCAAAAGCTAAATTTCTAATGGATTTCCTTTTGCCTCTAGCTGCTCAGATGATGTGCTAAGAATGCCATTGGGAGCTCAGAAACGGGGAGACTGTATAGTGCAGTGGTTACTAACTCTGACTTGGAGTTCTCAGACTTGGCTGCTTTCCAATGCCTTCTCTAGTTTTTCTTGTGTGCCCTTGGGATAGTTAGCATGCCTTGTCCTCAATTTCTTCACCGGTAGAATGAGGACTATAATGATAATGATACCTACATCAGAGATTGGATGGGTGAATACACAAAAATTCATAAAGCCTGACTCACTGTCAGCACTCAAAAGTGTTAGCTATTATATTAACAACTTTATCACCTCTCTCTTTTCCTTAAAGTGTTTTATATCACACTTTACTTCATTCTCTATATATCCTCAATTCTATTCTGAAATATGGAAAATATATAACTCTAATGAAAAAGGACTAGCTTCTGAGACCAGTAGATGTGGCTTTAAAATTGGGATCCCCTATTCTCTGTAGCCTTGGAGAAAATATATAACCTTTCTGTCAGTTATCTTTAAACTGTCTTTGCAGGCCATTGTACAGACTAAATGAAATCATTTATATGGTGTTGCTCAATATTTGGTAGTTCTTTCCACTGCTTCTTTGTATATCTCACTTTTTTGTTGTTTCTTGCAGTCACGAGGTGGGAACAGCAATGCCCACTAGCCTGGGATAGTTAGAACATCTGTGGTGGTTTTGGGCTTCAGGCTAACAGGCTGAACTCATGAGCACTTTCAAATCCAAAATTTCAAGCATACATTTTTTGACCTACCACAACTGAAGCAACTTAGCAGCAGCAGGAGGAAAAGAAGAAGAAAGGGAAATGAAGTCAGAGCACAGGAATTCAGAAATCTCATTTTTTTCTCAGGAAGGGGATATGGCAAAGAGGCACTCTGCAGCATTTAGAAAGGGTACACATGCAAAATTAAGGGTTCCATTATAAAGAGGGCTTTTGAGAGGGAAGCTACATATTAGTAATAACAGGTAAACAAATTTTTTCAATGCTTTTCATTAAAGTTCATTTATTTCTCACCTTACAAAGTATATATGACTGTTGCCTCTATTTACAAGTGAGGAGACTGAGGAACAGAAAAGTGAAGTACCTTGCCCAGGTTCACACTCAGGCCACCTGGCTCCTGTTTACATTTCCTCATCATCCCTACACCATGCTGCCTCTGCACTCATATAGATAATGGGCTTCAACTGCAGATCAGTAACTTAAACATGGACCCCAAACTCCTGAAATCGGAGGACACACCCCAGAGACTTTGCATTAAAGATAATGGAAGTGATATTTTTCTAAAGTATCTACTGATACTGAGCACTTGAGGTGCTCTCTAAACATCCCTGTTGCTGCTGCTAAGTCACTTCAGTCGTGTCCGACCCTCAGTGACCCCATGGACTGCAGCTTACCAGGCTCCTCTGCCCATAGGATTTTTCAGGCAAGAGTACTGGAGTGGGTTGCCATTGCCTTCTCCGCTAAACATCCCTGCTGCTGCTGCTGCTGCTGCTGTCGCTTTAGCCGTGTCCGACTCTGTGCGTCCCCATAGACGGCAGCCCACCAGGCTCCCCTCTCCCTGGGATTCTTTCTCCAGGCAAGAACACTGGAGTGGGTTGCCATTTGCTTCTCCAATGCTTGAAAGTGAAAAGTGAAAGTGAAGTAAGTTGCTCAGTCGTGTCTGACTCTTCGAGACCCCATGGACTGCAGCCTACCAGACTCCTCCGTCCATGGGATTTTCCAGGCAAGAGTACTGGAGTCGGGTGCCATTGCCTTCTCCAAACATCCCTAGACCTAGAGAAACAATCTCCAGGGAGAAGTCAAGTGCCCCCAGCTGATGATTTTATTAGAAAGACTGGGAAACACCAAATAGGATGAATAATGAAAAAGTCTTTAAGGCAGTACTTCTCACACTTGAATATGAACACACATCAGCTAGAGATCATGTCAAAGGTCAGCTGTGGGGTCTGTGTTTCTGCACTTACCCAAAACTCCCAGGTTATGCCAGTGCTACTGGTATATCAACCAGAGTTTGAAAATCAAGTC
The DNA here is from genome assembly GCF_014754425.2 of Oryx dammah. Classification (NCBI taxonomy): domain Eukaryota; kingdom Metazoa; phylum Chordata; class Mammalia; order Artiodactyla; family Bovidae; genus Oryx; species Oryx dammah. Next base: position 6,828,603 of record NW_024080444.1, on the reverse strand, counting down.
TCTAGTTAATGACTCAGCAGGCTAAGATCTGTGGCTCATTTACTGTTAGCCATGCTGCTGCTAAGTCGCTTCAGTCGTGTCCGACTCTGTGTGACCCCATAGACGGCAGCCCACCAGGCTCCCCCGTCCCTGGGATTCTCCAGGTAAAAACACTGGAGTGGGCTGCCATTTCCTTCTCCAATGCATGAAAGTGAAAAGTGAAAGTGAAGTCGCTCAGTCGTGCCCGACTCTTAGCGACCCCATGCACTGCAGCCTACCAGGCTCCTTCGTCCATGGGATTCTCCAGGCAAGAGTACTGGAGTGGGGTGCCATTGCCTTCTCCGACTGTTAGCCATAACCTTAGCCTTTTAATAAGCAAAGCCATCACCTGAGTTGTTTGTACAAAATGCAAATTCCAGTGTTCCCTCTTATAGACTCTGATTTAACAGACATGGTTGGTTATCAGAAATTGACTTTTTAAAACCAATAATATCAAGTGATTTGATTCTGCTGCAGGTAGTCCTCAATCCTATTTTCCATTGACAAACACTGGAAATGCCATAGGAATCAAAGCACTCTAAAGGTAGAAGGAATAGCAGTGTGCCATTATAGAAGTCATTCAATCCCTCGGTTTTATCACCCATAACCTGGAGAGAATAATATGTGCCTTTATAGAGCTGTTAGGATAAAATGAGATAAGACATGAAAGCAAAGAACAGCTGAGCCACCCTATTCAAGGGGTCAACGGAAATAGGATATGGATCCAGGAAAGAACCACTTTTGACCAAACAGCAGAAAAGCTTTCCTATATTTTCTTGATTCTAGGGCTATAAAGGCAATTTATAAAATCGCCACATTCACTCTATCCATTTACTAGCTAAGCAGGACTAATTCCTGTCCATTATTATAAAATGATAGTGGTTCTCTCTCTCAATATATTTTTCATGCCCACAAGTAGAGGCACACACATAATGTATATCCATACCTATCTACATATATCCATATCCACAGCTGTATATATAAAATATATATGCTTGCAGATAAGCAACAAAGATATAACATATATGGTTAAATTTTATAGATTTCTTGAGATTCTAAGACATGCGATATAGCTAACCTTTAAAACAATGCTAATGTAGCTGCTACAATATGACATTTTAACAACACCTTTTTAATAATGCATCTTCTTAAATGTTAAGGTGATTCATATGTTATATTCCCAACTATTAAACTCAAGTTCTACTTAGAATATCAAAAGGAATATGGAAAGTACAGAATTTTATTACAGAAATTTCTAATGAATCATAGTTGTCTACTATTATGAGTGTGTCTTAACCCTGCTTGAAACTTTATTACTTTTTTTAGAGGGAGAGGTCTTCAGCTTCTTTCTCAGACCATGTTTTATTGGATTAAAAGGAAAAAAAAAAGGCAACCTTCAAAGTACTATCATTCACTGCCTGTGGCAAGGACAAGACTTAGGTCGATGCCTATTACAGAAGCAGCAAAAATATGTGGATTAAAAAGGAAAAAAATACATTGTATTCTCTTTGTTGTATCTAGAAATTTAAAAATATGGATTAGATGCACACAGACAGTGCAAACATGAAAATCACAATCAAGCAAATATACTTTATATAGGTCTAATGTCACACATTTAACTTAGAGCTTTTTTTGTGACTATTTTTTAGTGTGATCTGCATTTATTGAATTGTATTGGGTCATAATGTGAAGTATAAGGTATAGGTTGTTCTAGTACATTCTGAAGGGGTGAATCATTTGAATGAAGTCTGTAAAATTATATTGTCTAAAGATAATTAGGTGACTAAAATAATTTTGAATTATTCATTACATTGGGAAATTTCAAAAACAGATCTCTTTGCTTCTTCACAATTCAGACAGGAAACATGGATAATTAACCCAAAACTTTATTTGTTATAAGGTCCAGAATTATGCTTACTTTCAACTTTGATGTGTTAACATCTATATTAGAGTAAGGCATTTAAAATGAAAGGATATTTGTAAAAATTTCATGTTTTCCTATATCCCTAAGGAGAAAAATTTAGTGTAAATTTGTGTATTTTCTTTTGAAATCTAATCTAATGTTAGGCTTGGATTATTACTGGAATAATGTAACACAACAAGAGTTAGTAATAACATTTAGTCAGTGACTTTTCTGATCTAGATCTTCCTGTCCCAGGGATTGAACCTGCACCTCTTATGTCTCCTGCACTGGCAGTCAGGTTCTTTACCACTAGTGCCACCTGGGAAGCCCCATCTATAAACTAGTAAGTAAGTGTTAGTCGTGCAGTCGTGCCTGACTCTTTGCGACTCCATGGACTGCAGCCCACCAGGCTCCTCTGTCCATGAGATTTTCCAGGCAAGGATACTGGAGTGGGTTGCCATTTCCTTTTCCAGGGGATCTTCCCAACCCAGGAATCAAACCTGATCTCCTACACTGCAGGCAGATTTTTTACTGACTGAGCTACAAAGAAAAGGAAGCCTTGCTATAAATTAGTAGTTATTAATTTGGGTAGAATTTATGAAGTCATTTCACAGATTATTCAACAAGCCACAGTAGGATTAAGAGTATCTTTTGGTTGGGGAAACGGTATTTAGGTTCATGGTAAACAATCTGCCTGCCATTGTAAGAGATTCAGGTTTGATCTCTGGGTCAGGAAGACCCTCTGGAGAAGGAAATGACAATCCATTCATTCTAGTATTCTTGCCTGGAAAATCCCATGGACAGAGGAGCCTGGCAGGCTACAGTCCATGGGGTCACAAAGAGTTGGACACAACTGAGCTTGCATGCATGCATGTTTTGGTCACCAAAGAAGTTGCAGATATTTTCATATCATATTTAAGTTTCCACAGGTATCTGGAATATCATCTACATGCATTATTTCAAAATTATAGCATTTAATATACACACTGCTAGATTTTTAGTGAAATCCATATGCTACTCTATTACAAATTTGTGCAACTGTTTACTTTCCAATGTCCACACATTTGGTGTTATTAACATGAAAACATTCTTCTAAAAAGTCCATATATTTCAACAGAGAAATTCATGTAACAAAATGATTAAAAACACCTGATTTTAAAATATGAGTCAGTTCACGTTGCTGTTCCCTTGGAAATTGTCCAATGGCTATGCATTTCACTTGGAATGAAGTCTTTGTGGTCCTCTGACTTCCACCACCACTAGTCATGGCTTCATCACTTTATTTCTCAAATTATTAAGCATACTCCCAACTCAGAGTCTTTGTATTGACTGTTCCTTCTGCCTAGAATCATTTCCCTTCAGATTTAATCATGTTCCACTCACCTCTTTCTAGGCTTTTTTTTTTTTTTTCTTCCTAAATGCTGTCTCATTGAAGTTTGCACTATTTTATTTATAGTCACATCTCTTCCTTAACATCTCTGTTTTCCTCACTGTACTAATTACACTACATAATTTACTATATGTTTTCTATCTACCCACCTCTACAATATCAGTTTCTTTGGAGAAGGGATTTGCATGTTCATGTATATGTTTGGGTTTTCTGTTTTGTTACACATAAGATTACAATGTATTTGATGTGCTCCATAAACTCTTGTGACATGAAAAAATAATTTGTAAAGACAGATGACATTTTATTTATGGTTGGAAAATAGGATAAAATGCCTCTGCCATGTAAATTAGCCCATTTTTATGATTGCTATTAGTAAATGCAGGACCTAAGAAGATAGAAAGTTAATGTTATTCCTTTATCATTCTGGTTAACTAAGAGTGTCTATAGAAAATGTATTCATTTCCTGGAGCTGTCCCAAGTTACTTAAAACAACAATTTATTGTCTCACATTTCTGGAGGCTAGAAGTTCAAAATAAAGGTTAGGCAGGACCTTGTTGGAGGGAGAGAAGGCTGGAGGGGGCAATTCTCCTTGACTCATCCAGAGTTTGGTGTCCTTGGTGTTCTTGGTTTATAGCAACATAACTAATCTGCTGCCAGCTTCACAGGTCTTCCTTCCTGTTGATCAAATCTCTCTCTCTTTTATAAGGACACCAGTCATGGGATTTGGGGACCCACTGTAAATCAGGGATAATTTTATCTGAAATACTTATATCAATTATATCTGAAAAGTTGTTATGTCCAAATGAGGTTACATGTACAGGTACTGGAGGTAAGGGCATACATAAATCTTTTTGGAAGATACAATTCACTATAGAGGATAGAGGATAAGAAATTATCCAGAAATCTCTGGATAAATAAAGCAGATTTTTAGAATTAATTTTGTTTGCAGAGAAGAATATTTATGCCTTCTTAATACTTTTGTAGAATCATATATCTATTTTAGAGGCTCTTCTAATTGATTTTGAGGAAAACAAAAAGGGTTTGTTATTAATAAAAGCACTTTCCAAAGTTTAAATTGGAGAAAGAGTAGCATTGTGAAGCAAGACTCTAAGGTTCTACATAGTTAAACTGACTAAATTCAAACTGACCTTTAGCATCCAAGATGAAAGTAAACTATCTACAGACCAAGAACTATGACTTGATACTTTTCCCACTGGAAAAAAAAAAAAAAGAAACTGACTAATGAATGTATGCCACTTCTTTCTATAGGTGCAATAGGCCAATTGTGGCTAGCCAGCAAGAGATTGAGTGCAACACAGGTCACTTACGGAGAAGGCAATGGCACCCCACTCCAGTACTCTTGCCTGGAAAATCCCATGGACGGAGGAGCCTGGTAGGCTGCAGTCCATGGGGTCGCTAAGAGTCGGAAACAACTGAGCGACTTCACTTTCACGCATTGGAGAAGGAAATGGCAACCCACTCCAGTGTTCTTGCCTGGAGAATCCCAGGGACGGGGGAGCCTGATGGGCTGCAGTCTATGGGGTCGCACAGAGTCGGACACGACTGAAGCGACTTAGCAGCAGCAGGTCACTTATCTGTGAGACTTACAATAGCAATTAGAGAAGCTTTACATTAGAGGTTAAGTGCTCAATGGCTGAAAGAAACGTCTAACTCTTTACTGAGCACCTTCTAATGGCCCAAAGGAAATAATGTATGCTTCATACAGTAGATCTAAGTTCATAAGAATACCTTCTTTTAAAGGGTTGCTTTTTTGTGTTAATGTGTTACCTAATATCATTGACTATCATTATTATCAAAAGTGATATAGGTAAATTTCTAACTTTTAATTCAAAGTGTCAAACATCAAAGTAAAAAAAAAAAAAGAACTTTAAAATGTTAGTTGAAAATAAGCTCAAATGAGTGAAAAATATAATATCACAATAAATCTAAAGTATTCTTGAATGGACTTTTTGGAAATATATGATGCCTTAGTGGTGGTTCAGCACTATAATTTTACTTCAGATTACAACTAGGATTTCATGTTGAATTCTGGGCATAATATTTGGAGGATGACCTTTATAAACTGCAGCACAACCAGAAAGATAAAGAGTCTGGGAAATATGCCATATTAAGAACAAATGAAGGAAGAGGGCATATTTAGCTTGGAGAAGATACTCAGAATAGAAACAGTGTTTGCATCAAAAAAAAAAAAAAGAACGAACGAACCATGGACATGTGGAAAGTAGTAAAACATAGTAAACCCAAACAAAACAGATGAGCAAAAAGAAAGTTCCAATAGGGAAAGTGAGAGTTGCATGTAAGTGTGAGACCTGTTGAGCACTGAAACGGGCTTCCTGGGCAGATGCTGAATTTCCAAAACAATGACTACTTACTGTTCACTGAAGTGCTTGGTACTGAGCTAACTACTTCTCCACTACTGCTATCAATCTGAACTACAATCCTATAAGGCAGAGATTATTATTTCCATTTCCTAGAAGAGGAAATATAAATGATTTGACCATAGCCAAACAACTAGAGATTCTAAACATACTGTTTTAACCACATTTACAGCCTTGGTTTTCTATGGCACACTGAATTGAGCACATTTGTTATGAGTTTTTTAAAAGGATCTCAAGCACACACAGTATAATACATCTGACTTCTAAAGTTAATACATGAAAAAAATGTTTAGAACAGTTTTGGTAGTAAGACTAGCTGAAATATATTGAGTGTGAAAAAGGATAATTCCTAGAAGAGGAATTATCATATAATAATATCATATAATCCTGATACAGATATAAAATGACTATGTCTCAGCGATTTTTACTCATTAATTAATCAGGGAACCAGAGAGATATTCCAAATGATTCTAAGGAAACTTTTGAAAATCACACACACACATACACACACTTAAATTCATACAAAACTGCATTCTGTAGGGAGAAAGGGAAATAAATTGTATTCTGTTAGAACAAAATTTGGCTACATGTAAAAGAATGAAATTAGAAAATTCACTAACGGTGGTTCAGTGGTAAAGAATCTGCCTACCAAGGCAGATGTAATTTCAATCCCTGCATCATGAAGATCCCTTGGAGGAGGAAATGACAACACACTCCAGTATTCTTGACTGGAAAATTCCATGGGCAGAGGAGCCTGGTGGGCTACAGTCCATGGGGTTTCAAGCAGTTAGACATGACTGAGTGAGCACACTTATACACCATACATAAAAAATAAGCTTAAAATGGATTATAGACCTAAATGTTAGGCTGGGCACTATTTTCTTTCCCATGGGAAAATAATTTACATTGCTATCAAGTTATCTGCAATATACAAAGTTGTAAAATAGCTCTAAGACAATTAGAGGTGCAGAGATCCATTAGCATCAGACAACCTAGGAGGACAAGCTTAGAAATCACCTAGTATCCTACTGAAGACACCCATTTGCAACCATTTCAGTCTTTTACAATCTTTGCTTCATGTGCTTATAATTATGTTGTACAAGTTGTATAGACTGGAAGTAGCAGAGGAGTGATTAAAAAACATAGGTCTGTTTAGCATGAAAGACAATAGCAGCCTGCATTAAGCTATATAGTCTCCCCAGATATATTTGTATGTTGCATAAGGAAACCGACACTATTGACTATATACCACATTCAATGCTAAGCATCTTATATTTTTATGACAACAGTAACAACAACAAATAATTGTTGAGTGCTTTCTGTATGCCAGGCTTTGTGTTAATTGATTTATGTGCATCATTATGTATAATTTTCTTACAGGTCATAATGATAACACAATAGCAGCAACAATAACAAAAATAGTAATAATGGTGTCTCAGTTTAGTTGAACAGTCACTGAAAGTCAAGTGCTTGTTCTAAATAGTATCTATTTTAATCTTACAAACCATTCTTATGTTTTAAGTAATATCATAATATTACTGGTTAGGAAGATGAGAGAAGTTGATCATTTTGCCACAGTCATACAACTAATAATATTCCAGCCTAGGTCTCTTTGAATACAAAAGCGGTGGTCGTAATTATTCTATTACTATATTAAACTGTCATAGATCATAAAGTCAATGTACTTTGAAGTGTATCCATTAAGAATACAAAATTATTTCTTTATGATATCATAAAGACAAATACTAAACATGTTAAGTTTTCAGAAAAGTTTCTATAGTTTTAAAAAAACATGAATTATTAAATGTATTTCAAAAACAGTTTGCATAAAAATATAAGAATTCATAGTCAAATATGAATATCTTCTTCAAGAAATCCAATTAGAATCAATGAATAATCCAGAGGGTCTTCCCTGGCTGAATTTATCATAAATAATAATTATATACCAAACATTAAACCTTAGCCCCTCTCCTGCCACACCTCTTATTCCCTTCAAAAATAACATTCCTATAAGTTCTAACAAAAAGGAAGGAAAAATACAGACCATGACAGAAGTGATAAGATATACTCCCAGCAGTTAACATTTGCTTACATTTCATAAAATATATTGGTAATTTCTATTAACTACATAGGAATATAGAATTTTTCTTATGATTTATACAAAATAGATTATTGTAAGAGATCAAATGTATCTTACAACATCCTTTTAATATTTGTAATATTCTTGATTAATCTTATTAAATGATTAGCTTGCACAGTAGTATATATATATAAGGTTTTGATTATCAGTGATAATCCAGCTTCTGACTTAATTATGCCAAATTCATGGAGACTGTGTTTTAAATTATCTCTGCTTAGCCATGTAATTGGAAGGAAGTAGTGGTGTGGATAATCCTAAATACTGAATGATTCCAAAATCATTCAGAATTGGCTTTGGGATGCATTTTAATTTAGAAGCAGATTTGCTTCCTAATTTATCTTGCTTGGACTAAAATTAAAATAGGCAAATATTATTCATTAAGAAGGTAGAATGATTCAAAATGTTATACTTGATAAGGACATTACAGACTGGGATGTAGATTGTACTCCTAATGACAACTACCGAAACAATACAGCATCAACAATGAGAGAGACTTAAGGAGGAAACTCAGAGCCTATTCAACTTTGAATTTATAACATCTTTTAGAGTTAACTCTATCTTATCCTTAATTCCTACCCTGTTGCTGTTGCTTCCTCCTGTAACAATCTTCTATTTTCCCTTATTCATTTGTATGCAATAGTTCAACATATACTTCAAGTCCCACATTCTTCATTAACAAAAACTTTATAACTTGAGTATTGAGTGTCCCTCAGTATTCAATGTCACTCAGTCTACTCAAGTAGACCCAACCTAAATGTTCTAGGAACTCCAAGATTTTTTTTTTTCTCTTCAACTGCAAAGATTGAGGGTGATGTATGGCATTCTCTACTATCACCTCTGCAAACATATCTCATTCTGATACTGATGTCCAGGCCATGACCTTTATGGGAAAACAACACTGAAAACAAGCATTCAAGGTAAATGTCAGACAGGGGGTATTTCTGAAGTGTCTAAGTTTGCTATTTTAGTGGTTTGTGTAGCTGAAAATATAGGCTTTTCTTAATTAGGGTTAGTTCAGTTCAGTCACTCAGTTGTGTCTGACTCTTTGCGACCCCATGAATCGCAGCACGCTAGGCCTCCCTGTCCATCACCAACTCCTAGAGTTCACTCAGACTCACATCCATCGAGTCAGTGATGCCATCCAGCCATCTCATCCTCGGTCGTCCCCTTCTTCTCCTGCCCTCAATCCCTCCCAGCATCAAAGTCTTTTCCAATGAGACAACTCTTCGCATGAGGTGGCCAAAGTACTGGAGTTTCAGCTTTAGCATCATTTCTTCCAAAGAAATCCCAGGGTTGATCTCCTTCAGAATGGACCAGTTGGATCTCCTTGCAGTCACAGTGAAAAATTTATGGAGCTACAAAAGTTCATATTGCTTCCTGTCTCCTCATTATTACCAAACAATAAAAACTTCAAAAGAACAGATACAGCTGTGGTCTGAAATAGAGGTGTAGGGGGAAAAATGAAATTAAGTTCTGTCCTATAAATGGAATATTAATTACTACTATTTGTATTAAATAATAATGATGACCACAGCCGCTCTAACAATTACACAACATAATCCACCCCAGCATTTATTACTTACCATGTATGTACCTATATGCCAAACACTGTGCTAATGAATTCACATTAACTTTTTAAAATTGTAATTTAATTTAAAAAATGAATCTCTATATTTTATAATTTAACTGCAGGGATGGGAATGGGGAAGTACCTACACAATAGATGGGCTTTGTTTCTGGAAAACTCTTTGTCTTATGAAAGGGAAGGACTAGTTTCAATGGGTGAATTTGAGACAAAGATGTTAATTCTCTATACCACAGTAAAGGAAACCTTAGAGTTGCCCCTTCACTGCTGGTTCTATGGGAGGAAAGGGAACCCTGAAATTGAAAGATAAGGGTGAGACTAAGTAGAGGGTAGAGATGGGTGAGTACATAAAAAAGTTAAAGAAATAAGAACTAGTGCCTCCAAGGGTTTCTTTAACACACTGGGGTCAAATTTGCTTTAATAATTGTATTTGCTTCTTCTTACAGAGGAACATAACTTGTATAAGCTTCAGGCCCCAGAAAAGTAGGATCTGTCTCTGGCAAGAAGATGTTTCTGTCACAGGAAAAAAAAATTAAAAAAATAATATCTTTTCCAGTATGATCTGAAAGGATACATGTATCTCAATGTTCATTGCAGCGCTTTTTGCCATAGCCAAGATGTGGAAGCAACCTAAATGTCCATCAACAGAAGAATGGATAAAGAAGATTTGGTACATATATACAATGGAATATTACCCAACCATTAAAAATAATGAAATAACGCGAGTGTCAGGACATGGGTGGACCTAGAGAATGTCATACTGAGTGAAGTAACACAGACAGAGAAGGCATCCCTTATATATGGAATCTAAAAATAAAGGAGACAAGTGAATTTACTTACAAAACAGAAAGAGACTCACAGACTTAGAGAACAAACTTATAGTGACTAAGGGGAAAGATGAGATGAAGGAATGAATAGTTAGGGAGTTTGGTATGGACATATACACACTGCTATAGTTAAAATGGATAACCAACAAGGGCCTACTGTATAGCACGTGGAACTCTGCTCAATGTTATGTGGCAACCTGCATGGGAGGGGAATTTGGGGGAGAATGGATATATGTATATGTATGGTTGAGTCTCTTCACTGTTCACCTGAAACTATCACAACATTGTTAATTGGCAATCCAATAAAAAATAAAAAGTTTAAAAAGGATATTAACTTTTTCAGTACTCTGTTTTATTGAAAATAAATTCTATTTGGTGTTATCTTCCTTCACTAGTCTCTAAGGTTGAGTAAAATCAGAGGTTCAAAATAGCCCCAGGCTATGTACTTAAGCTCAAGGTTCTAAATTACTCAACTATAGTATTTTCAACATCACATTAACCAAGTCAATTAAAATAATGCATCCAATCAGAATGAGTTTATTTCAAATATCAACATATTTGAAACCAAGTATCAAAGGCTGATCAAGGAAAACCATAGATTACTTTAAGTCTGAGTGAGGACAGAGGGATGCTTAAGAAAAATTGGAAGGTTATAAAGAAGAACCAAAATATATCATTTTGGTGGATATTCTGCTAGCCTGGAAATTATGTTCCATTATGAACATCAGAATATCAATTTAAACGTCCTATCACTTCATGGGAAATAGATGGGGAAACAGCGGAAACAGTGTCAGACTTTATTTTTGGGGGCTCCAAAATCACTGCAGATGGTGACTGCAGCCATGAAATTAAAAGACGCTTACTCCTTAGAGGAAAAGTTATGACCAACCTAGATAGCATATTCAAAAGCAGAGACATTACTTTGCCGACTAAGGTCTGTCTAGTCAAGGCTATGGTTTTTCCTGTGGTCATGTATGGATGTGAGAGTTGGACTGTGAAGAAGGCTGAGCGCCGAAGAATTGATGCGTTTGAACTGTGGTGTTGGAGAAGACTCTTGAGAGTCCCTTGGACTGCAAGGAGATCCAACCAGTCCATTCTGAAGGAGATCAGCCCTGGGATTTCTTTGGAAGGTATGATGCTAAAGCTGAAACTCCAGTACTTTGGCCACCTCATGGGAAGAGTTGTCTCATTGGAAAAGACTCTGATGCTGGGAGGAATTGGGGGCAGGAGGAGAAGGGGACAGCAGAGGATGAAATGGATGGATGGCATCACTTGACTTGATGGACGTGAGTCTGAGTGAACTCCGGGAGTTGGTGATGGACTGGCCGGCCTGGCGTGCTGCGACTCATGGTGTCGCAAAGAGTCAGACATGACTGAGCTTCTGAACTGAACTGAACTGAACATAGTGGACTCTTTGAGTTCAGTTAAACATTAATGAGAAACTTCAGTTCTTTCAATCATCTTTAGAATGTCTATATCTAAACCACACTTACAGTAAGCAACTAGACAGTAAGACTGAACTAAAGTCAGGTAAATTCCTGATAAAGAGGAGTTAGAGAAATAGCCTTCAGCCACACTCACACCCTAAATCACACTGACACTTCCCCACTGACACCCACCCATCACCTGGCACTTGGATAACCACAGGGACTGTAGAACCTGCTGGTGGAAAGGGCTTTTCTTATTGGATGCAGCCAGAAAAGAGCAATTTACAAAAATTTGTGGTAGATATCAAGTCACTATCTTTAAGCAGCTCTCTTGTTTACAGATACACTTGCTTAAGTTAGACTTCTGCTGATGTGGTTGTCTACATTTGCCTAAGTCCCAGGAGAAGAAAGAAAGTAAATGTCCAGGCAAAGATAGGATAGTAGGAAGCTGAGTATTTAAGGCAACAACAGAAGTACATCCTGTAGGATATATTGTTGCCAAGAGTACAAGTACCCCATAGCAAAAGGATATGAAGAATGGGTACACTGTGAATTGCAGTTACACAAGGGCTCCTTTCTGTACTTTAAATTTGCCTTAGGAAAGTAGCTGTATTTAGACTAAGGAGAAGGAGGCAATGGCACCCCACTCCAGTACTCTTGCCTGGAAAATCCCATGGTCGGAGGAGCCTTGTAGGCTGTAGTCCATGGGGTTGCTAGGAGTCAGACATGACTGAGCGACTTTCACTTTTCACTTTCATGCATTGGAGAAGGAAATGGCAACCCACTGTAGTATTCTTGCCTGGAGAATCCCAGGGACGGTGGAGCCTGGTGGGCTGCCGTCTATGGGGTCGCACAGAGTCAGACACGACTGAAGCGACTTAGCAGCAGCAGCAGGCTTTAATTATAAAAACTATCAAATGATTAATAAGTGGTGTGCTGACATGTATGAGTTTGTGAGGTGAAGAAACCAAATTATCTAGACTGTCATATTCTTTCTTTAGTATTTAGTTCTATAATCATCTCTATGAAGTCTCAAATTAAAAAAGATAGCATTTGATTTCATTTGACTTTCCTTTTGGAAAACCAGAAACGACTGTCATGGAAGTAGACCCTGGATTGAGTTCGAAAAATTCCTCTCCTAGTTATTCTTTGTGACCTCCATCCCTGTCACTTATGCACTATCTTGTTATAGCATCATTGTTAAGCAACTTATTTGTACTTTAAGACGATTAAAGAATAATGAAGGCAGATCAAGAAAAGGATGCCATTATTTTGTAGAACAGGGATGAAGAAAAATTACCACATGACACTCTAAGTTGGAATAGTGAATGGGCTACCCTGGTGGCTTAGATGCCAAAGAATCTGCCTACAATGCAGGAAACCTGGGGTCAATCCCTAGGTCGGGAAGATCCCTTGGAGAAGGGAATGGCTACCCATTCTGGTATTCTTGTCTGGAAAATTTCATGGACTGAAGAGCCTGGTGGGTATAGTCCATGGGGTTGCAAAGAGTTGGACATGATTCAGTGACTAATACAGTGAATGTATCTTCTCTCAAGAATTGATACACATGGTGTCCATTTGTGCATTATAGCCACTGTTGTGTTTTGTGTATATAACATGGCACCTATCTGGTATGAAGGCAATGACACCTATCTGGTGAATGTTTGCAGACTTAAATGATATCCATGTTGCTAGCAAACATGTATTCTTAATAAGAATTTATCAAACAACACGGGAGTGGAGCTATCTAATTTTGAATGCAGGGGGCAAATTCTATAGAATGAAGGTCTGTGTTCTACAACTACTACAAACCCACATGCACCCAGGTTGCATTTAGGGAGGTGGTCAGACTTAGTTGAACCCCATTTACTCATCTGAGGAAGCAAGGAACCTCTTTTTGATGGAAGAGAGGGTTGAGGAGTAAAACTTGGTAAAGATACAAGAATTGCTTGCAAAAAGGAAGGGTTTGTTTCCAAGATGAACCTTGGATAGGTTTCTTGCTCAGTTTTGTAATCCACCCTTTCATGGTAAGTAATGATGAATTCAGGGATGAATATACAATGGTGAATATACAATGATGAATACAATGATGAATTTACAGAATTCAGCCATGATTTGTGTTGCATGTTACACTGTAAACAGAACCTTTGAAGTTATGGTTTTAATGTATACTTCTGTGATATGGGCTTCCCTGGTGGCTCAGAGGTTAAAGTGTCTGCCTGCAATGCAGGAGACCTGGGTTCAATCCCTGGGTCGGGAAGATCCCCTGGAGAAGGAAATGGCAACCCATTCCAATATTCTTGCCTGGAGAATCCCATGGACACGGGAGCCTGGTGGGCTACAGTCCACGGGGTCGCAAAGAGTCGGACACAACTTCACTTTCACTTTCACTTTCTGTGATATGAATTTGCTCATATATCTTTAATAAATAGAAGAGTTAGTTTATTATGTCATTTTCCCCAACATTAATATTTTGTGCCATTCAATACTGCTTCTGAAAGCAAAGTACACCACACAGCTAAAAGCAATGAGTAGTGAAAGAATGCAGTATAGCAAACCATGTCCATTCAGTCCATGATTTTTTTTTTTTCTTTTCTTCTTTTGACACAGATTGGCCACATGCTTGGAACTGGAAGCTACTGTTGTAAAATTTTCCAAAATTTTGAACATGTATTCCTTGAATCCATAGTTTAGATCTCTTAGCCCTGCCTTATAATTTTTCCATATCAGTCATTACAAATTTCCCCCACTTTTTGAGAAAATATATGTGGAGATTTTTTTTTCTATACACTAACTTTTACCATAAAGTTGGCATGTCTTTCAAAGTATGGTACTGTTTTTACTAGACTTGGTATTATTTTTCTTAATGCTGTGATAGCAATGTTCTTTGAGTTTTGAGCACTCTGCTGTCAACCATATTTTTCCAGTAAACTTTTTTATTTAGAAAACAATTTTGTAGAAAACAATCAAAGCATCAACTGAGTAGTTATCATTGACAGTGAAGTTAATTGTGTGTTAGCCTGTATTTAATATTGTATTTAAGGTCTCATTTGATACATATGGTGAAGATTTTCCAAGGCAGATTTGATTTGAAGGAAACTAGGATTCCTGATGGAGAAGGCAATGGTAACCCACTCCAGTACTCTGGCCTGGAAAATCCCATGGATGGAGGAGCCTGCTAGGCTGCAGTCCATGGGATCGGGAAGAGTCGGATACAACTGAGTGACTTCCCTTTCACTTTTCACTTTCATGCACTGGAAAAGGAAATGGCAAGCCACTCCAATGTTCTTGCCTGGAGAATCCCAAGGACAGTGGAGCCTGGTGAGCTGCCATCTATGGGGTTGCACAGAGTCGGACACGACTGAATCAACTTAGCAGCAGCAGCAGCAGGATTCTTGAAATTCTACAGGTGGTAATCTGTCAATGGCAATATAATCAATTCTCATTGCAAGGACACTATCATACTATTGCCATGTTGTTATTGTTGTTGTTTTTCAGTCACTAAGTCGTGTTGAACTCTTTGTGACCCCATGAACTGCAGCATGCTAGACTTCTCTGTCCTTCACTATCTCCCTGAGTTTGCTCAAACTCATGTCCATTGAGTCAGTGATGGTATCCAACTATCTCATCCTCTGTTGCTCCCTTCTCCTTTTGCCCTCAAACTTTCTCAGAATTAGGGTCATTTCCAATAAGTTAGCTTTGGGTTTTAAACTATTCCCTCTGTCACTAAATGATGAGGTCTTTCACCATACCAGGCTTCCCTGGTGGCTCAGAGGTTAAAGCGTCTGCCTCCAGTGTGGGAGATCGGGGTTTGATCCCTGGGTCAGGAAGATGGAAATAGTAACCCACTCCAGTATTCTTGCCTGGAGAATCCCATGGATGGACAAGCCTGGTAGGCTACAGTCCACGGGGTCGCAAAGAGTCGGACACAACTGAGCGACCTCACTTTCACTTTCACCATACCAGACTAGACCATACAGTGTGATTTATGGTGACCATCTGCTTTCTTTCTGGGTTTCTAGGATTTTGATACTGAGAGCATGCTTAGGGTGATAATTCAGGGACCATATCAGAAGAATGCATATGGATTCCTCCAAAAGCAATATCATACATTTTTGTCTCTTATCCAGCTGTATATCCTTATTGTGCTTTTGCAGTAATTATCAGCCGTGAGTGTAACTATAAGCTTAACCCCGTGAACCCTTTCAGCAGAGCACTGAACCTTGGATGTTAGTGGGATCCCTGACGCATGTGGTGTTAGAATTCCTGGAACACAAGGCTTCTGTGTTGAATATGGTAATCATGTTTGTAATATCTCCCAGGACATTTTTTCTTAGTTGTCTTATCATTATCTCAAACTAATGTGGTAAAAGAAAATTTACCTTTATTTTAAATACAAACAATTCACAATTCTACAAATGGTAATGTAATAGGAGGGAAAGGGGCAGGGCACAACTTTTGAAAGAATGACATAGCCCAGGGACACAACATAAAGCAGAGTAGAATCGAATGGGACCAAGATGGCAGACAAGACTAGACCTTGATCCTCAATCAGCAAGTGAAATGACCAGCCCAGAGGTGCCATGACAGTTCCAAGGCATTGTTAAAAGACCAAGGAGTGGGTGTTTGCCCAATCCTCGAAGTCTCTGTCCCTTCCCCAAAACAGCTGGAATAATCCTCTCACTCATTAGCATATGTAATTACCCAGCCTGTAAAAACTAACCATGCCAAATTTGGCGGCTGCATTTGCCCTCTGTGATGGCCCACAGTCTGTCTGTGGTGTGTGCTTCTCTCTGTATCTGAATAAATCCACTTCTTACCTATCATTTTGTTTCTCACTGAATTCTTTCTGTGACAAGGCATCAAGAACCTGAGCTTCATTAGGTTCTGAAACCAGGTACCATGGGTTTTGGCTGGGTTTGAGTCCCAGCCACGTGGGTTCAAGTTCCAAGCAGGGTTTTGGCTGGGTTCAAGTCCCAGCACATGGGTTTGAGTCCCAATCTGAGGTAAAAGTTTTCAGTATTAGCATTATTTACTCATCTACGTTCAAAATGCAAGTAACCTGAGAGTGCAACAGAGATCTATAATAAATAATATAGGTTATGAAATCAAGATTTCCATCCCAGCTTTATTTCCAAATCTGAGTGTATTACTTTTAATGAACTTGAGCAATTAGGACACAGCTTGACCTGAAGTGGCAACTTAACACATTTTAATTATTTATTAATTAACAATTTTAATCACGTTATTCTCATTCCCTCTTTCTGCTACCATTCTGCTGCTGCTGCTGCTGCTAAGTTACTTCAGTCGTGTCCAACTCTGTGCGACCCCATAGACAGCAGCCCACCAGGCTCCCCCATCCCTGGGATTCTCCAGGCAAGAACACTGGAGTGGGTTGCTATTTCCTTCTCCAATGCATGAAAGTGAAAAGTGAAAGTGAAGTTGCTCAGTCGTGTCCAACTCTTTGCGACCCCGTGGACTGCAGCCCCCCAGGCTCCTCCGTCCATGGGATTTTCCAGACAAGAGTGCTGGAGTGGGGTGCCATCGCCTTCTCCCGCTACCATTCTACTATCTTTCAACTATTATACAAACTGTGTAACTTACTTTAGTAGAGTCATTAACTTTCCCATTCTCACTGGGGTGACTTCAATCTGGCCTCTTTTTCTTGCTTCTATGTAAGTATGAATATAGTCATCTATTTTTGGTCTCCTGTTGCTCTCTAACCTGCTTTTCTTCTGAAGGAGAAGTTTCAAACTTCCCTGTAGGGAGCCCAATATTTCCTATAACTCTCTCCAAGTTCAGTGAGGAGTGGAGTATGGACAGTGATAGATCTCACAGTTTACAGAGATACTCTGTTATTTTTTTTTTAATCCATTTTCTATATTGTGCTTCTGTTCAACATTATATTTGTACAAAGATCTTGGTGGCTAAATGAGTCTGTCAAAGCACTAGTGTTAGCTGTCTTTGGGATCAAATTTGATCTTTTTAAACTCTAGATCTTCTGCTTTTTAGTCCCAATTTTCACTTTGATGTTCTCCACAACTTCTCCTCTACATGAGTCCTTTCTCTTAGTCAAGATGATATGGTCATTAAATTTTCTGTTATCGCTCAAACTGTGTCTACTCAAAATTTGTATGTTTCAATATTAACCATCAATACTTCAGAAAGTAATCTTATTTTGAAATAGGGTGGTTGGAGATTTTACTAGTTAAGATTAGGTCTTACTGAAGAGAGGTGGGCCCTAATCTAGTGTGATCAGTGACCTTACAGAAAGGAGAAATTGGAACCAGCCATGCTCAAAGAAAGAACATTGTGAATGTGAACAAGTGTTCAAACTGATACAGCTGAAGCCACGAAATTCCGATGATTTCAGCAAACCATCAAAAGCTAGAAGAGAAGCATGGAACAAATTTCTAGCTCACAGTCCTTAGAAGAAACAAATTTTGCTAACACCTTGACTCAAACTTCTAGCCACCTGAACTTCAAGACAATAGACTTTACTGTTTAAGCCACTCAGTCTGTAGTACTTTTTATGACATTCCTGGCAAACTAATACAGTCTCTAAACATACTAAGCACATCTTTATCTCCACACCTTTGTTCTCCCTATAATGACATCACTAGAGATCTCCCCATTTAAGAACTAGCCCAAGTTTTTCAACCTTTCCAAAATGTTTCTTTCTTTTTTTTAGCTGCCTTAGTTCATGGCAAACCTTAATTCTTTGAAAGACCACAAAGAACTTAATAATTCTCTTGAAAAATATTATATTCTACCTTATTATTACTTGAAAATAAAAGCTTCACAGCTGGAATGTTATTGTGACCAGTATTGTCAACATCAAACATCTGTGGTGACTGAGAGTGTATAAATTGGCTTTGAAGACACACAAAGATAAAGGTTATGTAAAAATAATTAGTATCAGCAAGTATGGAGAAAATGTGTTTTAACCTAGTAAATATTCTATTTAAGCTCTCTTGATATGAATTAGGAATGATTGGGCTTTTCTGTTTTTGCATGAATTTAAAAGGTTACTATTTTGGTGACATTCACCTTGGTTTGTTTATGGAGTATTTTTGTTGTACTACTGCAAAAGGGCCTAATTATAGTTTACAGTCTTTGCAAAGTCCATGCATACTAACTATATACAAATTATTCAAAAGAATTCCAAGAATCCTTTCTTTAATCATTAAAATGTTTTAATGATTAGTGCCCTTCTTAAGGTCTCCAGTGACCTCTTAGTTTTCAAATCTGAGATTCCTACGTCACTACTGTTCCTACAGACATCAACGTGCCTGACAGGCTCTCAACACCTCAAAGTATTGTCTCTTTTGTTTTTTCTCTCTCTTTTATTCCCTGTTTTTTTTTTTTTTTTCCTCCTGTTTATCTAACACCTTTTTCCACTTGTCTTTTCTGAGCTCCTCCTTTATTGTCTACAATCTCACCCATTCTCAAGGATTTAGTCACCAAAAATATGCTGATATCTATACCTCTTGTTCCAATTTGTCCCAGAAACACATTTAAAACACTTTCTTGGTCTGTATGCATGCTGGTACATCATAAATGCTGTCTTTTCAGTGGCAAAATAAGCTATTTTGCACGTATAATGTCATTTGTGCGTCACCATCATCCTATTGCAGTATCCAGAATGAGCTTAATTGGCTAGATTTTAATACTGTTATTATTTATTATCATATCTCATTAATTAAAAGGTCAATAACACAGAAAAACATCTAAATCAAAACATTATTTGATATAAAAATTAGGACTTTGGCCATTGTTAGTGGAATTTTTTTTTAATGATACAAATGAACTTATTTACAAAACAGAAATAGTCAGAGATGCAGAAAACAAACGTATGATTTACAAGAGGGAAAGGTGGGGGAGGGACAAATTGAGAGACTGGAATTGACACATACACAATACTATATATAAAATAGGTAACTAACAAGAACACACCGTATGACTCTAGTAAACAGTCTGTAATGACCTATACGGGAAAAGAATCTAAAAAAAGAGTGGATATGTGTATATGTATAACAGATTCACTTTGCTGTAGAAAACAAGTAACACAACTTTGAAAATTAACTATACTCCAACAAAAAATAATAAAAAAAAGTTCTTCTCCTTTCACAGTCTGATTTTTTTATTTGTGTGTGTGCTTTTTTGCTCAGCCATGGCTGACTCTTTTGTGGCCTTATGGACTGTAGCCTGCCAGGCTCCTATGTCCATAGGATTCTCTAGGTAAGAATACTTGAGGGGGTTGCCATTTCCTTCTTCAGGAGATCTTCCTGACTCAGGGATAGAACCCATGTCTCCTGTGTCTCCTGCATTGCAGGCAAATTCCTTTTCCTCTGTGCCACTTGGGAAGATCTGACTTTTCTGCTATAGTCACTTACAAATAATACTGCTGAAAATTGATTTAAAATTAGTGACTGAAAAGTATATTTGATTTGGTTTTGGAGTTTGATAAGGATATCTATAGACATCAAACACTTTCAATGGTTCACCATCCCTCTCATATAAATTTTAATCTTTTTAAACTAGCACTCAGAGCCTTATACAAAGTGATCAAAATCTAATCTTTTAGCTCCTTACCCTCTACTGGGCCATTAAACTTACATTCCAATTGATCCAGATCTTTGATATCCACTCAAATATTTGAGATTCTTACCTCAATGTCTCAGTTGGTAAAGAATCTGGCTGCAATACAGGAGACCCGAGTTTGATTCCTGGGTCAGAAAGATCCCCTGGAGAAGGAAATGGCAACCCATGCCAATATTCTTGCCTGGAGAATCCCAAGGACAGAGGAGCCTGGCAGGCTACAGTCCATGGGGTCACAAGAGTCGGACAGGACTTGGCAACTAAACCACCACTGCCGCAATGCCTACAAATTTTTGTAAAGATTTTTTTTCCACATTAAATAATACCTCTCTCTTCTGTCTCTGTCATCAAAAATCTTATCTATCCTTACCAAAAAGTCCATTTCTTCACCAGCTTTTCCCAATTAGCATAGGTCAGATTTATCTTCTCTTGATAGCACTGATAATAGTTCATTATGCCCACAGTTCTTTGGAAATATATATATTTTTACTTAACTGTGCATTTCATTAGGGTACCAAAATTATCAGGTATCAAAATGCACCTGATATTACCAAACACAGTGCACGGCACGGATGTATCACTGAAATATTTGCAGAATCGCCTTTGACTGAAAAAAAAAAATCATCTTCTGTGTAGACACGGTAGCAAAATGAAAACTAGGACAAAATATTAAGTGATTATAAATAAAAACTCATCCAGAAAAATCTTTTCTGAATTGACAGAAATAGTGCAAGTAATAACACATCTAAATAAGAAAAGATATTATACAGAGGATAAAACTGAAAAAAATAAATATACGTTGGAACTATGGAGACTAGATATATCAACCCTTTGGAGCCAAATCATACTATAAGGTCAGCAAAGGCACTGGAAATGGAAATTGAATGGTCTGGGAAACAAGACTCCCAGACCTTCCTTTAGAAAGAATTGTACAAAGTGGGTCAGCACGCTTAGAGAAATTGTGAGAGAACAGAACATTCAGAAAAGAAAGGAAGGAACAGATCCCTTAAAGCTCTATAAGCTAGTATCAAATACAAGAAAAAAGAAAGTAAGAGGTGATAGTAATGTCAAGCAGCACAAAACAAGAAGAACTGTACTTGTTGGAGGCTGGGCTGCAGAAGAGCTCACAGAAGACTTGCTGGGCTGTTTGAGAGGAAAAGAGACGGTGGGAATAAAGCACATCTCTAAGAAAAACAATTGCTGTGTTTTCATTTTGGTCATCTGATGTTAGTATCTAAAAGTGCTTAAAGAGTCAAAGCTCTAAGGCAAAATATAACTGGGCTTATCTCCAAAGTCTGTCCCTTGGGAGCTAGATGGCCTAGCATAAGCTGCATAAGCATCAGGTTTCTTCTTTGTAGAACAGGAACAATAATAGTACTTAGTTCAAATCATTTTTAAAGGTAAAATAAGATACATTTAAATCCTTAGCATCCTTAGCATAAAGTCTATACTATTAAATGTTCAATAAACATTAGTTATTATTTTCAGTCTTTAAAGCATGCTATGTTTCTAAGACTCTAGGAAGGCTTTCCTGCCCTGAAATTAAAGACTAACATCCAAATACTTAGGTTGTTATTATATATTAAATGACATCTCATTCTTTCACAACTTTATATAAAGAAGGATGTGGTATGTTAAGTATTATTTTCAGATGACAGTATTTTTCGTAATTGGATATCTGACCTCTAACTGAATAGAGGTGTTTATGTCAGGGGAGAGGTTATATGGGCAAGAGTAAAGAAGAGCACAATGATGGTAGGAGGCACAGATGATACCTGCACAATTTTGCTGATGCTGGCTTTAGTATGCAGTAAAGTATAGCTGACTGTGGGCTTCCCTGTTGACTCAGCAGTAAAGAAACCACTTGCCAATGCAGGATATGGGGTTCACATCCTGGTCCAGGAAGATCCCTTGGAGAAGGAAATGACAACCCACTCCAATATTCACACTTGGGAAATCCTAAGGACAGAAGAGCCTGGCTAGCTATAGTCCATAAGTTTGCAAACACTCAGACATGACTTAGCAGCTGAGCACACACACACAGCACACGACCACAACATAGGTGATCATCTACCTTCTCACGCCCACCTTGTCAGAGGGGGGGTTATTTATATATTCCCCACATGTAACATGAAAATATAAGTAATTATAATCTGAAAATCAGAAACACACTGAAACCATATAGACCATATTTAAAAATAAGAGATGATAAGGAAAGATTATACTGTACACTGGGCTAGCACCTCATCAACTACACACTAAAAGTGATGTAGTGATAAAACAGTGAATGAAATAGAGTAAAGGAACAGTCATCACTGAGAATATTTATGTTCGTGATCAGTAGTTAACATACTGATGCTTATTCCTAAGGGATTTGTAATCCATTGTCTTTTTAAAATATATTTCTTTTTTTTTAAGCCAAATCCCACTAGGTTTATTCATATCATCTTCACTATCATTCAGTTCTAAGTAGTTTAAGTAAAGATAAATTCTGTTCATAAAAGATTGAAAGTTCCATGAGCCTTTTCAGCAATTATACTATTCCCGCTACAAAAATGCTGTTTATAGCCTACTCCATTCAAATGTATCACTCACCAGTATTATATTTAAAAGTTTTCCTAGCTTCTCATCATTTTTTATGCAGACCTGATTTGTCCTGAATGATTATCAGACAAGCTATGATTTTAAAAAAAGAAATAAGAGCACAAGCTGGAATCAAGATTGCCAGGAGAAATATCAGTTACCTCAGATATGAGGGTGACACCACCCTTATGGCAGAAAGCAAAGAAGAACTAAAGAGGCTCTTGATGAAAGTGAAAGAGTAGAGTGAAAAAGTTGGCTTAAAACTCAACATTCAGAAAACTAAGATCATGGCATCTGGTGCCATCACTTCATGCCAAATAGATGGGGAAACAGGGGAAACAGTGACAGATTTTATTTTTTGGTCCCTCTAGTCAAAGCTATGGTTTTTCCAGTCCTCATGTATGGATGTGAGAGTTGGACCATAAAGAAGGTTGAGCACTGAAGAACTGGTGCTTTTGGACTGTGGTATTGGAGAAGATTCTCTTGAGAGTCCCTTGGACTGCAAGGAGATCAAATCAGTCAGTCTTAAAGGAAATCAGTCTTTAATATTCGTAGGAAGGACCGATGCTGAAGCTGAAACTCCAGTACTTTGGCCACCTAACGAGAAGAAATGACTCATTGGAAAAGACCCTGATGCTGGGCAAGATTGAAGGCAGGAAGAGAAGGGTGACAGAGGATGAGATGGTTGGATGGCATCAACAACTCAGTGGACATGAGTTTGAGCAAACTCTGGGAGTCGATAATGGACAGGGAAGGCTGGTATGCTGCAGTCCATAGGGTCACAGAGATGGACACGACTGAGCAACTGAACTGACTGAAGAGTATATATATATATATATATATATATATATATATATAGATGTATGTGTGTATATATATATATGTGTGTATATATATATATGTAATATGTTTTTAATATGTTTTATGCCAGTGTGCTCAGTCATGTCCAACTCTTTTTGACCCCAGGGACTGTAGCCCATCAGTGTCCTCTGTCCATGGGATTTTCCAGTCAAGAATACTAGAGTGGGTGGCCATTTCCTCCTCCAGGGGATCTTCTTGACCCAGGGATTGAATCTGTGTTTCTTTTGTCTCCTGCATTGGCAGGCAGATTCTTTATCACTATTGTCATCTGGGAAGCCCTTACTTAAATACAATGACTTAATTTAGCAAACCTTTACTAGCTCAGATGGTAAAGAATCTGCCTGCAATGCAGGAAACCCAGGTTCAATCCCTGGGTTGGGAAGATACCCTGGAGAAGGGAAAATCAACCCACTCCATTATTCTCATCTGGAGAATTTCATGGACTGAGCAGCTTGGTGGGCTATATAGCCCATAGGGTCGGAAAGAGTAGGACATGACTGAGTGACTAACACTTTCACTTTTCACTTCACTGTCTGCCATATAATGAGCACCATGTTAAACATGTGAATGAGAAAAGTCAAATTTAATGAAATGAAGACAACTTTTTTTATAGGTAAGATGTAGAACAGCTCTTAAGAAGATAGTTACTTACAATGAGAAAAAATGTGGTAAGTTTACCTGGAGTACAAGTTAAGACTTCAGCTGTTTCACACCACAAATGGCTTGGCTATACTCAAAGTAAGTGATTTGTCAGTTGATTTAGAGAGAAAGTGTGTCTCTGGGGGGAGTTATATGAGTAAGAAATAGGGTCCTTGGAACCCCATGCTGTGGCAGGAGGTTTGTAGTATTCACAAGAGTTTGTAGGATGCTTCTGCCTCTTGTTTTGAAAGAAGGTGAATGTACTGAGTATATTTTCAGTGAGCCAGGTCCCTCGCGGCCAGAGATCAGACTGTGGTAGGCACTTGCTCATAGAACCCGCAATGTTCCCTTCCTCTTGGTGTTCATGCTCTTCTGGCTTCTATCTTCGGCATTCTCTCTCTCTCTCATTAATTGCTCCAGAAGAGGCCTGCTGCCATGGTCTGGGGACACCCAGTCAGTTCAGAAAGAAGTCCATATGACAAAGAATTTGATATCGCTAGCTACTGGAGGTCTTCATTGCAGCTGTCTACCAGGGTTGGAAGGCACAGGACTTCGGCTGGGAGAGGGCTGGATCACCATAAGGATTAGGGTGAATGCCAAGCCGACACTGAGGACTAAACAAGCTCTCACAGGTATAAGAGAGACTAAGGAAATGTAAAGAAAGAAAGCTATTGATGAATTATGGAAAACTTGGTGAATATGGAGTTTCTAGATTTTCATAACTGAAAAGCTGAAGTTGTGTCCAACATTTATCTTTGAGGATCATGGTGTCCCTAACTCACATATGGTTTCAGAAACTTCAAGGCAGGTACAAAATGACAACTACAACACAGGAATGAAATCTAAGGGAGTACACGTGTACATTATATAACAGTATATAAATACGTAAGCATAAAATAACATGGATCACTTAAAATTATACTAATATATAAAGTATAATACAGAACAACTAACTTGAACTATTATACAGACAATAACTATCATAAACCTAACATAATGAAAATAAATATGTGAAAAGAAATCAAGTAACACATTCACCACAAAAACAGTAAAAAAGTTTAATATACACCTATTCTTAAATGTTTATACAGAGAACACTTAAATTTCAGAAATAAGTCTGATACATGCTAAACTAATCTTTAGCTGTAAAATGAGTAATATAGAAAGATTAGCATTTGCATAATCACTGTGTTCAGTTCTTGCAACCTGATATGATTATAGTGGTGTTGCTATATATATATATATATTTGTTGTTGTTGTTGTTAGGTAATGTTTTGTTAAAACTTTTGTAGAGTATGGTAATACTTAAAAGTGTTACACTTTTGAATTCTAAGGTTGTTTAAGATACTTAGATTTTTTTTTTTAATGTCCTTTCTGTACAACTTAAGCACATTCTTTACAAAGAGTTCCAGTATTTTTACAAATTCTTTTTAACAAAGCTTATTTAAGAATCCCTTTGAAATATTTAACCTAATTAGTTTAGTGTGGTCATTTTCAACAATGTTGATACTTTACCTGATACTCCTCCCTTCAAAAGGTGAAGACTAATCACCCACTTACTGCAGAAATGCAGGTTGGAGTTAGTTTCTTAATGTAGTTAACAGAATATGGCATACATACAGACACAGACTATCTTTTTTGGACCACTTACTCTGAGGGAAGCCAACAGCCAGATCATGAGCATAGGAACATGTGTGAGGAGGGACACAGGGTAGGAACTGAGGCCTCTCCCCAACAAGTAGCACTAACTTCTCAGCCTTGTGAATAAGACACCTTGAAATTACAATCCTATACCTTCTGAAAAGCCCACAAGATTACAACTGATTGCAAACTCATGAGAGACTCTGAATCAGAAACACCCACATAAGTGATGCCTTAATCTTGACCCACAGAATCTGTGAGGATAATTATTATTATGTCACTGTGTTTTCAGGCTTTTTAATGCAGCAATTAATAACTAATACAATCATCTGATTATGGTATATTCTATTTTCAAGAGAGATGTATTAGAAAAGAGAGATCACCTTTTATGAAGTATAAAAACTATAATTTAAAATGTACACAATGAATATTACTCCATTAGTCTTGGTTATAACAGTGCATATGTTAATTTCTCAATCTGTGGATAGATATGCCATTATTATTAGCTTCCATTGCTGACTGTTACATGTATGTGTTTAAACTTAATTCCAGATTAAGAAAGTATATTTGTAAATCCAGTTAATTAGTTGAAATCTCACGAAAGAATATTGGTACCTGGAAAATGACATTTTAAAATTCTTACTCAAAATATTTACTTATATATTTTGCATGAAATCATTACAATTGTAAAATCACATCTGATTTTTATGGTACATTCTGACATTTTTCAAAACAATAAAAACAAGAAAACATTAAAAAGTGCTAGCTTATTTGAAAATATGAAACTAAATTTTATGTGAGAATTATTTCATTAAATTCATACTGTAAATTGATTTACATACATGGTGGAATAATAAAATTCATTTTTTAATCTAACAAGTGAGCATTTATTGAGCATGTTCTGAGGTAAGTGCTGCTTTAAATGTCTTTTATGTATTTGTTAATTATTGCTGCCATTTTACTAATTAAGAAAACAAAGCAAAGACAAGTCAAATACTTTCAAGAGATCACATACTTAGTAAATGGCAAACCAGGATTGAACTCTCTAACATGTATATTCTTAGGCATGCTGATGTTCCAATCTGGAATCTAGTTTTCCCACTAACATATAATAAAATATCTACAACAAAAGCATATAAAAATGACACATACATTCACAGATTCAAAATTAATATATGCCTTATTAAAGGCACAATTAACCTAGCAATACTGATTGTGCGCATTCTAAAATGCTCTTGTCTTTAAACACAAATTAGTATATGACCAAATTGCAGTATAATTTTGAACTTAAAAATTTCCTCAAGTGTCTATCAGAATAGAGACTTTTAAAAAAATACCAAGCCAACAGCATTCCCTATAAGCTACTTGGAACTCTAAGGGAAAATAGCAACAAGGTCACAAAACATCTTCATGGGAACAGCCTAGGGTAGCAGCTATCTTAAACAAAGGATGATGGCAATCTCTGAACAATAAGGAAGAAAATAATAAAATGAATTCCTAAACAAAGACAAAAAATTGGTGACACTAAAGTAGACTTAGGTGCTGACCAAATTTGAGCTGCTTTCATTCCTGTTTTTTCTATTTCAGGACTCAGGAACTTGTTGCACTCCCTGCCTCTCTTAGGAAGGATGAATATAAAAGGCAACCCACATTGTCTAAAAATAGACCTCAGTCCACTTTGACAAAGCACTCCATCCAGCAGCACTCTGCTGCCACACTTTCATTAAACCAATGGAAATGTCAGCTTCATCTATTTTGTTTCTACTAGAGAGCACAGGGCTTCAATATTTTGACCTGTCTTCGCCAGAGAGTAGGAATTTGATTTGTAAAAAGACATGGGCCTGATTTCACTAGATATTAATGAATCAGCAAAAGAAGTTTTTATATGGCTATAGGAGCAGTTTGTCAGCAACCCCATGACAAATCTCTTTCTCTAACAGACTGTAATATGCTCACAAGAAAACCACTTCAGGATGAAATTTGGCACATGGTTATATATTTCTGGGATAATTGTAATTTTTCCCCTTCATTAGCAAAAATAAAAGTCAGTGTCTTAATCTATAGCACTATGTTACAACTAAACTAACAAGAGAAATACATAATAAAAATTGACTACTACCTAGTCAAATTCTATAAAACTCAAAAAATATAAATACCCTTTTATCAAAGAAAAATAAATCCAATCATATTAATAATACTTATTTTCTTCCCTACATATATATTAACTTCCAAAAAAAGAGAAAATTCTACAGATTTTACTCTAGCACAAAAGACATTAAAGGACTTAGGTCAGATTTTTGAAAACTGGTATAAGACATTTTCAGTGATTAACATTTTCACTTCCAGAAGAATTCATTTAGAACCACTTCAATTTCTTGATGAAACTCCATTAAATAAAGCAGTATGTGCATATTTATAAAAGTAATATTCATAGCAGCACTACTTACAATAGTCAGGACATGGAAACAATCTAAATGTCCATCAACAAATGAATGGATAGAGATGTGATGTATATATGTATATATGCACACACACACACACACACATACTCATATACAATGGAACACTGCTCAGTCACAAAAATGAATGAAATAATATCATTTACAGCAACATGGACAGACCTGGAGATTATCATACTAAGTGAAGCAAGTGAAAGAAAGACAAATATTATATGACATTACTTATATGTGGATATAAAAAAAATACATTATGCAAATGAACTTATTTACAAAATGGAAATAGACTCACAGACAGAGAAAGGAAGCTTATAGTTTTTTTTTTTTTTTTTACCAAAGGGGATAATGGGATGGGGAGGAGTTAGATAAATTAGGAGTTTGGGATTAATAAACACTTCTCTTTGCAACCCTTTGGACTGTAGCCCGCCAGGCTCCTCTGTCGATGGAATTCTCCAGGCTAGAATACCGGAGTTGGTGGCTGTTCCCTTCTCTAGGGGACCTTCCTAACCCTGGGACTGAACCTAGGTCTTCCACATTGAAGGCAGATTCTTTACTGTCTGAGCCACCAGGGAAGCCCAACAAACAAACTGCTGTTGTTGCTGCTGCTAAGTCTCTTCAGTCGTGTCCGACTCTGTGGAACCCCATAGACGGAAGCCCACCAGGCTCCCCCTTCCCTGGGATTCTCCAGGCAAGAACACTGGAGTGGGTTGCCATTTCTTTCTCCAATGCATGAAAGTGAAAAGTGAAAGTGAAGTCGCTCAGTCGTGTCCGACTCTTCGAGACCCCATGGACTGCAGTCCACCAGGCTCCTCCATCCATGCGATTTTCCAGGCAAGAGTACTGGAGTGGGATGCCATCGCCTTCTCCGAACAAACAAACTACCATATATATAATAATAACCAACAAGGACCTACCATATAAAACAGCAAATTACACTCAATATTTTGTGATAATGTATAATGAAAAATAATGTGAAAAAGATTATTTTCAGATAATCACTTTACTATATACTTGAAACTAACACAATGTTGTAAATTAACTATACTTCAATTAAAAAATGGAAATTCAGGAATTTGTGTTTGAAGATATTCTCAAAAATTATTTATAATACTAAGGAACTGAATAGAAATTTACATGCTTACCCATAGAATATGTTTAAATAAATATTGATATATCAATATAACAGAATATAAGGTATTCATTAGAAAACACAATTTGGGTGCCTTCTAAACACTGACTGTGTGTGGTAGCATAATTTGCTTAAAAGAAAGGTCAGTCAACATGAGCATAAAATTCAGTAAAATTATTATTCCCTTACATTTTCTTCCAAGTTTTAAATCTGCTTTTGAATCACAGGAAGTGATCAGTTTAAGAGTTCAATTTTTTAAAATTTATTTTTAATTGAAGGATAATGGCTTTACAGGATTGTGTTGGTTTCTACCAAACATCAACATGAATCAGCCACAGGTTTACCCATGTCCC